>NC_056069.1:28305530-28608560 GCF_016772045.2 Ovis aries | reverse complement strand
AAAGCTAGTAGAGGTGATGGAATTCCAGCTGAACTATTTCAAATCTTAAAGGAGGATGCTGTTAAAGTCCTGTACTCATTATGCCAGCAAATTTGAAAACTCAGCAGAGGTCATGGAGTGGTTTCATTCCAATCCCAAAGAAAGGCAATGCCAAAAACTGTTCAAATTACCATGCAATTGCACTCATTTCACATGCCAACAAGATATGCTCCAAATCATGCAAGCTAGGCTTCAGCAGTATGTTAACGGAGAACTTCCAGATGTTCCAGCTGGATTTAGAAAAGGCAGAGGAACCAGAGATCAAATTGCCAGCATTCGCTGGATCACAGAAAAAGCAAGGGAATTCCACGAAGCTTTGGCCACCTGATGCGAAGAGCTGACTCGTTGGAAAAGACCCTGATGCTGGAAATATTGAGGGCAAGAGGAGAAGAGGGTGACAGAAGATGAGATGGTTGGATGGCTCCACTGACTCAAAGGACATGAGTTTGAGCAAACTCAGGGGCATAGTGATGGACAGAGAAGCCTGGAGTGCTGCATTTATGGGGTCACAAAGAGTCAGACATGACTTAGCGACTGAATAACAACAGCAACAGCCTTATCAAGGGTGATATTAATAGGAGGAATAAGTAAATATTAATTAAAAGAATATAAAAAATCCTAGTGTTTGCATTGTAATACATATGATACTGGGAGAGATTGAGGGCAGGAGAAGAAGGGGGTGACAGAAGATGAGATGGTTGGATGTCATCACCAGCTCAGTGTACGTAAGTTTGAGCAAACTCGGGGAGATAGTGAAGGACAGGGAAGCCTGGCATGCTGCAGTCCATGCGTTCACAAAGAGTGGGACACAGCTTAGCAACTGAACAGCAACAACATGGTATGTTTATCTTATAACTTATATTTGCTAATATAAGTGTCTCATGTCTCTTTATAATTGAAAATTGTAACTGTTAGGTCTTTACAGAACAGATATGTAGAGCTGATTTCTCATTCTCTAGAGGTGTGCAAGAATAATTGAGTTTTTCACTTGTTCTTTAAAGACGAACATTGTAATAGATCTTTTTTTTTTTTTTTTTTTTAGTGTTGAGTTTCTAACTCTAATTCTGTTCTTCTTGAATTCTCGGGTGTGAATGGATGAAACTGACGATGTAACAAGAATCTCATACTTATTATGCTTTGTCAAAATGAGTAATTCTTTTCAAAATTTTTCTGTGCTTCAAAATGATCATCTAAAATTCTTGTGCTTTCACGTGGAGGCTGAGAATTGCCAAGTTGGAGCCTTCTGTGAAGAAAGGAAGATTCTGTTACTCCACGAGAATTCTGTCAAATTACAAAGGAAGATGACTAGATGATGTGGCACAGAACTGTACAAGTGAGAATAATTGTGTAATGTAGGATAGTTCTGACTTAATAGTTATGTCAATGTAGTGAATGTCATTGTTTTTACTTGCTCATCAAACGGTTTTATGTTAATGAGCCTAATGCCTGGATAACATTAAGATTCCCAGGGTAAAGAAATGTGGTAAAATTTTCTTGCTACTAGTGAATGTAAGTTGTATTTGAATGAACATACTGTATGTTTTGTTGCTGTTTAGTCGCTGAGTTGTATTGAACTCTTTTACACATGGACTGTAACTTCATGGACTGTACCCTGCCAGGCTCGGGCTCATCTGTGCATGGGATTTCCCAGGCAAGAATACTGGGGTGGCTTGCTATTTCCTTCCCCGAGGGGTCTTCCTGACCCAAGGATAGAACTTGTCTCTCCTGCATGCTCATACTATTGCTTCCATGCATTATTTCATTCAATAAATAGTGACACTGATGCTGTGCATCAGCTACTGTTCTTGGTGTTTTGTTAACAACAGTAAACAAAAGCAGAGTCAACATGAGAAGACCTGGTGGTGCATTTTTTGAAATTAATTAATTTATTTTAATTGGAGGCTAATTACAGTATTGCAGTAACCTCTGCCGTACATTGACATAAATCAGCCACAGGTATACGTGTATACCCCCCTTCTGAACCCCGCTCCCCAGGTGGGGCATTTTAAAAAATTCGAATTTTAACTAACTATTGAAGGATTTTAAGTGGGAAAGTTACATAATTTGTAAATATGTAAGTTACATAATTTATAAATACATCACTGTGGCTTCTCTGCACATCATGGATTTATTCGGAGAAACGAAGAAGCTGGAAGACGGGATTGGAGGCATTGAAATTATTCAGGGGGAGAATGATGGTGGCTTGCCTTGGAGTTAGAGAAGAGGAGATGTAGAAAAGTGAACAGCTTCAGAAGGTCGTGTTGGCAAGACTTATGGTATAGTAGACAGATGTGAAAGGGTGGTTGAGGAAAGGAAAGGAATTAATCATGATGCCACAGTTTTGGGCCTGAGCAGGTATTTAGATGGTCAAGATACAGAAGTCTAGGGAAGAACAGATTTAGGGGTGAAGTAGGAAATAGTCAAATAGGAGGTTAGATTTCTAGTCTGGAGTTTTAAGTGGGGGACCAAGGCAGGAAGGATGGATTTGGGGCTCCCTGAGATAAAGGTGACATTTAAAGTCCAGGCACAGATGATATGATGTCTATGCATATAGAGAAGAGAGAAAGAATTGTCAGACTGAGCCCTGGAACATTCCATAATTTAGTGGTCATGCAAGAACATGGGTTCAGCCGTTGAAACTAATGAGGGACATAGACAAGAAACTCAGGGAGAAGATAGTGTCATGGAAGCTAAGAAAGGAAGTGTTGCAAGAAAGAGAACATGGTTAATTGTCCAGAGCTAATGAGAGTTCAGCTATGATAGGGAGAAAAAACTGATCATCAGATTTGGGAACAAGGAAGTTGTTGATTACATTAATAATAAACCCAATTTAAATGGGTTAAAGGGAAAACACTAGGAAAATAGAAGAAATAGTGAGCATGGGCAATTCTTTCAAGAAATGTTCATATGAAGTAGAACAGAGAAATAAGTTGGGAGCCCAGAAAAATTATTCTAGGTATACCAGAGTATACCTATATGTTTGGATGCTGATGGAAAGAGAGAAGGAGAATTTGATGATGACAAATAGGCTAATTTTACACTTGAAGTTGTTAAGAAGTTGAGAGTCCAAGCATCAAAGAATTATACAGCTGTGACCAATTGAAATTCAAGTTAAAATCTGGGAATTTGACCATAGGTAAGAAGTTTGATGAAACATACCGATCTTTTTACACCAAATTTTGAAAGTGATACATACATAAATTGATCTTAACAACTGTTTTCTCTTTTGAAGAAATCTTATGTCTTCCTGATAAAAATTGCAAACAAATTATTGAGTAAATAGGAAATGCTTTTAAAACCATGGAGAAAGCATATGTATATCTTATCTCTGAAGGTGTGCCAACAGGAATTTGGCCAGAGAATACTCTCAGTATTTTGGTCCTTTGTTGTAGGTTTTAAGAAGAATCATATTAAAATTTGTGACCTTCTTTCTTCTCAGAAGTTAAGTAGTTTAAAAGATAAAGAGGGGAATTATTAAAAGAAATATTTTCATAGAGTTCCCAGAGAAAGAGTGCCCCTTGGAAACAAAACATGCAGTACATTTTCAGAAATGATCATCGTGAAAAGTCAAAGTCGACTGTAGTGCAGTTTTATGCCAATAATTGAACTCTGAGAGACTTAACAGAATCTGCAGTGTCTTGTTAGGTATACCTGTTATAAGCCATATAATCCTTAAGGCAGATTATTTGAGAATAATTGACTGACTTCTGTCCTCGTTATGGATCCCATCAATAGTTGTATATAATCATTAATGGAGAACCTTTCAAAAGCAATGTTTTAGAAATCTTCCTATTATTGCTCCCAGTGCGTACTTTCCAATGCTTATATCGTAAGAGATGTTTGCTACTACTTCATCGTTAAGGTCTGCCTCAGGCAGCAGTTTGCATTCAGTGGGGATCTAGACAGGGGAAGAGGTGTGTATTTCGGGCCCCTCTTCTCCCCTCTTAATTTTCCCCTCTTGTGTATTCTGAGCTCTAGTGTCTTCTCATTAATAATTTGGCTGCAATTAATAAAAAAACATAATAACTTGAGTTTTTTTCCTTTTTACATTGGTTTTTCAGGGAGGGTCTGGTCTCTTTCCAGCTCCTCCCTTCTTGGTGGGCCAGAGTGGTATGCATATTCCCAAAAAGAAGGAAGAATGAAGGAGGAAGAAGGCAAGCACTTACCAGCTGCCTCTTAGAGGAGGAACCCAGAAGCTGCTGCAGTATAGGTGTGTGTGAACCGTGTTACCAGAAGGAGACCACATCATAATTCCTGGGTATAGGGGAGGCCAGGGAATACAGTCTTAATTTGGGGCATCCATGTTCCAAGGTCAGCATTCAATTTCCATAGAAAAAGGCATGAAATAAATATTGGGTTAAGGAGTTTTGGCATTACATCCAACTCCTGACATCACAGAGGTCTGCATTTCCTTGAAATACACATGCTCTTGATCATCTTTCTTCTTGCCTTTCACATCTGTTTTACATGGATCTTTGAGAGTAAGAAAATGGCATCCCTTCCTTCTAGCCACACTATGCTAGGGTTCAAGTATTCCCAAGCAAAGTGCAGGCTGGAGGCTGGATGGCATTCCCTTGGGAGCTCTTGGCCCAGAGCCCTTGTGCAGTGCACACTTCGTGCCGCTGTACATGGCAGCCCTGTTTCCTTGCTCTGAGATCTCTTCTATGTCCTCTGCTACCTGTGGGGAGGAAAGCAATCAAATTATCTAATTAAGGTGACATGAGGTAAAAATATATATATTTTTTACCTTCCACAGGGGTTATGTATGAAATATTTTTGAGATGGAATAAAACCCTTCCAGTTCTTTAGTATCTCGATATGCAAAAGCAGTCTGACCCTATTCCGAAGAGAAGTCTGTTTCAGTGTAGTTTTGTTTGGAGATTACAGCTATGGATGCCTCCTCTGTCTCAGCATACCACTTAAAGCATACCACTTAAACTCCAGTGGGTACAGGAGACTAAATTTCTTGTTTGTTTTCTAGGGGTAGCATTAACGTTTGTAATGGAGTCATACCTTGATATATGATTTATTGGAAAGATGAGAATTGGCCAGATGTTTAAGAAACATGAAGCTAATTTTGCTTGAGGTGTAGTCCACAAATTCGATAATTTATCTCAGGGTATCAAGCTAACCGCGGAGAAGGCATTGGCACCCCACTCCAGTACTCTTGCCTGGAAAATCCCATGGACCGAGGAGCCTGGTGGGCTGCAGTCCATGGGGTTGCTAAGAGTTGCGCACGACTGAGCGACTTCACTTTCACGTATTGGAGAAGGAAATAGCAACCCACTCCAGTGTTCTTGCCTGGAGAATCCTAGGGACAGGGGAGCCTGGTGGGCTGCCATCTATGGGGTCGCACAGAGTTGGACATGACTGAAGCGACTTAGCAGCAGCATCAAGCTAACCTTAAAAGAGAATGTCCATTTCATTGAATCTCTTCTTCCATTTTCTCTGAATTCCAAATCAAGTACTTGAGACTTCTTAAATAACCAGTTGTATTGATCTGTGTTTTCCATTGACTGTAGTTGATTAGTTCACATGGATGGAGTATAACTGAAATAGTACTAATTTGGGAATGAGTTTGAAACTATCTTCTTCTCCTGTAACTGTTTTATGCAATAGGCTTATTTAGCATGAAAGTGTGAGTGAATTCATAGAACTATTTCTTCTTAATGAGAAACAAAAGTTCTTATTGTCTGGTGAGAAATCATGCCTTTGTTTGCAACACGTTATGATTCAAAGAAACTACTAAAGCTGTATTCTGATTTTTTTCAGATAGTTTCTGTGATATAGACCTTTTTAATGTGTTTTCTGTGAATTTATATAATGCTGTAAAAGTGTAGCTTTGTAATAGTGTTAAGAATGTGACTGAGTAGATGAATCAGATTTTATTTTTCATGCCCAAGCTGTTTCCTTTCTCAATGTGTCCAATTAAAATATGTTACAGTTTTCATAGTGAATGTTTCAGTGTAGTATTTGAAGGATGAGGGACAGCTGGACCAAAATAGTTGTTTTCTGTGAAAGTTTAGGGAATTACTGAAATCTGCTTTAAAATTACCTATATTTGTTTTTCTCTTACCCTTAATTTCTAACTAAGGGCACTGGAAAACTAAAGTTCTGTGGTTAACTAAAGCATTTCAAAGTTATGAAATTTGACAGTAAGCCAAATGTATTAATAATGGTAAAAGATGCTGTGGGAAACTTCCATGTGTTAACAGCTCTCACAGCTGGACTGCATTTTCCAGCCTCACTGCCTGTTCAGCATGATCATGCCTTTGAGTTCCAGAGAATGGAGTGTGGCTGGAAATGACATGTCATTCCAAGACTTTGCCTGTGAAACTCCTCTCCATGGCCTCCGTGTTGTTTCCTGAGCACGTGATTGATGCTGAGGAGAGTGAAGCCTTAGCCAATTGCTGGACACAACAGACTAGAAGCCTGGAGCCCTCAGTGACTCTGTGGAACAGAATTACTGTGATGTGGATGAGAAGTCAGTGCAGGCTTAAACTGCTGAGAAGCATACCAACAAGTGTATGCTTCTCAGCTCTTGGACCTTAGAATCAAGCTCTGTGCTCTGGAGGAAATAGGGTTTAGTGAAGACAAGACACTGTCTCTGCCAGAGTTAACTTGCCCACGTTTTCAGGCATGGATGTTTTGTGTGCTTAAAATGAAAATTCTAGGTATCTTACATTATCCCAGATGTCTCCTAACCCTGCAAAGTGATGTGAGTGGTATACTCACTAGGAATGTTTGGAAAGTCCGGCATAGATTCATTTCAGTTCGCTCTGAATCATGAATATTTCTGCAGCTGATCATTAACGTTGGTAATTGCACTGTTTCATAGCCAGCTTACTGGAATGATCTGTAATGCAGGTTGGCAACTGTCAACAGCTATCAGAAGCCATTTGAAATAATTTTCTGATTAGAGATAAGTTATTAATTTGTGCTCAGCTTTTCTACTCAGTGAATGTTAAAGTGGATTTTTGCCTCTTAAATATGGTAATAGCTTTTCCTTGGCATGCAAATAATTGTTATAAACTAAAAATTCCTTTCCCTCAAGAATCAACTTTCAAATGCCTTCGATGGATGATGCTTTTAAAAAATGTTATCGTTTGGTTCTCAGAAGCTTGTTTTAGAGTTAGATTTGTTTTAAAAACTCATTTTGTCTGAAGTGAAGCTCTGTCTTTGCTGTTTTAGGAAACAATGGAAGGACATTAAATTTCTCCTTCTTACACTCTTGCCCAAGTGTTTAATTAGTACATTTTCTACCAGGAAGAGACTGTTCTTTCTCAGTTCCCAGATCAAACAGTTGCCTTCTTAAGACTTTGGTGATAATGTTAATGTGATTAAGTGTTTGAATATCAAAGGCCAGGGGCCCCATCTTTTCTAAAAGAACTGGTTGTTTGGCTTTAGCTGGTTTAAATGTAATTTCATTTAGGTGGTTTGAGTTTGCCTGAATACTGGATTCTGGGCCTAATTTTATCGCTTTCTTGCTGAGTAATATCGAATAAATCTCTTAACTGCCCTCCTTTCGCATTCATTCATTCATGCCTATAACAGGAAAAGTTAGGAAGCCTTTTACAAAGGCTTCCCTGGTGGCTCAGAGGTTAAAGCGTCTGCCTGGAATGTGGGAGACTCGGGTTCGATCCTTGGGCTGGGGAGATCCCCTGAGAGAAGGACATGGCAACCCACTCCAGTACTCTTGCCTGGAGAATCCCATGGAGGGAGGAGCCTGGTAGGCTACAGTCCATGGGGTTGCACTGAGTCCGACTTTACTTTAGTTTACAAAAGCTCTGTGATCCATTGAATTTATAATTTTTGCATGGGAGGTAGTACCTTTATCCTTGGTGACTGTAATTCTAGAGGTGGGAATAAGTTCTTTTTTAAAACATAATTTTATTATAATTGTTTACTTTTGGCTGTGATGGGTCTTCCTTGCCGTCAGGCTTTTCTCTAGTTGCGGCGAGTGGGGGCTGCTCTTCTGTTGCGTCGCACAGCCTTCTCATTGCAGTGGCTTGTCGTGGCTCTCATTGCAGAGCACAGGCCCTGGGGTGTGTGGGTTTCAATAGCTGTGGCTCTTGCCTGGTCTCTGGAGCACAGGCTCAACAGCTGTGGCACTCGGGCTCGGATGCCCCGGGGCATGGGGGATCTTCCCAGACCGAGGATCGAACCCGTGTCTCCTGCATTAGCGGTGGTTTCTTTACCACTGGGCCACCTGGGAAGCCCCTTCAGGAAATCGGGAGAGTTTAAGATAATTCTCGAAGTATTAAGTTCTAGAAACATCGAAATTTTCTAAGATTTATTTATGAGAAATTTAGTTTCATTTTAAAGTTTCAGTAGAGTATTTGAAATCCTCCGGGAGAAATTACTCTCTTTGGGTCCACATACGTCTGTGCAGTGACATTCTTATAAATATTCTTCAGGACCAACTGTAGAAATTCTTAAAAATATAGTTGTCTGTTCAGATTATATGCCTTTCCTTTATGCTTTTGGATTGGACAGACAAATATATAGCTCAGTGAAATTATATTCTATGTGTGGAAATTGATTATTTACTATTACCTACCTTATAAAGCATGCAAAATTGCTTACTTTTCAGTAGATGCATTTAAAATAAATTATAGCTAATCAAATGTGTCGCTCTGTTTCCTTTTCAATGACACAGTTGTGTGCCAGCACAGCAAAAGTAGAAAGCGGTTTGGTTATCCTTTGTTGAAGATGGAAGTTGATTGGTTCAAAAAATGAATTTGAAGCTACATGAATTGATATTTACAAATTGATGTGTAGATGAGTAGGAATCACAGTTGTGTCCAAAAGAGATAATTGTTCTTGAATATATGGTGACATATTAGATAATTCTGCCCTCTTCTCCCCATCTGTCCAGAATTTATTAGTTGAGAATAATGTAATTATGTTGTTTTAATTTTTTATGTGAAAGCAATACATAATTTAATTTTGACTGTATGTGATATTCTTTTTTTTATTTTTATAATTGGAGTTTAAAATGTAACTTTTTTGATTGGTTGTAGTTTAATACTAGTTAAATGAATTTAGTTGTTTTTCATAAAGCATTTTACATAAGGTCTGTGTGTGTGTGTGTATTAACTGGAAGTGAATGTTGACTAATGTCTAAAGTAAGAAAAGCAATTAGTGAATTATTTAACTATTATACTTTTAATAAAATACTTATATCTAGGTTAAAGTAAAAATCTTATTTTTGGTTTTACTGCTTATCGTCACTGTTAATCTGAGAAAGTAGTGGCTGTTGCTTCCTAACAGAAGCACATGTTCAGTCAGAGCATGTCTCAGAAATTCAAACATAATTTCATGAGTTTACTGCTAATAGTGGCTCTTAACCAAAGCAAAATGAGTGGGCTAAACAATATAAATTAAAGGGTAATGCTTGAGTTTACTAATTGTTTTTCTCCATGGCACACATTTTAAATTGTTTATACATTATGCCACACTGGTGCTAAAACAAGTATTTACAGTTCAGTTACGTTGCCATAGCAGTAGAAGATCTGTTAGGTTCTCAGCCAGTCTTTCTAAAATATAATCAGTATGTTCTTTTCTGTTGGTGTTTGTATTTCAATATGGCAGTGCTAATGTTGGCCTTATCAGTTTGTAAGCAGTTCTGCTTAGTTTTTCTAATTCTGTGCATATAAGCGAGATTCCCTTTAAATCAGACTGTAGAAGCCTCCCTTAGAGACTGAACTGTTTCTAGCAATGCCTCCTACTCCTCTGGTATTTGTTTCCATTCATCTTTTACAGAAAGGAGACAATTTTGTTGCTTTATATGCGGTTATTCCACAGTTGGGCTTCCCTGGTGGCTCAGTGATAAAGAATCTGCCTCCCAATGCAAAAGATGCTATTTCAGTCCCTGAGCTGGGAAGATTCCCTGGAGAGTGAAATGACAGCCCACTCCAGTGTTCTTGCCTGGGAAATCCCAACGACAGAGGAGCCTGGTGGGATGCAATCCAGTTCAGAAAGTTCAGTCGTGTCGTGACTCTTTGTGATGTTGTGGACTGCAGCACGCCAGGCTTCGCTGTCCTTCATCATCTCCTGGAGCTTGCTCAAACTCATATCCATTGAGCTGGTGATACCATCCAACTATCTCATCCTCTGTCATCCCCTTCTCCTGCCTTCAATCTCTCCCAGCATCAGGGTCTTTTCTAATGAGTTGGCTCTTCACATCAGGTGGCCAGAGTATTGCAGCTTCAGTTTCAGCATCAGTCCTTCCAATAAATGTTCAGGGCTGATTTCCTTCAGGATTAACTGCTCCTTTGTGTCCAAGGGACTCTCAAGAGTCTTCTCCAAAACCACAGTCCAGAAGCATCAATTCTTTGGTGTTCAGTCTTCTTTATGGTCCAACTCTCACATACATATGTGACTGCTGGAAAAACCATAGCTTGACTAGACAGACCTTTGTTGGCAAAGTAGTGTCTGCTTTTTAATACGCTGTCTAGGTTTGTTAATAGCTTTTCTTCGAAGGAGCAAGCATCTTTTAATTTCATAGCTGCAGTTGCAATCTGCAGTGATTTTGGAGCCCCCCAAAATAAAGTCTATCACTATTTCCATTGTCTCCCCATCTGTTTGCCATGAAGTGATGGGACCAGATGCCATGATCTCAGTTTTTTGAATGTTGAGTTTTAAACCAGCTTTTTTACTCTCCTCTTTCACCTTCATCAAAAAGCTCTTTGTTAAAAGTTCCCCTTTGCTTTCTGCCTTAAGGGTGGTGTCATCTGCATATCTGAGGTTATTCATATTTCTCCTGGCAATCTTGATTCCAGCTTGTGTTTCATCCAGCCTGACATTTTGCATGATGTACTTTGCGTATAAGTTAAATAAGCAGGGTGACAGTATACAGCCTTGACGTACTCCTTTCCCAATTTGGAACCAGTCCGTTTTTCCATGTCCTAACTGTTCTAACTGTCCAGGTTCTAACTGTTGCTTCTTAATCTGCATACACGTTTCACAGGAGGCAGGTAAGGTGGTCTGGTAGTCTCATCTCTTAAAAAATTTTCCATATTTTCTGTGTTGTGATCCACACAGTCAAAAGATTTAGCATAGTCAGTGAAGCAGATGTTTTTCTGGAATTCTCTTGATTTTTCTTTGGTTCAGTGGATGTTGCTAATTTGGTCTCTGGTTCCTCTGCCTTCTCTAAATCCAGCTCATATCTGGAAGTTCTCAGTTCACATACTGTTGAAGGTTGGCTTGGAGAATTTTGATCATTACTTTGCTAGCATGTGAAATGAGTACAATTGTGCGGTAGTTTGAACACTCTTTGGCATTGCCTTTCTTTGGGATTGGAATGAAAACTGACCTTTTCCAGTCCTGTGGCCACTGCTGTGTTTTTCACATTTGCTGGCATATTGAGTACAGCACTTTCACAGCATCATCATTTAGGATTTGAAATAGCTCATCTGGAGTTCCATTACCTCCACTAGCTTTGCTCGTAATTATGCTTAGGAAGCATCCCATTCTAGGATGTCTGGCTCTAGGTGAGTGATCACACCATCGTGGTTATCTGAGTCATTAAAATCTTTTTCATATAGTTCTCCTGTGTATTCTTGCCACCTCTTCTTAATATCTTCTGCTTCTGTTAGGTCTACAGTTTTTGTCCTTTATTGTGCCCATCTTTGCATGAAATGTTTCCTTGATATATCTAATTTTCTTGAAGAGATCTTTGCTGCTACTGCTAGGTCACTTTAGTCGTGTCCAACTCTGTGCGACCCCATAGATGGCAGCCCACCAGGCTCTGCCGTCCCTAGGATTCTCCAGGCAAGAACACCTGAGTGGGTTGCTGTTTTCTTCTCCAATGCATGAAAGTGAAAAGTGAAAGTGAAGTCGCTCAGTTGTGTCCAACTCTTAGCGATCCCATGGACTGCAGTCTACCAGGCTCCTCCATCCATGGGATTTTCCAGGCAAGAGTACTGGAGTGGGTTGCCATTGCCTTCTCCAGAAGAGATCTCTAGTCCTTTCCATTCTATTGTTCCCTGTATTTCTTTGCATGGATCACTGAGGAAGGCTTTCTTAACTCTCTTTGCTATTTTTTGGAACTCTGCTTTCAGGTGGGTATATCTTTCCTTTTCTCCTTTGCCTTTAACTTCTCTTCTTTTCTCAGTATTTGTAAGTCCTCCTCAGACAACCATTTTCCCTTTTTGCATTTCTTTTTCTTGTGGATGGTCTTGATCACTGCCACCTATACAATATCACGAACCTCCATCTGTACTTCTTCAGGCACTCTATCAGATCTAATCCCTTGAATCTATTTGTCACTTCTACTGTATAATTGTAGGGGATTTGATTTAGGTCACACCTGAATGGCCTAGTGGTTTTCCCTCAATTTAAGTCTGAATTTTGCAATAAGGAGTTCATGATCTGAGCCACAGTCGGCTCCTGGTTTGTTTTTGCTGACTGTATAGAGCTTCTCCATCTTCAGCTGCAAAGAATATAATCAGTATGATTTTGGTATTAACCATCTGGTGATATCCACGTGTAGAGGTGTCTCTTGTGTTGTTGGAAGAGGGTGTTTACAATGACCAGTGCGTTCTCTTGGCAGAACTCTGTTAGCCTTTGTCCTGATTCATTTTTTACTCCAAGGCCAAACTTACCTGTTACTCCAGGTATCTCTTGACTTCCTGTTTTTGCATTCCAATCCCCTATGATGAAAAGGAAACATTTTTTTGGTGTTAGTTCTTTTTTTGATGAAGATAGGTCTTCATAGACTCATTCAATTTCAGCTTCTTCGGCATTAGTGGTTGGGGCATAGACTTGGATTTCTGTGATACTGAATGGTTTGCCTTGGAACCAAACAGAGATCATCCTGTCGTTTTGGGGATTGCACCCAAGTACTGCATTTCAGACTCTTTCGTTGACTATGAGGGCTGCCCCATTTCTTCTAAGGAATTCTTTCCCACAGTAGTAGATACAATGGTCATCTGAATTAAATTTGCCCCAAAGAGTTGGATATGACTTAGCTGCTAAGCAACAGCAACAATTCCAGAGCTATGCCATTTTTTTTTCCAGTTGTTTGCCTCTTAGCATAAAAAAATTCTCTTGCTTAGCTGTGTGTCAAAAAGATCTGGGTTTGAAGGTTCACTTTTTCCCTTATTAGGATGTGACTTTGGGAGTGCTTTTAAACTTTGGAGTCTAAACTGTACAGTAATAGTGAATTTAGGGTATTTTATTAAATGACCTAGTGAAGTGCTTGGTACATAAAAGAAATTCCGTGAAACATATTGAATGAAAGAAGTATGCATAAACTTTAATTAGTTGCCTTTATTTCTTTTCCCCTTTCCAAGCTTTATTTCTTTTTCCCTTTTATAAATAGGTGTTTCCTGATATGAGTACCTCAGACTTGATTTCAGTATTGGAGAGGGGAGGCTCACCCAAAGGGCAGAAGCCAGGACACTCAGAATGCAAAAGGCAAGACTCGTTTCTTTGGAGGTAAAGAGTTGAGGTGCCCCTTGAGGAAATTCACATCTTAGAATAATACTTCCCAGCTTCCTTTATTTCTTTCTGTGGAAAGAACCACAGAGGAGTGTGCCATGGAAGCTACTTTCCCTTTGGTAGTTTAAGGACAAGGTAATACCCAAAGGGGAAAAGTGAGGGTGTGAGGAGGATCAATTAAGAGTTTGGGATTAACATATATACACTACTGTGTGTCAAGTCGGTAATCAACAAGGACCCTTTTATAGCACAGAGAACTCTATTCAATAGTCTATAACAACCTATATCTGAAAAGAATCCGAAAAAAGAATGGACATATGTATATATAGGGGAAAAAAGTGTTCGTCACTCAGTCTTGTCCAGCTCTTTGTGATCCCATGGACTGTAGGCCTGCCAGGTTCCTCTGGCTATGGGATTCTCCAGTCAAGAAAACTGGAGTGGGTTGCCATGCCCTCCTCCAGGAGATCTTCCCAGGAGACCTGGGATTGAACCCAGGTCTCCTGCTTTGCAGGCAGATTCTTGACCATTTGAGTTACTGGAAAGCCACAAAAAAGTACAAGGTAATCCCATGCGATGGTGACATTTATAACCATAAATAAAAACCATCTCAGGTTTCTCAAGGACTTTGAAATTTGTAGGAGAAACAGGTACTTACTATGTAGGAGTAATTTTGTGAATGACAGAGCATTGCCTTGTTAATGGTTTATGGCAATCATTTTATCCTCAGCTCCCTATCAGCAGGGCTCTAGAAATACTGTGACGACTTATCCCTTTTGTAAAGAGCATTTGAGCTTCTTCCTTGTACAAAGAGCTGTAGACCCGTTTGGAAGTGAGGTGAATCAGCCCTGGCTGTCATGGGCCACATGCTCCCTTCTGTTTGCCCAGTGCCTGCACCCACTTCTTCTACTTCATTGGTCTTGGCTTCCTCTGGAAAAGATGGACACTGATCCTCTTGAGAAACCTGTATGCAGTTCAGGAAGCAACAGTTAGAACTGGACGTGAACAACAGACTGGTTCCAAATAGGAAAAGGAGTACGTCAAGGCTGTATATTGTCACCCTGCTTATTTAACTTCTATGCAGAGGACATCATGAGAAAGGCTGGGCTGGAAGAAGCACAAGCTGGAATCAAGATTGCCGGAAGAAATATCAATAACCTCAGATATGCAGATGACACCACCCTTATGGGAGAAACTGAAGAAGAACTAAAAAGCCTCTTGATGCAAGTGAAAGAGAAGAGTGAAAAAGTTGGCTTAAAGCTCAACATTCAGAAAACGAAGATCATGGCATCTGGTCCCATCACTTCATGGGAAATAGATGGGAAACAGTGAAAACAGTGGCTGACTTTATTTTGGGGGGCTCCAAAATCATTACAGATGGTGACTGCAGCCATGAAATTAAAAGACACTTACTCCTTGGAAGAAAAGTTATGACCAATCTAGATTGCATATTAAAAAGCAGAGACATTACTTTGCCAACAAAGGTCTGTCTAGTCAAGGCTATGGTTTTTCCAGTAGTCATGTATGGATGTGAGAGTTGGACTGTGAAGAAAGCTGAGTGCTGAAGAATTGATGCTTTTGAACTGTGGTGTTAGAGAAGACTCTTGAGAGTCCCTTGGACTGCAAGGAGATCCAGCCAGTCCATCCTAAAGGAAATCAGTCCTGAATGTTAATTGGAAGGACTGATGCTGAAGCTGAAACTCCAATACTTTGGCCACCTCATGCGAAGACTTGACTCATTAGAAAAGACCCTCATGCTGGGAGGGATTGGGGCCAGGAAGAGAAGGGGATGACAAAGGATGATTTGGCTGAATGGCATCACTGACTCAATGGACATGAGTTTGGGTAAACTCCGGGAGTTGGTGATGGACAGGGAGGCCTGGTGTGCTGTGATTCATAGGGTTGCAAAGAGTCAGACACGACTGAGCGACTGAACTGAACTGAACTGATCTACTCAAGCTGTATCCTTCTTTTCATGTGGTTTGTGTGTGTGTGTGTGTGTGTGCGCACGCGTAGATACTATGTCAAGTGCTTTGATCAAACTTATTGCAATGGCAGATGTGGACAATATTTCTAAAAGTAAAACACGTGAGGTAATCTACATTACTTGTAGCTTATATTCAGTTCTTTAAATAAAGTGTTTTAAGGTATATTATGATTTGTACCTTCTGCTGTGCCATGGGCTACAGGTACTGCAGATATATAGAAGAAAATACAGTTTCTGCCCATGAAGAGGTCTGGGTTCTACACTTAGTTTTGAAGCTAAAGGCTAGAAAATGAAAATCCTGAAAAAGAGAGTAGTGCATTGAAACTCCAATCCTTTACCTTTGTTCACCTACAAATTTCTGCCCAATTATCACATTGTCTGGGAAACTTGCCTTCCCCCACACCATGGGGCAAGTCGCATGCCCTTGTTTTATGCTCCAGTTTATGGTGACTCTTTCCTTCAGAGCATTTGTAATAACTAATTTTTTTATTTGGGTGATATTTTCTTTGTATTTTCCTTCAATGAACTAGAAAGTTCCTGAATTCAGGGTTCCTATCTATTTTAATTCAGCTGTGTTGGCACAGAGTAGGTCCTCAATAATCATTTAGTCTGTATTAAATGAACTGAATTCTGTGAATGAGTGGTGAGAACTAATTGTTGAATTCAATTTCTTGTTCTTTCTTTTCACTCTGAATGTGAATGTCATTTTTCTCAAGGACTTATTAATATTTGCTGTGTTTACAAAGCCTCTCTTCCATGCTTTTAAAAGTTTTATTTTATTTTGTAGTATTTTTTAGTTATCATGGGATAATCACTTTGAATTGGTTTCTCAGAGTCCTGTTTGTGATCGATAGAGTGGCTTAAAATATTTGATTGCTTTGTTTAAGTGAGTGCATATTTGAGAAATTACGCTTGGATTAGACAGGACCAACTCCTGCATTCATTGGTTTTCTGCCAGTTTTCTAGGTGGAAGTAAGTTAAGGCTTAACTATTTTCCTTTAAATTTTAATGAATATTTCTAAGCCAATGTCTTGTTTCCTTTGTTAAATCACAATGTCCAGTGAAGACGCTTCATTGATGTTTGCAATTTTAGAAAACCAAGTGGGTGTGAGTGATGAATGGGTACATTGAATTAGGCTGAGGCACAAGAATGATGTGAATTTTAAAGTGTCTAGGAACCAAGTCATTTAAAATGGTAAAAGTGATTCTGTTGATCTTAACATTTTGAGTTCTGATCAACTTTTGTCCTTTTGATATTCTCGTACAATCTTTTAAAATTGACCCCATTCTTCTACTCTTTTTTTCTTTCTACCATTCTGAGTGCGATTTAATTGGTGATTATCTCAGCTTCACTTTTTTGCTGTTTGTCACACTGTCTTATTTTTATGTCAGGCCCTGTTTTCTTAGGAATCACACTTTCAGAGTTAAGGTAATATGATTTTCTCAGTTCTTAAAGAACTACACAGATTTGTTTTTTCTTTTTCTTTTTGACACCTGTATGGGACTTTTGGTTACTTCTGTTAATTAGTTGCCTTTTCTTTTCCAAGAGAGCCTGATAGAGAAATAGTTGTAAAAGAGAAGTAAAACTAGTATTTTAATAATTTTAATAATTTAATATCAAGGAATGCAATATTTTTGAACTGATAGCTTCTCCAGCAAAGTTTAAAACAGTGTGGAAATTTATAAGATATGATTTTGACAGCACTCAAGATGAAATTTTATATGAAATATTTTAGAGTTTTTCCATATCTTTTTCATATCAGGGACACCTAGATGTTACTTTGAAAACTGTTTACTGGGATGAGACAAAAGTTCTTCATTGATGTAGAGAAAAGTAACCAATAGCTCGTTTTCTATTCAAAGTGACTGAAGATTTAAACTTCTTTCTCATACATGTACTTAGTTATGTGATATTAATAATTTTTTGCTTCTCCCTTGTGGTGTACATATAAATGTTACTGGGATGAGACAAAAGTTCTTCATTGATGTAGAGAAAAGTAACCAATAGCTCGTTTTCTATTCAAAGTGACTGAAGATTTAAACTTCTTTCTCATACATGTACTTAGTTATGTGATATTAATAATTTTTTGCTTCTCTCTTGTGGTGTACATATAAATGTCCAGTCGTTGAAAATTACCCCTCTTCTAAAATGAAAATCTCATTCATTTAAAAAAATCGACAAATTTTTGCTTTCACTGCTTTCACAACCCTGAACTAAGTATAAAAGTTTTCCATAGACACCTCACCATTCTAGGATCTTTGCTTTGATAGCTAATATAGATTTGCAAAATTGATGCCAAATAGAATTGCACGTTATCGCCATTCACAGAGGTTGCTTTGCTAAGGAAACAATGTACAAAGGAACAATGATTTTTTTTCACGTTTGGCTGTTAAATACATTTTATAATTTGTTTAAATTGAATGACGTCTGACTTGGAGCAAGAGCTGATGTTGTGCTACCTATAAATATTAAATTGTACAGGTTCAATTTAATAATTGTGGAAAATGATAAAGTGCAATGAAAGACATCAGGACCAAAGAAGACCAAAGTTCTGGACCAAGCGCTGTGTAACTAAGGGCTCACTGATAGACCTCTCTGGATCTTAATTCCCTCATTTATTAAATGAGGGAAAGATGGTCCATTTTTATGCCTATAATTCTGAGTGTTATGAGAGTAAATTTTATCTCTCTTTGCAGTTCAGAAAGTTAACTCTTTTTGAATTATTTCTTTTTGGTTAGGTATGAATATCTCCTGCAGGCGTTTTCCATCCATCTTTCCAGATTAGCTGTCTTGAATGTTTTTCCTTCCTTTTCTTACCGGTAAATCTGGACTCTGTCTTGACACTGATGACAACTTCAGTATCCTTCTTGTCACCTTGCAGACTTTAAACATAAAAATCCTCATTGGATTTAAAAGGGAAAAAAAAAGTTG
Source organism: Ovis aries (assembly GCF_016772045.2). NCBI lineage: Eukaryota > Metazoa > Chordata > Mammalia > Artiodactyla > Bovidae > Ovis > Ovis aries. The sequence goes on along the minus strand of NC_056069.1, from coordinate 28,590,159 downwards.
CATTAGTACTATGAAGCTTAGCCTTGAAATATTTCTTTGCTTTTAAAATATATTTGTTACTTGAATAGAATTTATTTCAGAATGTAAAATGGGAGAAGAAAGGAGCCAGATTCATTTGAGAATCCATTTATAGACAAATAAACATTTCAGATACTGTCTTAAAGTGAACACAGGTGGAAATATATTAGCTGAGGTATGATGGAGTGTTTTAGCTTGTCTCTTATTGATTAGGGCAAGCACCTGGCTATATTTCCTCTTTTAAGATTGAAAACCAAAACTTCAAGTCATCAGCATGGATTGTAGATGGATTTTAACTGGATTTTATCTTAGTTTTGTCAATTTTTTTCTTTGTTAGTTTCTGTAATTCTGTAAATCTCAAACCTACTTCTATGACTTGAAAAACACTGATATGACAGAACTGAGTTATGTTTGGTTTATTAACCAGTACTTTAGCAGATGAAATATTTATTCATTGACAAAAATTGTTGAGATGTTTTTGTTATATTTTAAATAATTTCCTTTGAAAATAATTTATGCTTTTAGAATATGAAAATGTTCTTTTGTTATGATGATCAAAGGTGAAATACAACAGATGAAGAAGCAACTGCATAAACTTAGAAGCCAAGATGTAACCTGTGAGGGAAAGGGTACCTGGGGAAGGTGGGCTAACTTTGGGCCTGTGACTTTATTTTGTTGTCTCTATGTTCAGGAGTACTTTAAGGAAGAAGTTTAGATCTTATTGCAAAATAATTAGAAGTTTCTTGCCATAATGAAGATCAGTGTGCAAAATCATAAAATTCCAAAAGATTTAAAGGAGAATGTCAGAAATCCTAGCTATGCTTCTGGTTCCACCTGGAATTGGACGAATCCCTGTATATTTGTGTTTCTTCATCTGTAGAAGTAAATGGCAACCCACTCCAGTATTCTTGCCTGGAGAATCCCATGGACAGAGGAGCCTAGCAGGCTACAATCTATGGGGTCGCAAAGAGTCAGTCAGACACGACTGAGCAACTTCACTTTTTTTTTTTTTCATCTGTAAAATGAGGGTGTACATGAGGTGATTACTGATTTCTGTTCCATTTGAACACTCTGTGAAGTACAGATCATATTATGAACCTTTTTTTTTTTTCATTTCCAAAGCTTTTTTTTTTTTTTTAATCCTTTGGTTGGCCTTCAGAGAGTAAAATCAAAACAGACTCTCTCCATTTTGAATTTCTTTGTTTAATTTCTTTTGCTCTTTGTCCAAAAGAATGAACACCTTTATCTCTTGGATTTGAGTCAAATGAACACATAAAATAGAAAACTGATAGCATTGTGCATTTGTCTGTACAGGTCTGGCCCATGTAAATCTGGTAGATACCTCAGATTTATCTGTTATCTAAAGAAGAAAGATGTGCTTGTTGAACCTTGAATAAAGGACCACCAGACAGCTTTTTGTCCTTGTCCATTGTGAAGACATATTCATCTTGATCTTATGATAGTGGGAAATGTCCATTATCTCCTTTAGATATTTTTCTCTTTTTTTGTATATAGTTATTGGGAAATCATAAAGTATAGGACTCAATGCTTAGGTATTTGTGTGTAGATTTATTATAATTAGTTATGTGACTGCTTAACTACAGAATGTGGCCTCATGAGTCATGCTTTTAAAGTATTAAAAGTTGATACATTTCAAAAAAAAAGTTGATACATTTTAGTTATACAAATTCAATACTCAGAATTGCTAAATCTAAAATACTCTGAAAATTGAAGCAGAATTACTTTGCACATTTGGCCCATGTTTAGTAACAAACTGATGTGAACTGACATGAAGTTATTTATAGTGGGAACATTTATGCATCTTCCTCTGTATGTATTACTGGTTTTGATGGTAAGGGGTAAAATATGCACTCTGTTACTGTTCTATAATGTGAAAAACTCTTGAGTTTCAAAATACATCTGGCTCCTGGGGATTCAGATAAGAGACAGAGATCTTTATTATTATTAATTTTCCCAAAGGATTAACATGTGAACAAAAGAGTTTTGGTTTCTTACTCATTTTTGCTGGTAATGGAAACACAATGCAATAATTTAGACAATAATTTAGTGCTTGCCCCTAAGAAACACTGGAATTCAAATCTGGAAAAAGAAAATACACACAATATAGGAGAGGATCTTAACAAACACGAAGCATATGATAGTACTTATTTATCGGAATTAGTGCATAGTACCTGAGATTTTTAAAGCCAGTGTTGTTTGCTGTAAATGTAAATAGTGTTTTGTTGTTGTTGTTCAATCACAGAGTCATGTCTGACTCTGTGACCTCATGGACTGCAGCACACCAGGCCTCCCTGTCCCTCACCATTTCCCAAAGTTTGCCCAAGTTCATGTCCATTGCATTGATGATGCTGTCCAGCCATCTCATCCTCTGATGTCCTCTTCTCCTTCTGTCCTCAATCCCTCCCACCATCAGGGACTTTTCCAGTGAGTTGGCTGTTCTCATCAGGTGACCAAATACTGGAGCTTCAGTGTTAGCATCAGTCCTTCCAAAGAGTATTCAGGGTTGATTTCCCTTGAGATTGACTGGTTTGATCTTGCTGTCCAAGGGACTCTCTCTGAGAGTGTTTTGTACAGACTTGCTAAACACGATTAAAAGAAATTCAGAATAGAAATAGTTGATAGGCAGACTGATATTTGCATAAATGCTAATTAATGGACTACTGTAGAAACAATTTTTTTTGAGTAATTTGGCTTTGAAAACAAAGTGGTAAAAATTGTGTTTTAATGACAGATGCAAATGATATACAATAGTTTTGATTCAGCAGATTATATATATATTTTTAGTAACTATATGAATGAACATGAGTTTGAGTAGGCTCCAGGAGTTGGTGATGGATAGGGAAGCCTGTTGTGCTGAAATCCATAGGCTCGCAAAGAGTCGGACACAACTGAGTGACTGAACTGAATTGATAGGAATGAAATTGTGACTAATTCTCAAATAAAAGTGCTTTTAAATTTCTGATCTGTGCTCATAGATGACATTCAAAATTGATGAAAAGCTTGCTCCTGACATAACAGATGGTGTGTATTGGGCTGTCTGGTGGGCAACTTGACTTTTAAAATAAACTAAAAATTCAGCTGCTAGTACCATCACTGTTTTTAAAATTATAGTTGATGTACAATATTATATAACTCGCAGGTATATAGTACAGTGATTCACGATTTTAAAGGTTATATTCCATTTATAGGTATTATAGAATATTGTCTGTATTCCCCATGTTGTACAATGTATCCTTATAATTTATTTTATACCTAATAGTTAATACCTTTTAATCCCCTACCTCAGTGTTGCCCCTCCCCACTCCTCTCTCCCTACTGGTAACCACTAGTTCTCCATATTTGTGTCTGCTTCTTTTTTGTTATGTTCACTAATTTTTTGTGATACCAATACTTTTTGAAAATTTTATGTTGCTTGCTGCTACTGCTGCTGGCTGCTAAGTCGCTTCAGTCGTGTCCAACTCTGTGCGACCCCATAGATGGCAGCCCTCCAGGCTTCCCCATCCCTGGGATTCTCTAGGCAAGAACACTGGAGTGGGTCTTAGAAAGCTTTATATTTTAAAATTCTTCTTGAAATAGTTTTTCTAAAAACTTTAAAATGTTTTCCTTATTGACTTTAACTTAATATTCTTGTAAGATTTTTTTGAATAATTATATAAGCTGTAATAGCTGTTATGGGCTTCCCTGGTGGCTCAGATGGTAAAGAATCTGATTACAATGTAGGAGAGCTGGATTCGATCCCTGGGTCTGAAAGGAAACCCTGGAGAAGGGAATGACAAGCTGCTCCAGTATTCTTTATGTAGCGTGAGTGAAAGCTATGACCCTTCAGTTGTGTCCAACTCTTTGCGACCCTAGAGACTAGCCTGCCAGGCTCCTCTGTCCATGGATTTCTCCAGGCAAGAGTACTGGAGTGGGTTGCCATTTCCTCTTCCAGGGGATCTTCTGGACCCAGTTGAACCCATGTCTCTTGCAGGTGGATTCTTTACCACTGAGCCAGCTGGGAAGCCTGTATAAATGTTTGCTTAGATTTCAATTTAACTATACTCAGGGTCAGAAAAAGTAGCTGTTAAATAAATTTAGGAAATGGCGTATCAGTTATATGCCTCACAATTTGTTATACATAAAAAAGGGCTTTTGTCAGTATATATGGTAGAATCTATGGCTTTGTTGTCTGTTTCAGTCTCTTATCTTGTGAGGTTTCATTTTCATATTCAGTATGATTACTTATTTTCTTACTAAGTCAGATTCTCTACAATTCCCTACATATCTGGTTCTCACACTTGTTCATCTTTTCCTTAAATCTGTAGTATTCATCAGCTTCTGGTATATTCTCAAGTGTGATCTCTACCTCCAAAAGCCTTCCTTAAGTTGCCTTGTGCCATGCAGAGCGTTTCCTTACTTCACGCACATTCTGTACAGTAACTGAGAACTTCACTAATGAAAATGAACTTAACTGACAAAATTTGTTTTGGATCTTGAGTAGAGTTGGGGGTTGGGAACTCTCATAACGGAAATTTCATTTTTCTTTTCACTGGCCTTCTTAAGAAAAGGAAAAGGAAGAAAGAAAAGAAAAGGCCTTCATGATGGTGCAGAAGCAGAGAATCTAGTTCTTCATTTGCCTTAGGCTGTCCCTGGATGAGTAAATTAATCATAATAATCATAATTATACATAGTTCTACGTGGTAACAGAAGGAGGCATGTAAGTGAATTATTTGCAGAAATAATCACAGTCATTTCAAACAAGTCAATATGTCACTAACGTATTTACCTTTGTATAAAATTGATTCTCCTTTCCTATTTCTGTCCTTAGAACTGTGTAATTCCCAGCCAAATTGCAATGTTCCCAGGACAGTTAGTGTACACTTTCTATAATATCACAGATTGACTGAACAAAGACAGCTAATGGTCTTTCTCATTTTCTCTCTCTTCCTCTCTGTTTTGCTTTTCTCTGCATTCTTTGCCCTGAGAAACTTTTTCATTGACTTACTTGGGATGAAGAGTTTTCTCACTTTTTAGAAAAAGAGAAGTGACTTTCCACTGGTGCTAGAGTTTTCCCATTTTCTTCAGTGAATTCACAGCACCCAAATCAAGGATGCCCAAACACAGATTCATTCTTTGGCCAGGCATTGCCTAGAAAGGGAAGCTAAGAAAGTGAGATCTTTCTGCCCATCCTAAATTGAAATCCTCAAAAGATTATCTATGCAGACCCACGTGTTAGACAAACTGTATTCTGGAGTCTCAATATCATTAGTATCACTGTAATGTATTACTACAGTGGAAATTCATCATGAAGGGTTTGTAGTGATTGGAAAAATATTTTTGTAAGTCAGATTGATGGTCGCTCCTCTGGCTTGCTAGTGCTATAATAGGATTCCAGTGTACATTTGTGTGGCTCATGGGGAGCTAGCTAAACAGAATAGTTTCTGTAATTTATTTAAACATATTTGCATGGCTTGTAAATATTGAAATTTCAAGATCTTCAAGTGCCTTTTGTTGTTTGTTCAGATATTATAATCAACATTGCAAATATCAAGTGTAATTTCATGATTTTGAGCATGTTGAATTATAGATGAAGGTACTTGACCCCTTTGCATGTATATATAATAAACACAGGCAATATGACTCCTATGTTCTCTCATTTAGGACATTATATAGTACAATAAAATTCTACAACAATGATTAGTTTCATGTAGACACATTATAGGCCAAGTTATTTCTCTTAATCTATTTCATATATTTTTTTAAAAAGTCTGTTCCATGAGAGAAAGACACTGTTATTCATGTCACCTAAAATCAGACTTATAAACAGACTTAAGTTAATTGGATTTAGATGGTTTATCTTTGATAAGACATAAAATACTTATTCTGTCATTTTAAGAGTGATTCAGTATGTATCCATGGCAGGGAAGCTATACATATATTTTGAGCATATCTTAGGATGCATGTGTGTGTTCTATGTTGCTTCAGTCGTGTCTGACTCTTTGCGACCCTGTGGACCACACCCTGCCAGGCTTCTCTGTCCATGGGATTCATCAGGCAAGAATATTGGAGTGGATTGCCGTTGCCTTCTCCAGGGCATCTTCCTGACCCAGGGCTTGAACCTGCATCTCTTATGTCTCCTGCATTGGCGGGTGGGTTCTTCACCACTAGAGCCATGTGGGAAGCCCACATCTTAAGATACAATATGCATAATCTGAGCCTCTGGGACCCTGGCTTCCCAGGTGGCTACAGTGGTTTTATCCCTGGGCCAGGAAGATCCCCTGGAGGAGAAAATGGCAACCCACTCCAGTATTCTTGCCTGGAAAAGTCCATGGACAGAGAAGCCTGGGGGGCTATAGTCCTTGGGGTCATAAAGAGTCAGACATGACTGAAGCAACTTAACTTGCATACATGGGACGCAACAGTGAGTGAGATACACCGTTATTTATTTAACCATTCCCTGTTCGTGAACTTTTTAGTTCCTTCTAACTTTTCAGTGACCCAAAAGTACTTTAGATAAAGTGTACAGTATTTATGAAGTTGACTTTATTATTTTAACACCTAAATATGAAATAAAGAGACCTTCATTTATAAATGCTGAAGCTTCTTTATGTTCACATGATTCAAATGAGAATTGGAGGTACAGATGTTTGATTTGCTGATATACATGTTCTTTATCAGAAAAAAACTCATTTGTAATGCCACAAACAAATTATTTGCATTATGATCAGTTTTTTCTTTTTTAACAGCTTAACTTTTATCCCTGTAGAGTAGAAAAATAGCTGAGGTGATCAGAAATCCCTTAGGAATCAGATATTCATTTGCAGGGCCCACTGAACAATGCCCATCGTTCCAGTGGAAAACTCTCAGAATTCTTTTGGCCCATTTTCATGTTTTTGACACCTTTTCCTATAGTATTCCTCCTCTGATCGTAAGTAATTTCCAAAGGTAATTCTTCATCACAAAAAACATCAAGAGCATTAATTGACCACAGAGGCCTCCTTGAGTGTGTAGATCTAGAATCATGTTTTATTAAGGTGATAGAATTTGACTTCCTTCCAAAATTTTTCATAAGAAATCTTAGATTGGAGTTGTAAAGCCTCTATTATTTGCTTCTCTGAGGCTGGAAAAACAAAACCAAGACACACGTTACAACAGATTTCATTTTCAGTACCTATGTAATTGGATGAATAGCTGTTTAGTTGGGTCCTGCCAGAAAATGACCTTTCTCACCTGCTGTAACTCTGGGAATCTACCAGCCGAGCAGTTTTCCTGGCAGAAATTTGTAAGCATTAGTTCCGTATAAAAGTCAATTCTTGTCCCTCAGTAGTTGCTTGTCATTTCTGATTAAATGAAAATCAGTTTGAAATATGATATTCTCAGGATAGCTTTGGTTACACAATGGCTTTGTCCAGTAATATCCTGGTAAAAAAGAGAGGCAGATTCTTATTGAAGCTGTGAAAATAACTACGGTCATGAAACATAAGGGGACTCATTAGGAGTTTCTGAATTCTGGAAGGATCAGTGAGAGCTAGATGCTTTTTCTAAACGTTTCGTTTTAGTTTCTAAAAACAGTGTCTGCAAACCTGAAAGTTAGAGACCGCTCAAAAAGAAAGAAGAAAGATGAAACTCTTCCTTATCTGTTTGATAGAAAATAGAAATTCAAAACAGGAGCAACAGTATCTCAACAGATAGCTAGGATTAAAGATTCCTCATCAGTTGACTCGATTGCATGGCATTCTTGTTTCACTGGATCTGTGGTCAGTAGAGTCTGCCTTGGCCTTCTGCTTACAAGAAAAATCCACATGTTGTGTTTAGACATATATCCAAAACAGGTATTCTGATTGCAACTGGTTTGTTAAACTCGCCACTTTTCCTTGGTTAAACCATCCACATGGTGCTCGTTGTATTAAATATTTGTTACTTTGAGGCTGTCTTTTAGTTACATATTCACTGGCTTCAGAATGAATTGCATGTGCTAATTGAATATCTAGTAATCAATTAACTTTGTGGTCAAAATATGTCAGATTTAAGTACATTACCCTTGTTTTCAAATAATTATACTTTCCACATTAATCTTGTGAGAACAAATCATTTTTCAAAAGCTTAATGAAGAGTGAAAGGCTAATTGATTTTAGCAAGTATTAGGAAATACTGTTCTACAGTCTGAAAGTCGCCTGTTTCATTGCTGACTTCCCAAAGGCTGTAGTCTGGAAAGAAATGAGAAAAGCAATGGATAGGACTACAGCTTTCCAAATCCAATTTTACGTACATGTAGTATTCGAATAATAAATGTCCATGAAAGACTAAAAAAAAAATCATTTTACCACAAAGGAAAAAATGTTATACTTGAAAGAAATCTTTGACAAACAGGAAAAAATAAATTGCTTGCAGCTTTCAGTGTACAATATCTAATGTATTACAGTTGCTTTCAGGTCATATGTTCTATTAAAATTATAAATATAACTTAAAACCCTAAATAAATCACTTGTATATTCACTGTGTGTGTGTTAGTCACTCAGTCGTGTCTGACTCTTTATGACTCCATGGACTGTAGCCCACCAGGCCCCTCTGTCCATGGAATTCTCCAGGCAAGAATACTGGAGTGGATTGCCCTGTCCTTCTCCAGGGGATCTTCCCTACCCATGGATTGAGCCTAGGTCTCCTGCATTGCAGGCAAATTCTTTACCATTTGTGCTACCTGGAAAAACCCAAATGTCTGTTAGTTTTTAATTTAAATAGCTTGTACATGTTTACATTAAAATAACTCAAGCAGTTTAATAGATCCATGTTCAAATTAAGATGATTTTGGTCAAAAGAAACAAAACTATTTTAACTTTAACTGTAAAAGTTTGTTCCTGCCATGAAGTTTATTGATAATGAGATTTAAGATTGTTTTGATCAGAGTCCTGCCTCTGTCTCTGTCTCTGAAATTTTCTAAGCTCTGCCTTTCTCTGTTCACTGTGGGTTTTAGGAGTCTACCAAAAGAAACTATGTCTATATGCTTCCTTATCCACAAATAGGAGGAGCAAGTGTCACTTCCCAAACCATTAAATAAAAGTTCCAGGCTTTACTCTGAACGAATCACTCTGAACCAACCACTGATGCCGAGGTATAGGCTAGTGACTTCTCTTTTCTACTTTGAAAGAGGGATCGGCAATTCTGATCAGCCTGAGAGAAGGGATTCTCCTTCTACAAGTTCAAGGACTTCTTGCAATGAGCTAGGAGGCCTTGTGGATGTCCATTACAGACTTACTAAACATTTTCTCATGCTTGAATTTTGGGAGAGGGGAGGAAGTTGAAAAATCATTTTCTTTGATCATCTCCTCCCATGCCACAAGCTTCTTTTTTTCCACATCACATCTTCCATGTAACTGTCATTGACAAGACTGACTAGAAAATAGATATTACCTTGCCTGACAGAGAAGCAGGAGAAAGTTAGACAATTAAATTTTCTCAGGTTCATGTGGCTTGGTAAAGGCATATTCTAAAGTCCATGCTCTTTCTCCTGCGCTCTTCAGGTTGTAAACCGAGTCATGTTTGCTAAGTAATGTTGTGAGGAAGTTTATTCTGAGTTGGAAGATAAAAAGATGTATTCATTTGAAGTAAACATTCATTCCGCAGATAATGGCAGTGTTCCTACTAGGTGCTAGGTGTATGGTAGGTGCTGAGAAATTATGATGAGGAAGGCAGATGCCTTCTAATCTCACAGATTTAATGGGGGAAGCAAATGTTCACATCACGTAAATAAGGGCATAATTACAAACTGGGCAACTGCTCTGTTCTGAATGATCTGTCCAGGTCTGGAAAGGTTGATCAGAAAGCTTATTCCTAGGAGGTCACATTTGAGTTAAGATCTAAAGGGTGAGGATGAGTTGGGCAAAAAGGAACAGGAGGAGGAAGACAATTCTAGACAGAGGGAACAAGGCATGGGGAAGAACTGAGAGAGGGTTTTGGGGTTGTTTTTTTTTTCCTGTTTTTGTCAGCACAGAGAGAGAGAGTGAAGAAGCAAAAGGATGAGAGGAGGAGATAGGCTGGATCCTGAAGGGTCTTCAGATGGTATTAAGAATTATGCTTGATGTTCCACAAGCAGGTATCTTGGAGAGAACTGATTTTGTGTACCTTAACTATTGGAGAAAGTTGGTGAGGCAATATCTTAATATTTATTACAGGTATTTTTCCAAGTATTCATAATGTTTTCTTAAAACATGTTTTCCTATCTCTCCAAAGCCTTGCTTCAGTTACAGAATTATTTCATCATGCTCAACTTTTCAGCCTTGTCATGCTATGCAAATAATTTGTAGCACCTTTAAACTTCAAAACCATTTATAACTTGAGCTTGTATCTAAAATGGTGACGATAAAGATTTTTATATGTGTCCTTGGTCGTGTCTGACTCTGCGACCTCATGGGCTGTAGCCCACCAGGCTCCTCTGTCCATGAGATTTCCCAGGCAAGAACACTGGAGTGGGTTGTCATTTTCGACTCCAGGGCATCTTCCTGACCCAAAGATTGAATCCCTGTGTCTTGTGTCTCCTGCATTGGCAGGTGGATTCTTTACCACTGGTGCTACCTTGGAAGCCCATCTCCTTTTTAGTGAATATTTGTCAAAACAGTATTGAATTAGTTATAGTTGGAAACTTTGCAGCAGAGAAAACTTTAAACATTAGACTTCGAGGGAAGAAATATGGAAATTATATATATAATCTAGTGAAAGTGTCAGGTAGTAGTTATATATAATTAACTTAACCTGATGCGAAGAGCCAACTCATTTGGAGAAGATCCTGATCCTGGAAAAGATTGAAGGCAAAAGGAGAAGGGAGTGGCAGAGGATGAGATCATTAGGTAGCATCACTGACTCAATGGACGTGAATCTGAGGGCACTTTGGGAGACAGTGGAGGAAAGAGGAGCCTGGCTGCATTCCATGGAGCTGCAGAGTCGAACATGACTATAGAGACTGAACAACAAAAACTTAATGGTGATGACCTGGCGTTCTCTGTCTAATATTCATGTCTTATTGGAATTGTAATCGCCTCTTATTTTTGGTTATGATTAAAGAGAGAAGTAGAACTTTATTTAAATAAGCTATTGGCTTTTTTTTAAGCTAAGGCAGTATAAAAAATGATTTTGCTCTTACTGTATAATTTATTAATACTATAAATAAAGGATGCATCTAGGTTACTAATCAAAATTGGATTTAAGTCTTTCAAGTTCATCCTTGTTGAAAAGATGGTTTATTTACAAGTCTAAACATTCAGCCCATCAGTTCAGTTCAGTCTCTCAGTTGTGTCTGACTCTTTGCGACCTATGGAGCAAACAGGTTCCCTGTCCATCACCAACTCCTGGAGCTTGCTCAAACTCATGCTTCTTGAGTCGGTGATGCCTTCCAACCATCTCATCCTCTTTTGTCCCCTTCTCCTCCTGCCTTCAACTGATAGTGTAATATTTAAGCATAGAAAATTGCTGACTCAGCCATTTCCTTAAAGTCAAGCAAAAGGCATCATCACTTTTGATCTTGCTAAAAGTATAACTTTAAAGATTATCAAAATAAGCTTTGAAAATGGGAACATGCATATTATTGAGAAAAGTGAAAGTGAATCGCTCAGTCGTGTCCGACTCTTTGCGACACCATGGACTGCAGCCTACCAGGCTCCTTCCTCCATGGGATTCTCCAGGCAAGAGCACTGGAGTGGGTTGCCATTTCCTTCTCCAGGGGACCTTCCCTACTCAGGGATTGAGCCCAGGTCTCCCGCATTCCAGGCAGACGCTTTAACCTCTGAGCCACCAGGGAAGCCCTATTATTGAGAAACTCAGTGTTTATTGGGCAAGCATCTTCACCCTTTAACCTTTGTAAAGGGGGCTTTGTAAAGGGGGCTTCCCTAGTGGCGCTGGTGGTGAAGAAACCCGCCTGCGCAGGAGACTTAAGAGATCGGGTTCCATCCCTGGGTCGAGAAGATCCTCTGGAGAAGAAAATGGCAACCCATTCCAGTATTCTGGAGAATCCCATGGACAGAGGAGCCTGGTGGGCTACAGTATATAGCGTCGTAAAGAGTCAGACATTACTGAATTGACTTCGCACAAACACACACAAACAAAGTGTGGTATAAATTGCCTTGTATCAACAATGTATTTCCTTGGTGGGAAAGATGAGCCTTCTGTTCTGGAGTGAGAGCAACCTGTTTGTGTCTTCATGTTGAGTGGAATGGAAGAAGGGAGGGCATATACACTCACAGGGTTTTCACTGAAGGCCTTGGATAAAGCATGCTTATTCCTTTCCTGGAACATTTTCTATACCCCTGCCTCTTTTTTCTAGGCGAATTGACATTCCTTCTTCCATACTTTCAAGGTAGGAGTAAGTTAAATAAAGACTTTTCATGTGTAGCATTCTCATGGCAAGTAGAATAGTTTAACTACTGATCAGTTTGAAAATCTAACATGTCTACTCTTTTATGAACATAACTGTTGCTTCCATCTCTCAGAGCATCTTAGAGATCTTCTCCTATACTGTGTCACTGAATTTCAGCTCATGCTGTCAGGTCTGGTAATAATTTTAAGTATCAAACCCTCATTGTATAGATTCGAAAATGAAAAGAGAATACCCATGACTTGGGTGTTCAGAACCTGCATCACGAAAAGCCTGTAAAAAGAATGTGATGAAAGGGACTGGCACATGTACAGTGGTGTGTACCCACAGGGAGAACCGCTGGTTACTGCATTTGCTGATCTGACTTTTTATCGAACATTTGAGTACTGCCTACTACATGGTAGGTATTCTGTCTAGGAATGGCATGGTCTATTTTCAAGTAATTTTGGAAAAAGATGTGATCTGTTCATTTATTCAGAATTTATTTAATTGTGGAGTTACTGTGGCAGAGCTGTGGGGGTTTGGAGATGACAATGTTTGGTCTGTACCTTTACTCTAAGGACAGTTAAGGTCAAGGTGAAGTGGGACATGGGGAAAAAACACCCAAGTCTGCCCGAGTTTTTGAAGTTTCATAGGAAGTTGCTTTTGAGATTGAATATTGAGGGGAGAGGGGGTGTGTTCTCAGAAAATAAGTATATGTATAGAAGTAATAATCATTGAAATAATATTATTAATGAAGCAACCAATGTTTATAGAAGACTTTGGTGTCATTTTTTTTTTTTTCTCAGTGCTTTACATGTGTTAACTTGTTTACTCCTCGCAACAGCCCTAAGAGATGGGTATTACAGACCAGGTAACCGAGGCAGAGAAGGGTTATTTACCTAGGTGTCTGTCACACAGTTAGTAATGGTAGAGCCCAGCAGTCTGGAACCAGTTTCATTTGTGTGAAAAAGATGACCTGTCTGGGGAATGGTAGAACCTGATGTGGTTGGATGTTAAGGTCTGTGAGTATTTGTGAGGGTTTTGGCTAGTTAGGAACTTATGGGTCAGATCATGATGAGCCTCGGAAGACATGCTAAGGAGTTAGAATTTTATTCTATAGGACCTGTATTTGTATGTTTTTGAAAACAAGATCCAGAGCTTACCTTCATCGGAATCACTCTGGTGCTTTGTATAGATACACACTCCCAGGTTCCGCTTCAGAGCTACTGAATCAGAATTTTCCTGCTCCAGAAGGTGGCCAAGGGGCTCATGCCCTAATACGGTCAAGTGGTAAATTGGTCCCTAGTTCCCTAACAGCAGCTGCTGCTCCTGTTTGCGCTGAATTTCTTGCTATTTAATCTGCTGAGTTGAAAATTCATGTGAAGAAGCCTATGAGTTCTATTTTGTATGTGTTGGGTTTAATTTGCTAGCAGAATATCCTATTGAAAATGTGAAGAAGAAAAAAAGAAGCTGCCTGCTTGATTTAGAGAGTGGGAATATTGGAGTCTTCTGCTTCTGGCTGGTGGGAGACTCTCATGGATGTAGTTGAGATTACTCATTTGAAAAAATAGAGCAGAAAGCACTGAAGTACAAAAACAACATGAAATGTGAAATATCGAAAGAGATTAAGGAGACATCAAAAGCAAGCAGGGACCCAGGGAGAAGTGGAGTTCAAAACCCAAGGAAGGAGGGTTTCATGATATCTTTGTTTTTAGTAACTGCATCTGAGAATTCATGTAAGAAAATAACTAGAAATAAAAAAGGGTGACGGTGACCTGGAGAAATAGAATTTTGGTGGAGCAGTAAGAGTGGAAGCCAGATTTTAAGGTGCCTGTAAAGTTGATAGCTAGTGAAGACTGGTTAGATTATTCTTTATAAAAACTTAAGTTTAAGAAGAAAAGTAGAGTGATGAAAAAAGGCTATGAGGTAAAAGGAGAGCTTAAACATTACTAGGTTTTTCCTTTTTACACAGTATACATTTATTGTAAGGATCAGAACAGTATAAACGGTAGAGTTTCCTTTCATCCAATTACCAAGAGATAACAACTATTCAAGTTTGTCATTATTTTTCAAGCCATGTTTCTATCTGTGTAGACATGCATTTATACATTTTTAACGAAAATATGTTTACAGCAGTCTGATTTTTTTGTATGTACCTTAATGTATCAGAAACACTTATCTCATTCATTACATATTATTTTACACCATTATTTTTTCATAGTTGCCAGGCATCACATTGTGTGTATGTAATAGTTGGTAAAATCCTATTATTGGCACTTATGGTTTGGAGGGCACTTTTTCTTTTTAAATGGTACTACCATTAATATCTTTGTGGGCAGATCTCTTCTCAGTTGCATAATTACAAATTTTGATTAATTTGAAATGATGTCATTGTTAGACTAAATTAATCAAGAAAGGTACCAAATGGACTGTGAGCTTATGGGATCTATAAATCATGTAGATGTGTTAGCCTTAGATAAAAGGAAGGAGATTTCCTTCTTTCTGGATGCCAGAAGAGAAGTATGAGCCTGTAGGTGGTTGGTGGAGAAACAGTCGAGAGAATGCCTTGAGGGAGTAACCGTATGATCGTCTGTTGTATCTTAATGTGCATTGTGAAAGGGCAAGTATTGATAGTTAGAAGGTGTTGGAAAGATGTGGGGGGTTGAAAAGACTACAGAGAAGAAGCAGCAAAGGAGTGTGTGAGCGGTGGGCTCTGGGGGCCACTGAGCCAGTTGTGCGTAGCTGGCGTCATATTCCACGTGGTGTGCCGCTGGATTTAGTTCCTCTGTCCTTTCGGCAGCACTCAGAGTCCAGGGCTGGGAGTAGAGAATGGCCGGCATGAGTTAACCTGGTGGAGGGAGGCAGGCAGGTGACCTGCATGGGAGAGCTGGAAGCACACGGCAGAGGAGGGAAAGGTGGTGTTAGAGAGCAGTTCAGTCCAGTCGCTCAGTAGTGTCTGACTCTGCGACCCCATGGACTGCAGCATGCCAGGCCTCCCTATCCATCACCAAATCCTGGAATTTACCCAAACTTACGTCCATCGAGTCAGTGATGCCATCCAACCATCTCATCCTCTGTCATCCCCTTCTCCTCCCACCTTCAATCTTTCCCAGCAGCAGGGTCTTTTCCAGTGACTCATCTCTTCGAATCAGGTGGCCAAAGTATTGGAGTTTCAGCTTCAGCATCATTCCTTCCAATGAACACCCAGGACTGATCTCCTTTAGGATGGACTGGTTGGATCTCCTTGCAGTCCAAGGGATTCTCAAGAGTCTTCTCCAACACCACAGTTCAAAAGCATCAATTCTTCAGTGCTCAGCTTTCTTTACGGTCCAACTCTCACATCCATACATGACCACTGGAAAAACCGTAGCCTTGACTAGACGGACCTATGTTGACAAAATGATGCCTTTGATTTTTAATATACTGTCTAGGTTGGTCATAACTTTCCTTCCAAGGAGTAAGCATCCTTTAATTTCATGGCTGCAATCACCATCTGCATTGATTTTTGGAGCCCAGAAAAATAATGTCACCCACTGTTTCCATTGTTTCCCCATCTATTTGCCATGAAGTGATGGGACCAGATGCCATGATCTTCGTTTTCTGAATGTTGAGCTTTAAGCCAACTTTTTCACTCTCCACTTTCACTTTCATCAAGAGGCCCTTTAGTTCTTCTTCACTTTCTGCCATAAGCATGGTGTCATCTGCATATCTGAGGTTACTGACATTTCTCCCGGCAATCTTGATTCCAGCATGTGCTTCCTCCAGCCCAGCATTTCTCATGATGTACTCTGCATGTAAGTTAAATAAGCAGGGTGACAATATACAGCCTTGATGTACTCCTTTTCCTATTTGGAACCAGTCTGTTGTTCCATGTCCAGTTCTAACTGTTGCTTCCTGACCTGCGTACAGATTTCTCAAGAGGCAGGTCAGGTGGTCTGGTATTCCCATCTCTCTCAGATTTTCCACAGTTTATTGTGATCCACACAGTCAAAGGCTTTGGCATAGTCAATAAAACAGAAATAGATGTTTTTCTGGAACTCTCTTGCTTCTTCGATGATCCAGCGGATGTTGACAATTTAATTATAGGAGTAAACAAATATGTAAACAAAGTACAAGATTAGGTAGATACTTAACATCTAAGAGGGCTCTTCCAGGAACTGCTCCAGAGGCTCTTGACCATTTGAAGGTATCTTTAGGATAGATGCTGTCAGAGCAATAAGAGGCAGAAGCAACCATTTTATTAAAAAATTATTGAGATAATACAAATAACTTATAGATTGTAGTTTTAAACTTGTGATATTAAGAACCTAGTATGGTGCATTCAGTATATGCCAAATACTTATCGATGGACTTGAACTTCTCTGTCAAAGCACCTCAGTATATTTGTAATTGAGCAAATTCCAAATATCTGAAGGCATTTTTAAAAATAAGATTTCAGAGCTTGCTCCAAGTTTTTCTTCCTTCTCATGCTCACCGTCTTTCACTTTCACTTCTCTCTCTTTTTTTTTTTTTTTGGCTTGCTTTAACATTTATTATGAACTGCATGTTGCTACACTTACTCTCATATCTATTTAAGCTTGGTTCTTTGTTCTTTTTTTAGCCCTACCTATTACGTCCTTTAGCTTTAATCATCCATGTCTGTTTCTATTAGATTGTTTCCCTAAGGACTCTGTAAGTGAAACTGATCCAGATTTTACAGCCCTAGTGATTTTCCTTCTGGTGTACAACCCTGAAGATACTATACATCACAGGAGCTGATGAATCATTTTGTAGGGCTTTTGTTCTCTATTTTGTATTTGAAAAATTAGGCATGATCATGAACATGGGAATGTCTTCTAATATCATGAGGATAATACAACCATAAAATAAAATCACCCATGTTAGCTTTGGTCTCTGAAAAAATAATGCATTATATTCTGATTTTGAACAAATTGAATTCCCCAGAGAACATTCATTCATGTAAAATTTCACTTCTGTAAATTTTCACTGCTTGTACTGGAAGCTAAAATTACTCTGCACCTGCTGCTAGTGTCTGGCATTGTCCTGGGGGCTTTACACCTGTTAAGCCATTAAATCATCACAGCAGGCTGGTAAGGTAGATCTGGATTCCCCCATTTTACTGAAAAGAGATGGGAGCTGAGTGTATAGAAATTACTTTTCTTATGCCACCCAGCTCAAAGTTGGAATTTGATCCAGTTTGCTTGGCCTAACCACAGCAGTCTCCCTAATTGAAGATAGACATGGGACTGTACTAAGACTTCCTTTTGGTTCTAAACATTGATTCGGATGAAAAATGAATCCAAGTGCCGTAGGTTGAGATGGTAAGCTGTTGGGAGTCAATTCAGCTCAGTGCTGAGCATAATCTTTGGCGAATTCCCAGGCTTCTGTCACATAGTACTGCCAGATAAAGGTTTGCCCTGGTCATCCATAATTTCCTTTCCACATAGTATCGTTCCATGGTAAGGAAATGAATTGTGGGAAGATGAATTCACATGGGGTCATAGTATATATTTCCTCCATCTTGTCTGAGGCATGGTTATTTTATCTTCTAATTTTTGGCATTTGATTCAGGGCCCAAAGCTGGGCTCTTGGCTGGGGTCCAGCATCTGCCATTTGTTCCTGCTTCTCCTTCCCATTACATACCTCCCCACTGATGTTTGCTCATATTTTATTACTTAATTCGATCCCTCTCCTCTTCAGTCTATCCTAAATGTTTCCAATCATAGTAATCTTTTCGAAATACTAATTTTACCTAAAATACTGCTACGCTTCATACTCTGATTGCACTTACATAATAGTAATCTTGAACTGACAAAATTACAGAGATGGAGAACTGATTAGTGGCTGCCTGGGTTTAGGGATGTAGGTATAAAGGCAAATAAGTATGCCTCTAAAGAGGGAGATGGTGAGTGATCAAATCGTTCTGTCTTGATTTGCAATAGTGGGTACATGATGCAAATGTGAACAAATGACATAACACTAGTGTCGATTTCCTCCTTTTGATGTTGTATTATCGGCACATAAGATGTAATCAGTGGGGAAACATGAGGCTTCTCTGCACTATCTGTGTAACTTCACGTGACTCTATAATTATTTAAAAATAAAAAGCAAAAAAAAAGTCTGATGTGCTTTAAAATGTGCAGATTTCTTGTTCTGTCATAGTCATTATATTTCATATTCTTTGTTTCCCTCTGAATTAATTATTTAGTCACTTTTTTTCTACCCAAATCTTATTTGGGATTAACACAGTGTTTGACTTTTAGCAGTTACCAAGAAAGGCTTCTTGAATTAATTGAACAATTAAATATGCTTTATGAAAGAACCAGCATATCAGTGCTTGGTCTCGTATTAACCATCTTTCTTTCCTACTGTCCTCTTTATTTAGTCTTTCTTGTCCCTGACTAATTACTTTCTAAGGACTAGAAAAACATGCCAGGGATTTGACTGGTGGAGTCCTGGAGACTTGGGCTTGACTGGCAGAGTTGCATTGCCTGTGGCGAAGGTAACAGAGTCCAGTCACAAATTCTAAAAGGCAGTGGCTTTTTTGAGGACTTAAGATTTAGTGTTTTAAGGACAAGATGAGCCAGGAAGACCAGGATATAAACTAGTGAACCCTGAACATCTATGCATTCACATTTATTAGGACTAGTTTTATAGCCCAGTATGTGACTTACCTTGGTGGATGTTTTACCCATGTGTATCTAAAGAGAAAAAGATAGTCTTTTGAATATCTTTTGTGGTTGTAATTTTCTATGAAAATGTATTTCAAATCACCTGTGTCTTTAATGATCTTTTTTGGAGGGGAGTGGTTCTGTCAATGTCTCATACTATGTTGAATTGTCTGTTTTTCCTTTTAATACTGTCAGGTTTTGTCTCACGTGTTTTGAAGCTCTGTTATTAGGTATATACATATTTGTGATTATTGTGCCTTCATCCTGATGGATTAATCCTTTGGATTAATTCATTAATCCTTTTGGATTAATGAATGATAGCATTATGAATGATATCTTCATGTCTGTCTTTATGTCTTTGTTATTAAACACTTCAGTCTTCTTATGCTTACCGTTTGCATGGTATATCTTTTCCATTAAAAATTTTTCAATCTACCTGTGTCTTTATTTAATGTGGATCTCTTAAAGACAGCGTGGAATTGGATCTGGCTTTTTAAAATCTATCTATCCATCTTTGCCCTTTATTCAGTGTGTTTAGTCCATCGGCATTTAAGGCAATTCTTGCTATGGCAGGATTCATACCATTTAGTATTTGTTTTCTATTTGTTCCTTGTGTTTTGTTCTTCTGTTCCTGCTTTCTTTGGGATTAAAGATTCCAGGATGATTTTAGAACTCCATGTAATTTATTATTGTCTTTAATCTTGTTTTAGGCTTGCTCTAGGAATTACAATGTATATTCTTACAATTTCTTAGAGGTATTATTTAGGGTTAATATTATACCATTTCCCGTAAGAGTAAGGACCTTGAAGCTATATATGACCGTGTAACCCTTCCCGCATATTATTCGGTGACTGCCATGGGTACTACATTTACATGTTATAAATCACACAGTGCAGAATTTTTACTTTAAACACCCATGTGTATTTTTAAAACATTATGAGAAATACAGTCTTTTATATTTTGTCAAACAAAGCATGACAGTTTCTGGTGCTCTTCATTCCTTCTGGGTATTTGAAATTCTAATTCTCAGTTAGCCTGGAGAACTTTGGTTGGGATTTCTTATACTTTAAGTCTGCTGAGCCATATTTCCACAATTTTCCTTTATCTGAAAAATTCTTTATTGGTCTTCACTTTGGACAGATTTATGGCCTGGATAAAGAATTCTTGGTTCACAGCTGTTGCTTCCCGTCCCCTCCTCCCGCCGCCGCCCCTGCTCTACTTTTCTCCTGTCCTGTGTCCTCTGTGAAGTGAAGTGAAGTCGCTCAGTCATGTCCGACTCTTTGCGACCCCTTGGACTCTTTGCGACCCCTTGGACTGTATAGCCCACCAGGCTCCTCTGTCCCTGGGATTCTCCAGGCAAGAATACTGGAGTGGGTTGCCATTTCCTTCTCCAGGGGATCTTCCAAGACCCAGGGATTGAACGCAGGTCTCCCGCATTGCAGGCAGAAGCTTTAACCTCTGAGCCACTAGGGAAGCCCCTCTGTAGTTTCTTACAAAAGCTTAACATTGATTCTTATTTCCCGTATATAATGTGTCTTTTGTTTCTCTTCTGTGAAATTTTTCTTTGTATTTGTTTCTCAGCAGTTTGATTATGTGTGCCTGGAAGTGGATGTCTTTGCCCTTATCCTGTTCGGAGTTTTCTGAGCTTCTTCAATTTACATGTCTATGTCTTTCACCCAGATTTGGAGATTTTCAGCTTTATTTTTCTGCATTATTCTCTCTTTTCATCTTCTAAAGCTCCGATTATATAAAGCTCTGATTTGCTGTTTTGTTAGTGTCCCACAAGACCCTGATTGTCTCTTTGTATTTGTTTCTTCTTGAGATTAGATTTTCCTTCACATCCTTAACCATACTTATTTACTGTTTTAACATTATTGAGAGCAATCTCATACACGAGTCAAATTTTTTCTTGAAGTAGGTTCAAGTTTTTTTTTTAATCTGTTAATATGTCAAGTAATTTGGCTGTATTGACTTTGTGAATGATACTTTATATAGGGTCTGTATTCTGTAAGTTTCTTCAAAGACAATTGATCATTTTTGGTCTGAACAGGTAGTTATTTTGGCTGAACTTGAACTCAGTTTTGACTTTTCTGTGACAAGTGGCAGCCGTACTGATCCATCCAAACAGCTAATACTGAATACGTGCTGAATATCATGCATATGTGTCTAGCATAGGTAACTGTGCTGAAAATACAAATATCGATGGACCTTAATTTCAAGTGACTTGCAATCTAGTTGATAAAGGAGAATAAACGAAGTATGACAAATCCCCATGTGTCATGAGATAAGTACAATGAAACAGTGAGGTTACCGAGAATGGAGTTGTTAAAAGTGATTTTAAAAACAACCCAATCCTTCTGAGTACAGGACGTAGTTTATTTACTATATATGGTGATGATGAGAGATAGGTTTATGAATCCCTATTAGTTACACTGTCACCATTTTGTTAATTCTTTAAAGTAAAGGACCTGTTTCACAAAGAATAACATATTATGAAAAGGCAATATTAAAAATAAATGTTTAAATTTATATATGTTTAGATCCTTAAGTGCCATACTACATGGGAGAATACTTCATTTTTGGTAAGAAAAGATGATTTGATAAAACCTACACAAACAATGCACATGGTTATAAAGAACTGAATGTTAGACACTGCTGAGATAAAAAGACCTAGCTATACTAAAAAAAGTATCACAAAAGATTTATATTACTATGTCATGTATTTAAAAAAATCTGTAAGATTCCTATGTCAAATATCAAAGATGTTTTCTAATCCATCTTGATTTCTGTTTATACTTGTGTCTGTATAAATTAATGAGTAACCTGAGGTTGTTTTTTTACTGTGTAAAAGCATGTCTACCTTAGTAGTAACTTGAGCCTGTCTTTTCTCTCCCCCCCGCCCCTTGTTTTAACAGTGTATCCTATTCAGTACATGTATCTGAAGATTACCCAGGTATGTTTTTTTTCTTTTTATTACAAATATTTATGCCATGATTCCTTTGCATATTTTTACTTCTGGAGATGTGAAATGTATTTAAATATATCCAGGGGTGAATCACTGGCAGGGGAAGACTTAAAGATATAATTCTGTTGATTGCCTGCTAGGTACATGTCTTACTTGAGATGCAGTCCAGAATCAAAATAGTTTCCCTGTGAAAACTATTCTTTCTTTTTTAAGCCCATATGATAGTGCCAGCCTATGTACTTACTTCATTATAGTTGAAATAAATGTTCTCTAAACTGGTTTAGTTGTTGGTTTGGGGAAATCATTTGGTTTCTCATAACCTAAAAATAATAGGCAGGAGCAACAGCTAAAATAACAGCTAAAAGTAATAGTAATAGTTGAAAATAACAGGCCGTTCTCAATTTCTCTAAGTCTATGTGTATGTGATAACACGCTCAGTTGTGTCCTAGTCTTTGCAACCCCACAGACTGTGGCCCTCCAGGCTCCTCCGTCCATGAAATTCTGCAGGCGGGAATACTGGAGTGGATAGTCATTCCCTTTTCTAGGGGATCTTCCTGACCCAGAGATCAATCCTGGGTCTCCCACATTGCAGGCAGTCTTTACTATCTGAGCCACCAGGGAAGGCTTCTCTAAGTGTATATATAATTAAACAATGCTTACAACCACCTTATGAGATTGTTACCATAATATCCCCATTTTACAGATGAATGATAGCAGTGCTATTAAGGGAAAGAGCTGTAATTTGAACCCAGTAGTCCAGAGCCCGTGGACCGTCCCACTAGACTGCACTAGGCTTGTTACATATGCACAGCTGTCCTCCCTGTGTGTCCTGAAATCAATTACTAGGTCCACAAACACTTGTGCATAAAAAGCAGAATGTAAGATCACTATAGATTCATTTTTTTATGCATCAAACCAGTGTCTTTCTTCAAGGCCATGTTCAGTCTTACTTTCTGGACTCACTGTAATCTCACCAGAGCCCAGGGTGTGTTTGCCAACATGTGTCATAATAATTTGAAGATATGAGCAAAATTTGTTTATCTTTAGTTCTTTTCTCACAAATGATATGTATAATTTTATCTTGAGTAAGAGCATGAGCACTGTAGACTTAGTGAAGATTGAAACTGTCTTGATTAGGGCTTCCTGGGTAGCTCGGCTAGTAGAGACTCCTCCTGCAATGCAGGAGACCCTGGTTTGATTCCTGGGTCAGGAAGATCCCCTGAAGAAGGGATA
Source organism: Ovis aries (assembly GCF_016772045.2). Taxonomy (NCBI): domain Eukaryota; kingdom Metazoa; phylum Chordata; class Mammalia; order Artiodactyla; family Bovidae; genus Ovis; species Ovis aries. The sequence goes on along the minus strand of NC_056069.1, from coordinate 28,566,929 downwards.
GGCTACCCACTCCGGTATTCCAGGGCTTCCTTGGTGGCTCAGATGGTAAAGAATCCTTCTTCAATGCGGAAAACATGGGTTCGGTTCCTGGGCTGGGAATGTCTCCTGGAGGGGGGCATGGCAACCCGCTCCAGTATTCTTGCCTGGAGAATCCCCATGGACAGAGGAGCCTGGCAGACCACAGTCCATGGGGTCACAAAGAATCAGAAACAACTAAGCACACAGTTTACCCCAAAAAGTGTAATGCAGGAATCTATTGTTTATCATACACTGTAGAAAAGATTAGCACATTTTATCTGCTTAGATTTCATATATATACTTTTTACTCCAGTATTCATTCCTAATAAAATCTGATGATTACCAAACTGACCTATGTGTGTTATAAGTTAAAGCCATAATTCTAATTCCTATTTTAATCTAACTATTTTGTTCATTTACTATGTATATTGAGATCATAATTTCTGTATAAAATGAGTAGATCGCTATAATTTTGATTATATGTATTTTAAATATTTAAAAAAATAATTAGTTAATAATGTGGTGTCAGAATATTGTAAAATTTATTTCTTTAGCTTTTAACCTAAGTATTTTCTGTAGCAATTTACATTCTGCATTTAACCTTTTTGTAAGATCAAATTTAATATTTAAAAATAATTTTCATAAGTCACAAATTCCCTTACAGTTACTTTGCTATGATCTCCATATATTTTAAGTGTAGCATTCTATAAAACTATTGTACAATTTTATAAGGAGAGTTATTCATTATTAAATATATACCTATTTTTAATAACAGTATCAAAAGTATTCTAGGCAGATATTATTGGAAGAACCAAGACATGAACTGTATAAAGAAAAAAAGTTTTTGGATTATTTTGCAATCAGCCCTCTCCGTTGTGATATAGTATGCTTTTGATGCTGAATGTTTGCTTAACTGTTAGGAAAATAAAAGCCCTACCTTTTTATTGTTCAGTTCAGTTCAGTTGCTCAGTCGTTTCCGACTCTCTGCGACCTCATGGACTGTAGCATGCCAGGCTTCCCTGTCCATTACCAACTCCCAGAGCTTGCTCAAACTCATGTCTGTCAAGTTAGTGATGCCATCCAACCATCTCATCCTCTGTTGTCCCCTTCTCCTCCCGCCTTCAACTTTTTATTGTAAATATAATTATCGTGTGTTTCATCTGAGATAGCTTCTAGAGATGTTAGCCATGAGTGATGCAGGACTTCTAAGTCAAGATGATAGAAATAATGCCACAAATCAAAGCCCAATTAAAGACAGTAAGTAAGTGAATTATTCTGTAGGGTAGGAAATATGACGGTGCCTTTAATTAAGGAAGCCAAATATTTAGCTCCCTCTTGTGGCCACAGGGTATCATTCTGGTTTTTCTTATACAAGAGCCCCGCTTGGAACTACGGTATACAGAAATTGAAATTGAAAATAAAGTATTGGTTAGCATTGGTGCTTTTTTAAAATTGAATTTTATTCATGAAGCAAGTTAGTAGTGAATTTCCAATATAACTTAATTTATTAAAAAAGTATGTAAATAAAACATGAAGGTGGAGAGAGAGGATCGGCGAATTTGGGGGTAGAACCAAGTATTTTCATGATTGAATTTATTCTAAATGTAGTCTATGTATAGACAGAACAAGTGTTATCATGCCGTTTTATACGTGAAGAAGTATGCCGAGAGAGGCTAAATATTCCCCAAGGCCGTGTAGTTTTGCTGGTAACCAAGACTCTAATTCAGTTCTGATTCCTGTCACTTCTGAAGATACTTCTGGAGAAGAAGTAGTAGCAGTATTTTTATGGAGCTTTCTTCAAAGTAAATATTACTGTGATAATATTTCCCCCATTATTAAATTTAATTCTAGTTATTTGTACTAGGAGTTCAGTTAATATGCTTGGTTTTTCACATAAATATATATATATACATATATATATAAATTATATGCTTGCTTTTCCTTCCCAGTATTCATACCTGTATTTTTTCTCCTCTTGCACTAGCCAGAACCTCCAGAATGATTTTTAATAATAAATATGAAAGTTGGCAGCTTCCTTCCTTTTCTCAAAATTAGTGAGCTTGCTTCTAGTCGCTTTCAGAAAAGCAGGTATCATTCCTTTTCTCATTTACCAAGCTTTTTCTTTTTAAAGAATGAATATTTGCAGTTTATCCAATTCTTGTTTGGCATCAAATGAGGTATCATATATGGTTTCTCCTCTGAACAAAAGGTGACGTTTATATTAGCAAATATTTTAATGTTGCTCTATAAGAGTTATGTGTATTTTGTCATATATTCTGTTATTAAAGACTTCAGATTGCTGAAGAGATTAAACTGCTCTTTGGCATTTGATAGAACTTGCTAGCAAATCTGTCTGAGCCTGGTATGTTTTCAGAGATTGTTCTAGGGCAGTTATATTTTTCTGCCATGATTAGTGATCTGTTCTTCTTCTTCTTTTTTTTTTTTTTCTATTTCTTTAGCCATTTTTTAACATGCGTTCTTCCTGAAGGTTCACTGTATTGGAAAAATGTCCAAATTTCCTTTAGCAATAAGTTTTTTTTAATAGTATTCAATCTTAAATCTAAAAATCTGCATCTCTGTGATTATTTCCCCTTCCTTATTTATATTATTTTATATTTGTTTTTGTCTTTCCCCCCATTTGTTTTTCTTCTAAAATGTTTGTCTGTTTTTAAAATTATTTCAAACAAATAGCTCTTTTATGTTGCTTCTAATTTCTAAATTCAGTAATCTTGATAGTACTTTTCTTAATTCCTTCTGATACTGTTCCTCAGGCTTCCCCCCCACACTTTTTCTGAATTTATGGCTTAATGATTATCTTATCATTTAAGTTTGAAACTGCAGTACAGAATTTTTTTTTTATCCTATGAACATGTATCAGCATAATGTTCCCAATTCAAGATTATACCATCTTATTTATTTCCTTAGGAGCAGATTTGCTATTTTATAGTTTAACCTATTAAGTTACCTGTGCCATCTATTGAAATTCATTTCATAGTTTGTTTTTGTGAAAATGAAAATTTAGAGGGTCTTTAAGGTTTAGGTATACAAAATGACATGTATATAAATGCAATATATATACTGGCTTTTCAAAATAGGGAAGAAATAGAGCAGCCTTCTGGTTATCTGTACTTCTTCATGGAGTTTATACTGTAGACAATTTTCTGTTTTTTAAAATTAATTATATTACAAATCAGGCTTCCCAGGTGGCACTAGTGGTAGAGAAACCGCCTGTCAAGCAGGATACCTGTGTTCGATCCCTGGGCCGGAAAGATCCCTTGGAGAGGGCATGGCAACCCACTCCAGTATTCTTGCCTGGAGAATTGCATGGACAGAGGAGCTTGGCAGGCTACAGTCCACGGGTCGCAAAGAGTCGGACACAACTGAAGCAACTTGGCACACATGCATGTATGTTACAAATCATAGGTTGTGACTCTGTTGTGACAGACCAGCAGAATTCTTTCTTGTGGGTTACCACCTTTAATTAGGACACTTGCCTACTGGAGGGTATGAATTCTCTCATTTCTCTAGTTTCTGATATTAAAAAAATAGTAAAGCATTGGTGTTTGGACTCAGACAGTTTCACCACTTACTATACTATGTGTAAACTTTTAATTACTTAAATAACTTGGGTGAATTAATTTCTCTGACTCTTGGTTTCCTCATCTTTAAAATAAGGATGATATTGATAATTGACTGGGTTGGATGGTTTATATGAATATCATATATGGGGGAAATATACAGATTATGTTATAAAATCAATACAGTTATTATCTGTAATTATTTCTGTGAAGTTACATGTTAGCTTAAATTAGGAATAGAATGAAATAGAATAAAAGCAGTGGTTAAAAACACGTGTTTTCATAGCTCTCTACTCATCTGTCTTCTGTGCACAGAATTTCCAGTAATGCTTGCATAGTCTGGCAGGGAAGGGAAGAGAAGAGAAAATATTCATATTGGTAACAGCCTTTAACAAGAATCTGTATAGGTTCTCGACAAAATGTACACATTAAAGAACCTAATTGTCCCTAGAAGCTTTTAGAAAAGAAAGTGGAGTCACTCAGTCATGTCTGACTCTGCGATCCCATGGACTGTAGCCTACCAGGCTCCCCCGTCCATGGGATTTTCCAGGCAAGAGTACTGGAGTGGGCTGTCATTTCCTTCTCCAGGGGATCTTCCCAACCCAGGGATCAAACCCAGGTCTCCTGCATTGCAGACAAGCGCTTTACCATCTGAGCCATAAGCTTTTAGAAAGAAAAGAAATTGTCAGCCCTAAACTCAAGTAGGAGAATTGCAGAGAAGGAATTTGAGCTTGAAAGCATTCTGTCTCTCACTGACTCATTCTGTTACCTTAAATGCATTGTTTACCCTTTTTGTGTACTGTTTTCCTACATCTAAACAAAGATGAGTATTATTACAGATGTCAAAATAGTTTGAGGAAGATTTAAAAATAGTTAGTTAAACAACAACAAAAGAAAACACAGAATCCATTCAGACAGCTGGGATGCTCCTCAAAGCTCCCCCATCAGCAAACCTCTTCCTTTTATAACTAAGCAGAACGTGGCTTAGATTTAAAGAGATCAACAGCTAATTGGTGGCAGAGTCTAGATTTGAAGTGCTTTGTCTGCTCTTCCATTTCTCTTCTTGACCTGGATATTCCTCTGTGATCTGGTCTGTTGTATTGTAATGGTGATTTAATGGATACTGTTATCCATTAAAACTGAAAACATTTTGGTTTGGGTAAATTAAACCAAAAGCAGAAATGGGAAGTGTTCTGATGCTTAAATACTAATCAAATACAAACCAGTGGAAAATCTCTTTAAAAATTGAATGCATAATTCAATTTTGCTGAATTTCAGTTTTGTTGAATGCATAATCCTATCTTTTAGTATTATGCAACATTTATTTACCAAATTATATTCTCTTGATTCACACCTCACTTGAGCCATTTAATCCTCTAAATTGAATTATTGACTTCCTTGTTTTCTTAAACAGAAAATTCTAATTTATTTGCTTCTTGATGCTTTAGCAGAAACCTCCTCATTTCATGACACCAAGATATTCCATGATACTGTGTCCACTTTACAAATTTTTCTGTATCTTCTAGTTGGTAGTTAACTGTTGCTTCTATTGTTTTAATGCTCTTTTTCTTCACAAGTTTGCTTCAGGGAATCCATTGTGCATGGGGAAAGCCTAACTAAATTGATTCCATACAAATAACTTTGAATCAGTGAGGCTCTGAATGAGGGTTAAGAAATTTAAAAACTGGGGTTAGAGCAGCTTTTGATCCTCACTTGAACATGTGAGGTTACCCACAGAAGAGACTTCAGATAAGCAAAGTTTCACCTAATATGACAAGACAGTAATTAAAAGTCATATAAAATATGTTTCTTAATCTGGGGTCTCACTAGATAAACATAGAAATCTCACACCCTCCTAAATGCTAGTTGAAAAAGAAATAAGGCAAAATTTGTAATTAGAACAAAGTAATGAGGCAAACCTACTTGGTTTCCAGTCCAGCCCAACCCCATCTCCTGTCACCTTCCTAAATAACTTAAAGCTTTATAACTCTTGAGAGTCTTTTGTGGCTACACTGTGAATACATATCACTTTCACTTACTCACTCCTCAAGGCCTAAAAACTGTACAGATGTATCTTTGGAAATAATGACTTAGCTTGATAGCTCTCACTGCACTGACACAATATTATGAAAACTTGGCTCAAGTTTCTTTTATCACGTATTCATAAGTCATCTGAACACTCATTTCTCCTAGCAGAAATTGATGCAGGCTTCTAATATTTGCTGGATGTATTTTGTACTTTCATTATATATATGTTTACATTTTTATACATCATTGATGAGCATATTTTAGGATCATTATTTAATGGTCTATTTAACTCTTTGTTGAACAGTTGTGTGTCACAGATGCCCTGTAATCATCAGTGAGCGAAAAATATAGCAACTGTGTATTATGTTACAACATGTGTGTGCTATGTGCTGTGCTCAGTCCTGTCTGACTCTTTGTGACCCCTTTTACTGTAGCCTGCCAGATTCCTCCTGGAATTTTCCAGGCAAGAATACTGGAGTAGTTTGCCATTTCTTCCTCTAGGGGATCTTCCCTACCCCGGGACTGAACCTGCGACTCTGATGTCTCCTACCTGGCAGGCAGATTCTTTACCACTGTGCCCCCCGGGAAGCCCCAGATATTATCACGTGCTGTGCTGTGCTTAGTCGCTAGTCATGTCCGACTCTTTGCGACCCCATAGACTATAGCCTGTCAGGCTCCACTCTCCATGGGGATTCTCCAGGCAAGAATACAGGAGTAGGTTGCCATGCCCTCCTCCAGGAGATCTTCCCAACCCCAGGATAGAACCCAGATCGCCCACGTTCCAGGCAGATTCTTTACCGTCTGAGCCACCAGGGAATTCCAAGAATACTGGAGTGGGTATCCTATCTTTTCTCCAGGGGATCTTCCTCACCCAGAAATTGAACCGGGGTGTCCTGCATTGCAGGCAGATTCTTTATCAGCTGAGCTATCAGGGAAGCCCAGATATTGCCATAGACTTATACCAGTATTGCAAAGGATGTTCTTCTGTCAGCTGAGGCAACCAGTCACTTCCAAATGATCCATTACTGCATAAAATGTTAGAGATGTGTTTGAATAGTCTCTGTGCTTCTCCAGGAGATGCAAGCATCTTTAAAGAAAACATTTATAATTAATTTGTACATTATTAATGTGCAAGAAAACCTGTAATTTCCTTCATTTTTTTTCCAGATTAAATCAGGATAATAGTGTGTACCTCATGAGTGTTGGAAGTGATGTAGCTATTCCTTAATTGTTTTTAATAAAGGTTGTACTTTTTCAAGTTACTATGCTATTAGTTGTCTATATTTCTTTGCAGATAATACATATGTTTCAAGTTCAGAAAATGATGAAGATGTATTAGTTACTACAGAGCCAATTCCAGTAATTTTTCATCGACTAGCAACAGGTAATGGGAATACACTATTTTCTTAAGTTCCTGGTTAATATTTTGTTGATTGTAGGTAGCTTTGTTTTTTGGTTTCTTTTAACCTATATAGTAGATATTTATCTTTGGAATCTATAAGCCTGGTTCTCCGTGCAAATTTTCTATTTAACATCACTAGTTTGTTTCTCAACAGTTTTGTAAATGCATAAATTAGTACTTTAAAAAAGTCCCCTTTAAACACATTATGTTGATATTTGCTTGTGAAAATATTATCATGCATAACAATACTGCTAGACAAACTGAATGTTTAAAAAACATAACACAACATAGATTCCATGAACTATATAGTGAGAGCCGAAGGAATTTGTACTGTGGCCACTTTAGTTTGACCACATTTTTATGGGCAATGAAAAATCAGAAAAGTTTGTATATAATTCTCTAACATAAGATAATTTCAAAATATTTCTCAATTCTCTTGCAAAAAAGAATCATCTTTGGATGTTTTTATACTGAAACTTATAAATGTTTGGTAAATAGTATACTGAAAACTAAAATGATCCTTTAATTATATATTTCAGAATTAAGAAAGACAAATGACATTAACTGTTGCTTATCCATAAAATCCAAATTACAGAAGGAAAATGGCGAGGTATGTGAAATTTACCATGTATTTGTGGTTAATACCATCATTGTTTAGATTAAGATTACATGTAGTGAATGAAGTTCATGCTGCTGGCTTAGGGATTTATGTATGGGAAAGATAGTGTCCTAAAATTAACTACCTTTAAAGTAATAGAACATCTGATTTAAATCTAAATAAAGTGTGTACAAACCCTAACTTATTTTCTGTATTTTCATCTAATAACGTAGTTGACTGAAGAGCACTTAAGTAGCATAGTTAGAATGACTGTATGTGGTATACATAATTTTGATGAGACCTTTAAAATTTTGTCTGTAAAAGATGGTCTTTCTAGTTAAAGGAGCACAGAGCTTGGGTATAATCTTACTATTTTTGGCCAGTGTTAAAAGAACAATCGCACCTTTAGGAAATTTACTTCAATCTGTAGATAAATACTGGGACATTAATCAAACAAAATGATGGTGGGACCAACAATTCTTTGATTTTAAAACTATACACTGGGACTTCCCTGATGGTCCATTGGTTAAGACTTTGCCTCCAAATGTTGGGGACATGCCTTGTAGCCATTAAAAACAACAGTAACAACATAAAAACAGCAGAAGCAATATTGTAACAAATTTAATAAGGATTTTTTAAATGGTCCACATCAGAAAAGAAAAAAAAAAAAAAGGATCAAGTAATCTTATAATAAAACAAAAACTACGCACTGAATGCCACCCTGCTTTCCTTTTAGTGTTATACCGTTCATTCTGTACTTCAGTAGCCAAAGTGAGCACCACTAATTTAGCATTATCATTGCTAAAACCAAAAACTATGTCTTATAAAACCTACATTCCCTTTTCAGAGAAGGCAGTGGCAACCCACTCCAGTACTCTTGCCTGGAAAATCCCATGGATGGAGGAGCCTGATGGGCTGCAGTCCATGGGGTCGCGAAGAGTTGGACACGACTGAGCGACTTCATTTTCACTTTTCACTTTCATGCATTGGAGAAGGAAATGGCAACCCACTCCAGTGTTCTTCTCTGGAGAATCCCAGGAACAGGGGAGCCTGATGGGCTGCCGTCTCTGGGATCGCACAGAGTCGGACACGACTGAAGCGACTTAGCAGCAGCAGCAGCACATTCCCTTTTTTAGGTTTTTGTTTTGTTTTGTTTTAATAATTTGAAATTTGGTCTAGAAAGTTAGGCATGATCACAAAACATCAAGTTAATAGATTCCTGTGTCTAAATGCAGCTACCTTTCTCTTAATTATTTTAGCAGGGCCCTGGGACAGGAATAGTTACTTTAGATGAATTTTTGTCATTTGTACTTTAGACACATAACAAATACGGTTCAGTTAATTAGAAACTCATACTTCAAGTATATTTAAGTAAACATCCTTTTGAAAATTGAAATTTAAAGCAAATAATTTCTACACACTGAAAGTTATCTTTGTAATGTATTTGTATGTATATGCATAATTTGATTTTTATATTATTAGATTCAAAGTGCCCTTTCTTTCATACCATTATGTGAAGTTGGCAGTGAAAGTGAGAACAGTCTGGGATAAATTATGCTGAGGAATTTTTTAACAAAAAATTGAATCAGTGTGAACTTGTCAGATGTTTTATCAGAACAAACCAAAGTTGTAATTGATGAACGTAGTTTTTTATATACATCAAATATTAAATCATAAAACTCAAGACCAGGTACATAGAGCTTCATGCACCCACCACAAAACTAACCTGTCACTGTCTTTCATTTTTGGTTTGCATTGCAGCAAGAATGCTTTTATTTAAAATTCATGTGGTATACACAAGACCTACCTTTTATGTCCATTCATTACCTTTTTTTCCAGAAGGAGGAAAAACTAGTTTGACCATTAAAATTGTCTTCTTACTCTATTATTTTCAGGAGTCGAGACAGAACAGCACAGTGGAGGAAGACTCTGAAGGAGATAATGATTCGGAAGAATTTTATTATGGAGGACAGGTGAGCACACGAGACTCTCCAGACACCCACTCAAAGGCAGAGACAGCCGCACGCGCTGTAGCAGAAATCTGTGCTTGTCATCCGAAAGGCCTATGTGTTCTGCAGCACTCTGTAACTAACAAGGAAATTCATATAATTTATCTGTCGCTCATTCTCTATATAGTTTCAGAAATTAAGGTTGCTTTTGCAGTTCTTTGACTGTAATCATTTATTTACATTGAAGTCATCTGCCTTCATTACAGATACTTTGCAGACAGCATCTTATTACGCTTTTAATTTTTACATCTATCAAGCATGTTGTGCTCAGTCAATGTTTTGAAATGGTGACACTAATAAAAGCATGGATTGTTTTCAGTAGAAGGTGATTAACCTTTATAAAAATTGATGGGCCCTTATTATTGAGCATCTTCATTATTTGTATTTACTGTCTTCCTTTTCCTCCTATACGAATGTAAAGTGTTGATCAGTTGTGATGAAGAAACATCATAAATTACATACATGGAAATGGCACTGCTGCACATGCATGTATTATACAAAATAATTCATTATATTTTTCTAGGATAATGTTGAAATTTTAAACTGAGCATTTGATTTTAGGATGTGGCTGTATAAGATGTTTTGTTCTGTTTTTGTAAATGTGATCAAATATGCTTTGTAATTTGGATAGAATAATGGAAAGGTAATTTGTTAAAGAGATGCTTTAAAGCCAAAGTTGTTATTATTATGTAAAGAATGCAAATACATTTATTCATTTAGGATAAAAAATTAGTAATTTGGTCTATCAAGCATATGCAAAGCAGTAGAGGTATGGATGGACATGAACAAAACTAGAATTCTTCTCTCCAGGAATGCCTTACTAGAAATGGGGTATTTTTCCTGAGATTCTTTAACCAGATAACACTTCAACAGTATTTAAAATAATTCTTCTAGTTTTGATTTTTGTTTACACCACTAATTCTTACAGAGGGGGAGTGAATGCTCTTTTCTCAGTCCAGAAGTTTTTCTAGACTATCTGCCATTTACTTCACTCATTTTAACAGTGGCATTTGTCTTTGTATCAAAGTAGTCAGATAATAACTTTTTAAGCATAATGAATTATACCAGATGTATGTGAACCTAAGAACTGTAGTGAATATACTGCTGAATTATCTATATATATTTTTTATGAAGGCAACAGAGAAGATGCCCATGGCAGAACTACAGGGTAACCTAAGAGATTGTTTATATTTTGCTTTTTTTGTTTCTCTTCACCCTAAGTCACTCCTAATTGATTCCTTTTCATCAGGTTAACTATGATGGGGAGCTGCACAAACATCCCCAGCTTGAAGCTGACTTGTCAGCAGTGAGAGAGATATATGGGCCACATGCAGTTTCTCTCAGGTAAATAAATACCTTTGGTGATTACAACTTAAAATTATTTGGAAAGTCATTGGAATTTTCTATTGGGAATTATTTAGGTGGAAATCTTCTCAGGCTCAATTATATTTGAAAGTATATGAGAGAGTCTGTTATGTTTCTGCTTAAACAAAATGGCATAATTTTGGCTATGATTACTTTTTATTGTACATGTAGTTTAAGATTACATTCATTTCACTAAAGAAATTATTTTGTAGAGTTAGTTTGATAAAATAGCAGTCTTAAGTGGCATCATTATCAATTCCTGTAATAGATTTGGTCAGCTGGGCCCACTCTGTTATCGTAAATCAAAGACACATCTGTGTGAACAATAAAAGTAAATAATGCATAACGGCTGGTATCCAGTCACATTGTGAGAAGTAAAGTGTTGAAAGTGAAGGTGTTAGTGCTCAGTTGTGTCCAACTCCGCGATCCCATGGACTGTAGCCCGCCAGGATCCTCTGCCCATAGAATTCTCCCAGCAAGAATACTGGAGTGGGTAACCATTCCCTTCTCCAGGGGGTCTTCCCGACTCAGGAAATGAACCTGGGTCTCCTGCATTGCAGGCAGATATTTTACCATCTGAGCCACTAAGGAAGCCCTTGTGATAAGTAATCTGGCTCCTAAAAAAAGAAAGGAAAAAAAGACATAACTTTGTGCAGTGTGTATTTGAATGATAATGTATTTTTTGTTGCAGTTACTTAGTTATTTGATGATAAATTTCCAAACCAATTTTTCTTACTTTAATCATTCAGAAGACCCAACTATCCCTATTTAGTCTTTCTTTTCTCTCTTTAATTTAAGAAAAAACTCTTTTTTGCCATCATGCTTGTATCCTCCCACCAGTCAGATCTGATTATTTAGATTTTTGTGTTCCTAAAGGGTGGGCTCCAAGTCTCCAGGCCCTTCTTACAGCCTGACCTCGGTTCCAGCCTCATCCACCCAAACCAGGATTGTTCCTGGTCTCCAAATAGGCTGTTTCCCCTTGACTTTGGCCATTTGCCCAACCAGTGCTTCCCTCTCAAACCCTGTTGCTGTCTTTATTCAAGCCCCAGTCCAAAGGTCAGCTTTTTTTTGAGCCTTCCTCTAAGCTCCAGTGCAGACTGGTTATTCTGCCCTCTGCCCTCCTATCACATTTGCCTCTTACCTCATTTATTATTCTCTTCATGTCTTGTCATTATTGATTTACTTCTCCCCCTCTAGACTCTTAATTCTGTGCACGTTTTTGTTGTTCGTGTACTTTGTTTTGGTTTGGTTCTCGATCCTGGTTTATAGTACAGAGCATGTATGAAATACAAACTGGAGGCTTCTTGATTGTTTTCAGTGGAACACCCATTAAAAATGTTCATATTATCTGGTTATATTTTCAGTGGACATATCCACATTTTGAGAAAGCAAACAAATACTTTTAATGGTTGGGAAGTATAACACAGCTGTAAGTTATTATTGCTAACTTTCATTTTATCCACAGAAACAGAAACTCATAACCACCTACAGCCTAAATAAGCTGGGGTTGTCTACCCCAGACGGGGCTTCCCAGGTGGCGCTAGTGGTACAGAATCCGTCTGCCAGTGCAGGAGATGTTAAATGACAAGGGTTTTATCCCTGGGTCGGGAAGATCCCCTGGAGGAGGGCACGGCAACCCACTTCAGTATACTTGCCTGGAGAACCCCATGGACAGAGGAGCCTGGCAGGCTATGGTCCATAGGGTTGCACAAAATCAGACACATGCTGTATATGTGACAGCATAGCACATATACCCACACCCTCTCTCCTACTCGTGGAGGAATATTAGATTGCAGTTGAGTGAGACAGATAGGGATTATACTTGCAAAAAGCAAATCTTTGGAATTTTCAAAGTTTTAGCAAATTAGCTGTGATTATTTCATAGTTGATCTATGCCTCGGCCAGAGGATAAGGAAGATGGAGACTCAGTAAGTATTATAGAGTGAATTAATGAAGAAAGCAATCAGTTCAGTTCAGTTCAATTCAGTCGCTAAAGGACGGAAATGGTATGGACCTAACAGAAGCAGAAGATTTTAAGAAGAGGTGGCAAGAATACACAGAAGAACTATACAAAAAAAGATCTTCACGACCCAGATAATCACGATGGTGTGATCACTCACCTAGAGCCAGACGTCCTGGAATGTGACGTCAAGTGGGTCTTAGAAGGCATTACTATAAACAAAGCTAGTGGAGGTGAGGGTATTCCAGTTGAGCTATCAAATCCTGAAAAATGATGCTGTGAAAGTGCTGCACTCAATATGCCAGCCAATTTGGAAAACTCAGCAGTGGCCACAGGACTGGAAAAGGTCAGTTTTCATTCCGATCCCAAAGAAAGGCAATGCCAAAGAATGCTCAGACTACCGCACAATTGCACTCATCTCACATGCTAGTAAAACAATGCTCAAAATTCTCCAAGCCAGGCTTCAGCAATACATGAACTGTGAACTTACAGATGTTTAAGCTGGTTTTAGAAAAGGCGGAGGAACCAGAGATCAAGTTGCTAACATTCACTGGATCATCAGAAAAGCATGAGAGTTCCAGAAAAACATCTAATTCTGCTTTATTGACTATGCCAAAGTCTTTGACTGTGAAGAAAGCAATAGAGATTATCCATAAATTGTTCAGGGATTCCCTGATGGTTAAGACTCCACACTTTCACTACTGAGGGCCTGCGTTCGAACCCTGGTCAGGGAACTAAGATCCCACAAGCTGCCTAAAAAAATAAATAGTCTGAAACAATGACTGATTTTTTTTTTTCTCTTTAGTTGATCTTTGCTTGAAATCTTAAAACTTTCAGTTTAGTTCAGTTCAGTTGCTCAGTCGTGTCTGACTCTTTGCGACCCCATGAATTTTTGCTTGAAATCTTAAAACTTTAATCATAGAAAATTAACCCTCTCTCCCATATACAAAGAAGTCTGTATATGATTAACCATGGGTTCTTTACCACTAGCACCACCTGGGAAGTCGATCACTCAACACAGCATAGAAAATTTAATTACTTTTCATCTAAAGTATGTAGCTTTGTTTAGAGAATCACTTTAGCACATGTTTTGATTGCTTTTAAAATTAGTTTTTATTTGTTTTAATACATATTTCCTGCTATCTTTGGTAAGGAATCTGCTTGCAGTATAGGAGATGCAGGTTTGATCCCTGGGTTGGGAAGATCCCCTGGAGGAGGAAGGGGCAACCCACTCCAGTATTCTTGTCTGGGAAATCCCATGGATGAACAGAAGAGCCTGGCTGGCTACAGTTCCTGGGGTCACAAAGAGTTGGACTTAGTGACTGAGTATCACACACACACCATGCTATCTAGGCCTCAATCATACCATTACTTATGTGTGAATATTTTTTAGTTTCTTCAGCAAGCATTTACTAAGTACTTATTTCTATTAGTACTTTCCATTATTGATAAAATAGTGATAATTTATGGACTGTTTAAATTAGATTACTATACAGAATTTCATTCAAGTGAAGTGTCTAAAGTCATAAGTGGTTTTGATTGTTTTCCTCTTGCCTCTTTCACTTATATTTTTGATCCAATTTAAATCTTAATGAATGCAAGTCATGTTCTTGTCTGCTGTAGATTTTCTCCGACTACAGAGGATGTTTCCAGAATAAATAAGCTCCCAGAGGCCCCATGATATAAGTGAATCACAGCAGGACTAGTTTGATTTACTTAAAATAAATAAGAATGAATTTACTGTCTGGTCTAAAATACCATGGCTTGGACACATGGGAGAAGGAGTAGTTAAGGCCTAAGGTCTTGGAGTCATCTTCTTTGCAAAGTTCTAAGTCTATTGAAAACAGACTGTTCTAATTAGCTGTTCTTTTTCTTAATTGAGGTTTATAAGAACTTAATGGAGTTTGAAGAGCAAAAGTACCTCAATATGCATAATAGGCTGTTTGGTATCATTTTTTTTTATGTGACATCTAATGAGAAAGGCAGCTAACCACATCTAAGTTCTCTGTAAGAGATGAAAATAACAGAGATTACCTCAATTGAGGCAAAACCCTCTTAAAGTAGGTGAAGGGGGCTTTAGCAAAAATGACTGATGATAAATTTATTACTTAAGTAGGTAATTTTAGTTCTACTTGGCCAAATCATTCTAAAACAGCATTCTGGTTGGGTTGAACCATACTTGTAAACATTGATGACAATTTTAATTCATAGGCACTTGTAAAGGAAATGAGTTAGGTCTCTGGAGGAACATGATCAACCCTCTAATCAGTGTGAATGTGTTTCATCTTGAATCATGCAACAAAATGAAGTTCTTTTATGTTTTTATTATAAATTTACTCCTATAATCAGTATTCATAAAAAATTGATCGGTGTCATTGAAAACAATTTGAGATTAATATTTTTAGAAAGTAAGGAATTACAAGTCACAAAATTCTCATTTGCTCAGGAATGAAATGACGCTGATAATTTGCTTATGATTTTGAAAGTTTTACACCAAATAAAATATCCTGTGCTTCATAGCCATCCATCATCCATTTAAAAAATTGAAGGCATCTGAGTAATATTCTAACCTTTTGATTGTGACTAATGCTTGAAATAGGTTGGGAGATTATAAGATTGTGACTATTCTGCATTTTGATCATTTTTTTGTGGTTGGATGGTTGTGTGTTTGAAATGAATGAATAATTTTGGAAGTGATGTTTTGGAGGACAGGGCGTACAGAAGATGTTTTTAAGGTTTGAGGAAGCTATACGACTATATGCAGGCCCACCACCTAAACATATATCTCCTGGAAGAGAGAGAAAGAAAATAAAAGGAAAGAAAAAGCCACGTAAATCAGAGTAGTCCACTTTAAATGTCTCTGGATTTCCATAAGTAGTGGGTTAGTAAAACAGTTTAACAAATCTGGCTCTCCTCTTCTGGAAGATGGCAGGATTGCATTTCCCTAGCTCTTACAGCATCAGCAGTGGACATGCAACCTCGTGTTGGCCAGTGAAATATGAGCCAAAGCGCTAGTGTGCGAGTTCCCATATCTTCAGGGCTCCACCGCTCTCTGGGCCCCTTAGCGACTACAGTGAATAGTGTTCTCTTTCTTCTGATTCCGCAGTAAGCAGGTTGTGTGAGTGAGATGTAAATCCTTTCTGGATGTTAAACCAGTGAGTGCTTGAGGATGTTGGTTACTCCAGTATAACTTACCCTTCTCTGAAGCATGTCATTCGTCAACAGATCTTAGGTTGGAGGTTTGTAATGTCCTCTGCATCACATTGATTCTCTTGCTTCTGCATCTGAGCTAAGGTGAAAACAGTCTGACTCTGAACACCAGGGGAAAGTGATAGCAGGAGGCACACAGAAGAAAGAAACAAAAGGGAGACTCTTTCAAAAGCACTGGCATAAAATCTAGGTACAAGCTTCAGAATGTCAGATCCCGACAGTCACCTCTGCTTCCAGCACCTCTGCTTTCCTCAAGCAAAACCAAGGAGTTTTAAATGGGGGGCAGAGTTTTAGCAACTGTTTACACTGTACTTCTTGTACACTCTTAGGTTAGATGGGTTTCCTTTCTTACTCGGATCTAATTTTTAAATTCGTCTCAGTCCTATTGTCCTTTAGAGAAATATATAGCTACCGTGAATACAGTCTTGCAAAAATGCCAAGATTTCTTCCTGACTACCGAGTTTGAATAATCTTGGCCCATTCACAAGCATCTCTCCCACACTGAGCATGAAACACACACTGAGTAGGCATGCAGAGACAGACACGCAAGCTGTTGAGTTTCAGATGTCAGGAGGAGGTGTATATTTCTTCGCAGAATATATTTCTTCTCAAAATATAACTGTCCAATTATTGAAAACAGTAACTAGCAATAGAAGTTTATTTCTCAAAAACTTGTGGTAGAGTTTCATGTATGTGTATTATACATGTGATTTGCTCTACAGTGGATAAGAGAAAGCTATATTTTTTATAACCAGAACAGTCCCTGCTAATTTTGACCAGATAGTATTATAAAACATCATGAAGAAGTGAAGTGAAATCGCTCAGTCGTGTCCGACTCTTTGTGACCCCATGGACTGTAGCCTACCAGACTCCTCTGTCCATGAGATTTTCCAGGCAATAGTACTGGAGTGGATTGCCATTTCCTTCTCCAGGGGATCTTCCCAACCCAGGGATCGAACCCGGGTCTCCCTCATTATAGACAGACGCTTTACTGTCTGAGCCACCAGGGAAGCCCATAAAACATCATAATACTATAATAAAAAAGCTGTGGTTTTATAGAGAAAGGAGGACCAACATAGACGGTCAAGTATTTAATATATTGTAAGTGCATATGTGGTGTCATTAATGAGGATGTTATCTTAATAAGCTCCGTTAAAAAATGGGAGAATGAATTGCTAAGAGTTCTAACTCATAGTGCCCTAAAAATGCCTATTTATAGAAAGCATATATTTCATACATATGTTCTTTATACATATGAACTAGATCACATGTAAATATTCAAAATCAAATGGCTGGATTTCAAGATCTGTCTATTCAAAGACTTCACTCAGATGTCTGGAAAGAAATTTGTGGAGCAGTTTTCAAGACCTCAGGCCCTAAGTGAAACAACTGCATCAGATCATTTGTGTCGCTTCCCTTCTCTTAAAAAAGTATTCAAGTTCAATTTGATGTGATCTTTTCACAATGAATAAATGCAGGCAGGGCACAGAATTATTTTGGATTGTTATAAACCCAACACAGCATTCAGTATACAATCAGATATCAGGCTTCACACTTCAGGTCGCATTCATATTTGAAGCATTTGCCTTGATTCTGCATTTGCTATTCATGAGATTGGGGCTACTGACAGATATTCAGATACAGAAGCAATCCTGAGACTGGGTCATTGCATCTGGGCAGACTGTAATCACGCTTTGTAATCTCGCAGTGGGAAACGTGAAATGAATGGCATTATATAAAAAGGGCATCACAACAGAAATTGGTTTGCATACACACAGTGTTGCTGTGAGTTCTTTGGAGTGTGGCATAAAAACAAACGGTATAACTATTTGCAAATCTACAGCTGCAGAATCCAGTTAATTGCAAACCTTTAATGCCTCTGCTTCCTTAAAATTCTGTACTCCTGCTCTGCTGTGGTGAAAGACAGCGCTTGTAACCCTTTTGTTCCTGTTTTTTTTTTTTTTGAAAGAAATTGACAGGATTAGAAATTAAAGATACTTTTAACTAAAGAAAGTGAAGAAGTGAAAGTGAGTCGTGCAGCCGTGTCCGACTCTTTGTGACCCCATGGACTCTAGCCTGCTAGGTTCCTCTGTCCACAGGATTCTCCAGTCAAGAATACTGGAGTGGGTTGCCATGCCCTTCTCCAGGGGATCTTCGCAACACAGGGATCAAACCCAGGTCTCCCACATTGTAGATAGATTCTTTACCATTTGAGCTACTGAGGAAGCTCTTTAACTGAAACAAAAGTGTTGAAAGAATTATAGAAAGAATACTTTAAAATTCACATATTAAAGGTTTTATAAAGAACATATGTCACATTCTGATCATAACTCTATGATGTGTTCTGTTGAAGTGGTCTAGAAATCTATTTATGAAGAAAACAGCTGGGGTAAGGTTTGTACTGACTTTTGTTATCTCTGCTGCCCTTTTCTCTGCTTTTGAATATACCAAAGTCTTGCCATCATAAGTAAATCCAGAGTTATTCTCCGCTCTGAAATTGGCAAAGATGGGAGAAAAAAATGCCTGGTGATAATGAGGATGTGGGAAATGGTCACTGTGAGAACCTGGCTGGTGTGATTATAAGTTGTTTTAACTTTTAAAAAATAGTAACCAAACAGTACATATTAGGATTACCAAATATAGTTATGCTATTTATTTCAGTCATTAATTCTGGAATTTATCTCTGAGAAGACAACTGCACGTAGACTTCTGTCCAGAGGGCCATTTATCAATATTAATAGTGTAAAAAAATTGAGAGCACCCTAATGTTGTATTATATAATTTTATTCATACAAATTTATAGATTTAAATTTATGGTTTTAAAGAATATTCCACAAGGTAAAAAAAGTACTCATTATAGAAAAAGTGGAAGAGCAGGACAAAAATTTTTACATACCTGTTATCCTTAATATGTATTATAATGATATATTAATATATGAAAGAGACTTGGATGAATGTAAAGGAAAACTACTGTGTCTGAGTGGTACTAAATTTTATTACAAGTTATTTATTGTCTGTTTTTCTCTTTCTCACATTTTATATGAGTCTAGATTGCCATTGTAATCAGAAAAAGATTTTTTTAGAAAATACTTCAGCTTTTTTTTATAAAATAAATGTTACCCACAGCCTATATGTAATATACAAGTCCTCTTCCTACTTTTTTGGTGTTCCTATTTCTATTTTATTTAAAAAAAAAGTATTTCACTCTCCATAATGTTTTGGTACTCTACTTGCTCAGTGAACAGTATTTCCCTCATGATACTAAATATTTTTATACCAACATTTTTAGTAATGGATAATTAAAAAAATTATACCATCATGCCATAGTATTTCCTTATTACTCAATATTCATTTTTTCCTAATTTTACTTTGTACATATTTGTTATAATTTTATGGAAATGATTGTAGTCCAGGTCTCTTTCCCCACCAGAATATCATTTGAACATCATTAGTGGTCTATCCTCATCATTGTATTTAATGGTTCCCTTCTGACGTGTCTGATTTTAGATATTTGACTTCTTGTATTTATGAATAGTATGCTGACGTTCAGGGTCAGCAAATTATGACCAGTGGGCCGTGGGATCTGTTTTGAACAGTTTATGGTGTTTGCTTTTCTTAAAGGGTTGTAAAAAAAAATGGCCCCAAAATAAAGAGAAATATGTGCAAGAGACTATGTGGCCTGTAAAAACTAAAAGGTTTACTATTTTGACCTTTACAAGAAAAGTTTTCTGAACCCTGAACTAGACTCATAAAAGCAGTGGTTCTTGTTCTTGATCCTTATTCTTGTCTTAGTTTCTGTATAGTTTCATAACTAAGTTGGCATATGTTTATATCTAAATTTGTGCAAGATTATAAAAATTTCTAACCTTTATGATTAAGACAGATGTTTTGAAGCATGCAATTAAAGAATTAATTCCTATGTGAATAATTTTATCTATTTTCTATAACATCAATATTTTGAAGCATGCAATTAAAAAGTTAATTCCTATGTGAATAATTTTATCCATTTTCTTCTTTATGTAACCTTTAGAAATGACCATGAAAAAATAGAAAGTGTAAATTCATAAATAATGAAAATGTGCTCAGTATTTTGATATATTTTTAAGGAGAGAATGGAGAAAACATAGAGGCTGGGTTATTAGTTTCTAACATGCTGCATTTTTTGGTCATTGATATAAAAAAGTAAAAGGACCCTCTACATTCCTTTATTCTTCAAGTTACATAAAACTATTTAATAATTATAAAAGTGCATTCTCTGAACCCTATAAAAGTGCCATAGTTGTGTACTACATTAGCATTATTTGAATATTATCATACACGGAACTGTTCATTGAGTACTTACTGTGTGCCAGGTACTGCACTTGACAGTTTTGAGATTGAATGCGAATTTTGTGTCTTAATTTCCACCAACTTTTCTGCCCTCTGGCAACTTGTTCTACTTTCCTGAACCTCAGTTTCCTCATTTGCGAATGAGGATAATTATATTATTGCTGTCAGAAGTTTATGATGAGGACTTAGTGAGATCATCCATCATTGTTTGACCTGGTTTCCAACACAAAGTGATAGTTTATTGAATAAAGAACTAAGCACCTGAATAAATATTTAAATAGGATGCATGTATTCAAATCCTGGCTCTGCTACAAAGCAATGACGGGTGAGTTACTTTATTACTCTGAGCCTCAGTTAATGAACGTGTAAATTGGAAATGGTAATAGTACCCTGGTGTCTCAGTGGTAAGGAACTCACCTGCCAATGCAGGAGACACAGGTTTGATCCCTGGGTTGGGAAGATCCTCTGGAGGAGGAGATGGTAACCCACTCCAGTATTCTTGCCTGGGAAATCCCATTGACAGAGAAGCCTAGTGGGCTACAGTCCATGGGGTCCAAGAGAGTTGGACAGGATTTAGTGACTAAATAACAAGTAGTACCTATTGTGCATTATGATTATATGTATGTAAAATCCTTAGAATGCTTTCTGGCAGGTGAGCGCTCAATAAATATTGGCCATTAGTTTTTACAATTTCTGTTATCATCATAGTTTTTTCCCTCACTGTAATTAGCATTGGTAACTTCAGAATTTTATAAAAATATCAAAAATAGAGATGTGTATGTGTGTAGAATACAAAAACTACTGTTTTATGCCCTTTCAGTTCAGTCGCTCAGTCGTGTCCGACTCTTTGCGACCCCATGAGTCGCAGCACTCCAGGCCTCCCTGTCCATCACCAACTCCCAGAGTTCACTCAGACTCACGTCCATCGAGTCAGTGATGCCATCCAGCCATCTCATCCTCTGTCGTCCCCTTCTCCTCCTGCCCCCAATCCCTCCCAGCATCAGAGTCTTTTCTAATGAGTCAACTCTTCACATGAGGTGGCCAAAGTACTGGAGTTTCAGCTTTAGCATCATTCCTTCCAAAGGACACCAGGACTGATCTCCTTCAGAATGGACTGGTTGGATCTCCTTGCAGTCCATGGGACTGTCAAGCGTCTTCTCCAACACCACAGCTCAAAAGCATCAATTCTTCAGCGCTCAGCTTTCTTCACGGTCCAACTCTCACATCCATACATGACTACTGGAAAAACGATAGCCTTGCCCTTTAGTTATCTTAAAAAGTATTCCTGTTTGTGTGGAATATACTGTTGTTGCTTGTTTTAATTTGGATACATCAGACATGTACAACTGCCTATTGAAACATCAGTGACATTTAAGTGGCAGAACACCTGGATAAGTTTCAGAACTACTGATGTTCTAATGTGGCAGGAAAATTTATGGGCATATTATTGTGGCAATCAGTGATCCCTCCACCCCTTCCTCATGTCAGAGACTCCTTTCTTGCGCTTAGAGGCAGCTCTGAATCTTGAACACCAAGTGATCACATGAGAAGATCGTTCAATTTGTTAAATAGAACCGGGGGTATTTGAAACTATGAACCAAATAACTCTTGAGTTCATGTACGTATTTGCCTGTACATAAAATGGAAAGGTATATATATGGTATAAAGAGGTCACATGAGACCACAATCCAACTAAATTGAGTTAGTTAATGTATGTCCAGTCATTTCTGAACTATCTGTGGGCATCAGGGATGAGAATTCATGACTAAGTTTTAATTTAAAACAACCTCGAACACACTGTCTTTTAAAGAAAATGAAACAATAATGTTAATCTTTGCTTTTAGGGAATATGGAGCCATTGATGATGTAGATATTGATCTGCATATTGATGTTAGCTTTCTTGATGTAAGTATCGACTTATATGATTGCTGCATTTAGAAAACACTTTCATTCTTGGAAGAAATTTAATTTTAGTTTCTCTTATAATAAGATTAGAAGCATAATGACTTTGTTAAAGTGATTTATGAAGAAATGCTACGACTGGTTGAAAAAACAGAGATTTTGCATATGTTTTCTTCCATCAGTTCTTTTAATATTTTCTGAAAATTATGGGTTTGTATCAGTAGTATAGTATGTCCTAATTTGTTTTCACTTGAATTTTCAAATGAAGACCAAAATTTAAAAAGTACTTTGACTTTCATTTCACAGACCTGTAAGTTTTTGAGATAATTTGTAGGCTTTAATGATAAGCACTTCTTCAAAATAAGTTTTAAAAACAAATATATTTTTTATTTTGGAAAAAAAATCAAGAATTCTTAAAAGATGACTAATTCATCTTTCAAATATTTGCACAGGAGGAGATTGCTGTGGCATGGGAAGTGATTCGAACAGAACCTATAATTGTCCGATTACACTGTTCTCTTACACAGTATTTGAATGGCCCAGGTTAGTTTCATTTTCCTATTTTTGCATATTCATCAGTTGTGCTTTGTGCATGAAGTACAAAATGGTTCATTTGGTAATTCTGAACATAATTAAGACTATCTTGATAATGCTGTTTAAACATACTTGCATCCTAACAGAGGTGCTGTATCACCAACATAACTTATGTAAACAGAAACGTACATTTAGTTTTATAGTTTTCAGAAGCTAATGTGTTGCTGTGAAAGAAAAACAATAAAACCTAAAAGAGAATTTTGCATATAATAAAACACTCAGTAACTATACTTAGAGTTGCCCTTAGGTTTAATTTTTTGTGTTTCTGAGCCTGATATTTAATTTTATTTTATCTTTGATTACTAATGAACTTAGCCTAAGTATAACATATTTCTTTTTTGAAAATGAAGTATTAATAATATTTTTGTTTTCCAATACTTGAAGGGATGATTTTTATGTATATGAAGGAAGAGTTGTTTATAACAAAGGATCCTATTATCAATCTTGCCAAGACTTACTGGATTTAAATGTAATCTATATGTATTATGGGACTTCCGTGGTAGCTCAACTGCTAAATAATCTGCCTGCAATGCAGGAGACCCCAGTTCGATTCCTGGGTTGGGAAGATCCCCTGGAGAAGGGAATGGGTACCCACTTCAGTATTGTCTGGCGTCTCTGGTGGCTCAGTTGGTAAAGAGTCTTCCTGCTGTATGAGAGACCCAGGTTTGATCCCTGGATCTGGAAGATCCCCTGGAGAAGGAAATGGCAACCAACCCCAATATTCTTGCCTGGAAAATCCCATGGGTGGAGGAGTCTGGCAAGCTACAGTCCATGGGGTCTCAGAGTCAGACACAACTGAGAGACTTCACTTTATGTACTTCTCTCTCTCTTTCTCTCTCTCTCTCACACACACACCAGTATCTACTCATATTGTTGTAATTATCTACTGCTGCAGAATAAACCACTCCAAAATGAACTGACTTAAAACAACTTCTCTCTCACCATTCTTTGGGGCTCCACTGGGCAGCTCCTGCCTGGAGTCTCCTGTGCCTCTGTAGTCAGATGGTGGGTGGAGTTTATGTTTTTGAAGGCTCCATTAGGTTGGAGGCTCAAAATGGTTGGACTTTAGATGATAGCAATTTTGCAGTTATCATTTCAGGACTACGCAGGACTCAGCTGGAACTATAAAGTGTCTCTTTACACCTTTGGCTGCTTTGTGTGGTTTAGCTTCTTGTAGCTTGGTGACTAGAATCCAGAAGCAAGTGTTCCAAGAAAGGGGCTGTGGTAAAAGGCTCACGGAGTCTCCCACTGTATTTATTCATCAGAATAGTCAAAGAAACCAACCAAAATCAAGGGTTACTGACATAGATGGTGTTTCTTGGAATTGTAGCCATTTTTAATCTTCTGGGCACATATTACCGTGGTCTCTGCATGTTTTGCTTTAGGTGTATCAAAGAGCTAACATCTGTTATTAGTTTTCACATAAGAAAGCTATCTGCCCTTTCAGGTTTATGAAATATATAGGAAGGTCTCCATTTTGAAAATATTTCTGTTGTCATCACTTTTTAATTATTATATAGTGTATTCTACCTAAATAACAACATGCAGTAACATATAGTAACTGGTGTGACCTAATGCTAGGCAAAGACAAATAGAGGTGACATATTTTAATTTTGATTATGTGTACAGAAATAAACATTTATATTTATAAATGCAAAAATATATATAGAGAGAAATGCAATAAAGAAGGAAAATAGAATCCGTCTATACTGAGGAACCAATAAGTCAGTTGGTGGTGTTTCTGTTTTCTGTGCACATGTGGTTTATTTTCATGAAGTAGACATTGAATTGTATTAATAGCTATGCACCTTAATGTTAGAGCCTTTCCTCCAGTCGTTAAATATCCTAAAGCAGAATGATGTGTAATATCTGCATAATAATTTAGCCTGTAGATATATGTGTTTTTGCTGTTTCTCCATTTACTGCAGGGAAATTCTTCTTTCTTTAGTGATTTGAAATATACTTATTCGGTTTTATTCTGATGGAGATTAAAAGAAAAATAAGCCCTCATGTCTGAACTTTTTTTTTTTTTTTCAGTTAACAGGGTTAGGAACAAATTTGGGTCATTTCATCTCTACTCACTCAGTTCCATCTGTGCGAGATGACAGTGTGGCACACTTTTATGTAACCTTTACCACTGTTTCATGTGTTTATATAATCTTGAATTTTGGGCAGAGGTTTCCCTTTACAATATCTTTTAAAGACTCATTATATTTGCATGGCTTTATAAATATTTCAACAATTATGTTTTAATTCATGTTGAGATGATTTGTTGTTCAGTACCATTTATTCAGTTTTGCAACTCATTCGTAATTTAATTCGTACTTTTTCATCTCCATTGACTGATTTACATATTAGTTTGTAAGCTAAAGAAATGTGAGGGTTATGCTTCATTCTTCATACTGGAGAATGAGTCTTTTTTTTTGTGAACAAGAGAAATTTAACGAGGTATAAATTATGAGCTCATAATAGTACCCCCAAAAAGGCAAAAGTGCTTTAGAAACTTCTCCTAGTTTGTGTGTTCAGTTCAGTTCAGTCGCTCAGTTGTGTCCTACTCTTTGGGACCCCATGGACTGCAGCACGCCAGGCCTCCCTGTCCATCACCAACTCCCGGAGCTTACTCAAACTCATGTCCATTGAGTCAGTGATGCCATCTAACCATCTCATCCTCTGTCATTTCCTTCTCCTCCCACCTTCAATCTTTCCCAGCATCAGGATCTTTTCAAATGAGTCAGTTCTTCACATCATGTGGCCAAAGTATTGGAGTTTCAGCTTCACCATCAGTCCTTCTAGTGAATATTCAGGACTGATTTCCTTTAAGATTTACTGGTTTGATCTCCTTGCAGTCCAAGGGACTCTCAAGAGTCTTCTCCAACACCACAGTTCAAAAGCATCAATTCTTCAGTGCTCAGCTTGCTTTATAGTCCAACTCTCACATCCATACATGACTACTGGAAAAACCATAGCTTTGACCAGACGAACCTTTCTTGGCACAATAATGTCTCTGCTTTTTAATATGCTGTCTAGATTGGTCATAGCTTTTCTTCCAAGCATCAAGCATCTTTTAATTTCATGGCTGCAGTCACCAAAGTTTGTGTGTGAAGTATTTTAATTCTATTCATTTGGGAGAAATCTGTCTTGATTGAGTTTGTGTTTTGTAGTGTGTACTTACTGAGCTTTCCCCCTTCATTTTCCTTGGTATTGTTGTTGTTGTTATTGTTATTGTTGTTATTTAGTCATCAAGTCATGTCCAACTCGTTTGCAAAGCCATGGACTGTAGCCTGCCAGGCTCCTCTGTCCATGAGATTTCCCAGGCAAAAATACTGAAGTTGCCATTTCCTTCTCCAGGAGATCTTTCCAGCCTGGGGTCAAATCCCATATTGGCAGGGAGATTCTTTACCACTGAGCCACTGGGAAGCCCCTTCCTTGTTACAATTTATATATTTATCTTTGATTGTTATGCTTAGATCTTATTCCACCTCAAGGAAGTTTTATGCAATAATTTTTTTTGTTGTTCCTTCTCTATCTGTTCTCCACAGTATATGCAGATTGGATCTAATTCCTATATCCTTCATGCTTTTTATCATTTGTCTTAAGTCTTTTGCCCATCACCTCTGATTTTATAAGTTATTTTTCAATTAATCTTCTACTACATTAAGCAAAATTTTTCATAATTTAGTCTTTGATTTAATGTTCCCCTTCAGTTTTTAACTTGACCGCAGTCTCTACTGATATCATATTTATATTATCAATTGCTTTCCTTTTATTTATGCATCATTTGGAATTTTGTTGTGAACAAAATCAACAGTCGCCCAAGACACATAATTTTGTTCCTGTGGATGTGAATTTTGTTTCCCTCAGAATTCAGGCAGTGTTAAAATGCACTTCTCTCAAAAATTAGTATGGTTTGTGTATAATTTCTTGCATTAAGAAGAGTAAAGACTCTTTGTAATGAAAACAGAAAATACAGAGACAGCGTGGAGGAAAAAAAACAGTAAAGAGGATTCCACATTTACTTGATTCTATAGTTAGAAGAACAAGAACCTCAGATATGCAGATGACACAACCCTTATGGCAGAAAGTGAAGAACTAAAGAGCCTCTTGATGAAAGTGAAAGAGGAGAGTGAAAAAGTCCTCTTAAAACTCAACATTCAGAAAACTGAGATCATGGCATCTGGTTCCATCACTTCATGGCAAATAGATGGGGAAACAGTGGAAACAATCAGAGACTTTATTTGGGGGACTCCAAAAATACTGCAAATGGTGACTGCAACCATGAAATTAAAAGATGCTTGGTCTTTTCAAGAAAAGCTATGGCCAACCTAGACAACATATTAAAAAGCAGAGACATTACTTTCCCACAAGGTCCATCTAGTCAAAGCTATGTTTTCTCCAGTAGTCATGTATGGACATGAGAGTTGGACTATAAAGAAAGTTGAGCACTGAAGAATTGATGCTTTTGAAGTGTGGTGATGAAGACTCTTGAGAGTCTCTTGGACTGCAGGGAGATCAAACCAGCCCATCCTAAAGGAAATCAGTCCTGAATATTCACTGGAAGGACTAATGCTGAAGCTGATACTCCAGTACTTTGGCTACCTGATGTGAAGAACTGACTCGTTGGCAAAGACTCTGATGCTGGGAAAGATTGAAGGCAAGAGGAGAAGGGGACAACAAAGGATGAGATGGTTGGATGGCATCACCAACTTGATGAACATGAGTTTGGGTAGACTCTCACAGTTTGTGATGGACAGGGAAACCTAATGTGCTGCAGTCCATGGGGTCTCCAAGAGTCAGACATGACTGAGCAACTGAACTGAACTGACAGTGAGCAAGAATCTCTTAGAAGAAATGGAATAGCCCTCATAGTCAACAGAAGAGTCTGAAATGCAGTACTTGTGTGCAATCTCAAAAACAACAGAATGATCTCCGTTCGTTTCCAAGCAAACTATCAAATAGCACAGTAATCCAAGTCTGGGCCCCAACCACTGATGACAAGAAGCTGCAGCTGACTGGTTGCATGAAGACCTAAAAAACTTTCTAGAACTAACCTCAAAAAAGATGTCTTTTTCACTATAAGAGATTGGATTGCAAAATTAGGAAGTCAGGAGATGCTTGGAGTAACAGGCAAGATTGGCCTTGGAGTACAAAATGAAGCAGGAAAAAGGCTAACAGAGTTTTGCCAAGAGAATGCACTGGTCATAGCAAGCACCCTCTTCCAACAATAAAAGAGATGACTCTACACTCAAGATATCACCAAATGGTCAATAACTGAAATGATTATATTCTTTACAGCCTAAGTTCGTGAAGCTCTATGCAGTCAGCAAAAACAAGACTGGGGAGCTGACTGTGGCTCAGATCATGAGCTCCTTATTGTGAAATTCAAACAGAAATGGAAGAAAGTAGGGAAAACCACTAGCACATTCAGGTATAACCTAAGTCAAACCCCTTACGATTATACAATGGAAGTAACAAATGGATTCAAGGGATTAGACCTGGCAGACAAAGTGCCTCAAGAACTAGGGACAGAGGATTTATAACTTGTACAGGAGACAGTGACCAAAACCACCCCAAAGATAAAGAAATGCAAAAAAAAGGCAAAGTAGTTGTCTGAGGAGGCCTTACAAATAGCTGAGGAAAGAATAGAAGCGAAAAACAAGGGAAGAGAAGGGTAAAATATATCCAACTGAATGCAGAGTTCCAGGGAATAACAGGGAGAGATAAGAAGGCCTTCTTAAATGAACAATGCAAAGAAGTAGAGGAAACCAATAAAATGGGAAAGACTGGAGATGTTTTCAAGAAAATTGGAGATATCTAGGGAACATCTCATGCAAGGATGGGGATGACAAAGGACAGAAAAGGTATGGAAATGACAGAATCAGAAGAGATTCAGAAGGGTCACAAGAACTATACAAAAAAGATCTTAATGACTAGGATAACCATGATGGTGTGATCAGTCACTTAGAGCCAGACATCCTGGAGTGTGAAGTCAAGTGGTCCTTAGGAAGCATTACTACCAACAAAGCTAGTGGAGGTGATAAAGTTCCAGTTGAGCTATTTCAAATCCTAAAAGATGATGTTGTTAAGGTGCTGCACTGAGTATGTCAACAAATTTGGAAAACTCAGCAGTGGCCACAGAACTGGAAAAGGTTTTCATTCCAATCCCAAAGAAAGATAATGCCAAAGAATGTTCAAACTACCATACAGTTGCACTCATTTTACGTGCTAGTAAGGTTATGCTCAAAATCCTTCAGGCTAGGCTCAAGCAGTACATGAACCAAGAACTTCCAGATGTATAAGCTGTGTTTAGAAAAGGCAGAGGAGCCAGAGAGCCAATTGGCAACATTCACTGGATCATGGAGAAAGCAAGGGAATTCCACAAAAGCATCTACTTCTGCTTCATTGACCAAGCACCTTGAATGTATGGATAACAACAAACTGTGGGAAATTCTTAAAGAGATGGGAATATCAGACCACCTTACCTGTCTCCTGGGAAACCGTATGCAGGTCAGGAAGCAACAGTTAGAACCAGACATGGAACAACAGTCTGGTTCAGAATTGAGAAAGTAAGACAAAGCTGTATATTGTCATCTTGGTTATTTAATTTATATCCAGAGCACATCATGAAGAATGCTGGGTTAAATGAAGCACAGACTGGAATCAAGATTGCTGGGAGTAATAACAACCTCAGATATACAGATGATACCACTCTAATGGCAGAAAGTGAAGAACTAAAGAGCCTTTTGATGAGGGTAAAAGAGGAGAGTGAAAAAGCTGGCTTAAAACTCAACATTCAAAAACTAAAATTATGGCATTCAGTCCCAATACTGCATGGCAAATAGAAGTGGAAAAAGTGGAATCAGTGACAGATTTTCTTTTCTTGGGCTCTAAAATCTCTGCAGAGGGTTACTACAGCCATCAAATTAAAAGATGCTTACTCCTTGGAAGGAAAAATATGACAAACCTAGACAATGTATTAAAAAGCAAGGACATCACTTTGCTGGTAAATATCCATATAGTTAAAGCTGTGTTTTTCCAGTACTCAGGTACAGATGTGAGAGTTGGATCATAAGGCTGAGGGCCGAAGAATTGATGCTTTTGAACTGTGTTGCTGGAGAAGCCTCTTGAGAGTCCCTTGGATTGTGAAAAGGTTAAACCAGTCAATCCTAAAGGAAATCAACCCTGGATATTCATTGAAAGGACTGATGCTGAAATTGAAGCTTCAATATTTTAGCCACCTGATGCAAAGAGCCCACTCATTGAAAAAAAAGACTCTGATGCTGGGAAAGATTGAAGGTAAAAGGAGAAGAGGGTTACAAAGGATGAGATTCTTCAATGTCATCACCAACTCAGTGGACATGAATTTGAGCAAACTTCGGCAGATACGAACAGGGAAGCCTAGTTTGCTGCAGTCCGTGGAGTCACAGAGAGTTGAATATGACTTAGTGACTGAACAACAACAAGATTAGTTCCATTTGTAGCAAAATTTGCTTCAAAGTTTCTCTCATATGAGGATGGCATTATTCCAAGTTTCTGGTCCTTTTGCTGGATTTCTCCTATTTCTAAAATGCAGCGATTATGATAAGCCTTGTTCAGGACGATTGACTCACTTTGTCAGCTTAACTAGTAAATTTCCCCAAAGACTATTTTTTTTTTCTCAGAGAAATTTAAGGAAGAATATGATTTAAAATTAGGAATAATATGAAATAGATGGCCAACCTAGAGACAAGGATACTAAAAAGAAACATATAATTTATTATTCTGGAAAAAATAATGAGAGTTTATCCTAGTTTACAATTTGGATCATTGCAAGCAAATAAATAGATGAGAAAGTATTTCTTGAAGATTGTTTTGCAATGTCTTAGACAATATCAACATTTATAGTAAAATGAACTTGCAAAAAATGTATGACTTGCAAAAATTCAAGGTTTAGGCTGACCTAGTTAACAGTTCTTTTTGAAGAGCACTTGTTCCTTGGTTTGGAGAATGTATGAGTAATACTTATCTGAACTATAACATTTGGCCAGGGCTAATCTGACAGTGTATCTGTGAGTGAACAGAAATGATAAGGAAAGAAGAAATAACCTCCTTATCCACTTTGAAGTTAAAGATTATTTTCATTGTACATGGGGAAATATACTTTAAATAAAAAGACAAGATTGTTATGATTTTTATGGTACTATGTATTTTTTTGAAAATTGCTGGTATGAGGAAAAGGGGATGACAGAGGATGAGATGGCTGGATGGCATCACTGACTCGACGGACATGAGTCTGAGTGAACTCCCAGAGTTGGTGATGGACAGGGAGGCCTGGCGTGCTGCGATTCATGGGGTCGCAAAGAGTCGGACACGACTGAGCGGCTGAACTGAACTGAACTGAAGTCTAGTTTATGGTCTCAAGGACGAGGCTGCTTTTTGTTTAAAGTGACACACAACTAACATTATTAAAAATGTTTTCTTGTGCAAATCATCTCATTATTGATACCACTACATTTATATGATTAGAGTTGGAATAATTTCCACCTATCTTGAACGACCCTCACTTATTGCTTTCCCAACCTAAATTATGAGAGACAAGGAAAAGCTGAATAATCTTCCCTTTTAAAACAAAAAATATTTTAGGAGTTTATCTTTCTCATTCTTTTGTCCCCAAAAATGTACCTTGTGGGGAATTTAGTTGAGGTAAACTTTTAATTTAGGGAGAATAAGTATTTCTATGATATTTATTACTTTTCCTGTAAAAGGTCATTTACTTGTAGATTCTACTTTTATATTTATTTATTTGTAGATTCTACTCTTAATAGTCTACTTAGAAGACTACTTTTAGCTAAATTTATACCTGAATATTTGTTTACTCCTGGAGAAGGAAATGACACCCACTTCAATATTCTTGCCTGGAAAATTCCATGAAAAGTCCATGGGGTCGCAAAGAGTCAGACACGGCTGAGCATACAGACACATATTTGTTTATTTGCTTAATGGGTCTTTTATATTCCATTTTATTTTCTAGCTAATTATTTTGGCTAGCAAATATCTATTACTTTTAACATTTAAAAAAATTAATCTAAAGCATTTTCAGATTTACAGAAAAACTGCCAAGTTAGTATAGAGTCCCCATACATGTATATCCAATTTAACTGATTACTAACATCTTATTTGAGTACATTAAATACATTTCAGAAGCTAATTGTATTAATTTTAATAGTATATGAATTTTGTCGCTTGAATTTTGGAATATTTTTGGAAATAACATCTTATTAGCTCTTTCAGTATATTCCACAATTTGGGGTCATTCAGATTTTATACTACTAATTGAGTCAATATTTGTGACATTTAGTTTCTGCTAATTCATAGTATGAATAAGTTTTGGTCTTTGTATTATTAATTTGTAGGAATAATTTATATATTTTGGTAAATAGTTGTGTGTACGATATCTCTTCTCTTTTTCTCCCTTTGTCTTATACAATTATCTTCAGTGAAGATTTCAGTTCTTCTAGTGCATTTTGAATTTTTTTCTGCATTTTTAAAAGCCAGGCCCCTTTCATTTTTCTGCCTTCATCTTCCCAGTTTCTTTTTCCATCTGCCTGAGAAGAGATTGTGTCTTCTTAAATCTTCTTAGAGAGAACACACTCTGTTCTAATTTTGTCATCTTTTTCTTTAAAGAATAATTCCCCTGAGTTTTCAAGTTAGGATTTTTTAAATTCATTTTTCTATAGCCCTGGGTTTGGGACTCATGGAATTGAAGTTAAGTATCCTCTATGTTAAGGATTAGAATGTTTGCTGGACAGAAACTGATGGGTGATTAGCACCAGTTTTCTTTGATCAGTGGAGTGTTTGTATCCCAGACTAATGGCCAAGACAGGGAGTGAGGCAGCTGGGGGTACCAGCCTGCTTTGCTGTGTGGAGCATGTGTGATCTGAGGATGTATAATGATTAGACAGTCTTAGTTCTAATGATCTGTTATTGCCACAGTTTGTGAGAATGGTACTACCCTTGCTCTTGTACAAGGTCATCTTTTTATTTGCATACTAGCTTCCATCCTCTTTCATCTAAATTAACACACCCTTTTCTCTCCTTCTTATACTGTTCATGTATGTCTCTTTCTTCTAAAAGATTCCCATCAGTAAAAAAAAAAAAGTCCTCTCATTTTAAAAACAAACACCTTTAGACCTTAAATCACTCTTCATTTAGTCGCTAGCACTCTGCTTCCCGTGACTGTTGCGTTTCTTCATTAGACTTGTCTCTGTTAACTTACTCATTTCTGCCCCTTCTTTTCTTCCTTGAATATGCTGTAGATGTGTTTTGGACACATCATTTCACAACCAGGCCTCTTGTCAGCATCACCAGTGACTTGAATATTGCTTAATGACGCAATGACCAATTTGGAGTCTTCATCTTAATTAACTTAGCAGCATATTATAACAGTTGTTTATCCCCTCCTTGGAAAACTTTTGTGAACATATGTCCATATCAGCAGCATTCTGGAACCTTCCATCCTCGTAGCTATTCCTCTTCAACCTTCTCTGTGGAGCCTCTAGATACTGGATGGCTCAGGCCAAATCCTTAACTTCCGTCTTCCATCTACACTCACTCATAGTTTCTCATCCAGCCTCATGCCTTTAAATACATATATGTTCTGACTCATCCAAATGTATGTCTTTAGCATGTTTTTCTCATCCAAGTGTGTAAATACTGGATTTCTCTAGTAGCCTACTTAAAGTTTTCCACTCGAGTGACAATCAAGCATTTCAAATTTACAGTGAAGGTGGGTCCTTAGCTGTGTCTGACTCTTTGCGACCCTATGGACTATAGCCTGCCAACCTCCTCTGTCCATGGGATTCTCCAGGCAAGAATACTGGAGTTGGGTTGCCATTTCCTCCTCCAGGGGATCTTCCCCACCCAAATTTACAATATCCAGAGTGAAACTGCTGATCTTCCCCGCTGCTTCAATCTGATTCTCTTGCAGTCTTTCACCCAGAAATTTGTTAACTTTTATACTTCTGGTTGCTCAGGCCAAAATCCTTTGATTCATCCTTGACTCCATTCTTTTTCTGATACTTTGAATTCAGTCCATCAGCAAAACCTGTCAGATCTCCCAGAGAGTGTGAGTCCAGAATGTTCCCCACCTTCACTAATCCAAGCTACCATACTCGTCCCTCAAGTACTGTAAGTTCTGGGCCGAATTTCCTGTTTCTACCTCTGGTCTTTACAGAAGATCCTGTAAAGGAGGAGCTGCCTGTGCTCCTTCTGTCGTCTCCTCTCCTAACGAGATACCTTGTTCACTCCTCTCCGACTCCCCTTGGTGGTCCTAGAATAGTGAAGCACATTTCTTCCTTAGGGGCACTGCCCTGTGTCTACTCCAGCCAGGACCATTTACTTTCTGCCATATTATCTAATGCTGATGTCTTTTTGTGCCCACCTAACCTTTAGCCCCCTACTCCCTTTTCCTTCTTTATTTTTATCCAGAGCCTTTATCACTATGTGGCATTTGGTCTGTTTTCTTATCTGTTTTCTATCTGTCTCCCCCTGTTTACTAAGGCTTAGAAGGGCAGGGTATTTGTGTGTTTTGCAGCTCTATCTATAGTGGCTGGCACAGAGGGAACATAATAAATACCCTTTAAAACCAGTGAATAATGAATGGTGAGTGACTCTTTTGGTAGTTATCAATTTCATAAGCAGCATAGTTATTAATTTACATAAAGGCACATATCTGATAAAAACGTTAAGCACACAAGGTGGTGTGCAGTGAAAAGTGAAACTCCCTATGCCTTACTGTCATTCTCCATTGTTTTATTCTTAGAAAAAGATCTATGTGTAAATGTCTCTCTTACACCTAAAGAATAGAGTGCAAACTATTCTTACACCTAAAGAATATCTCTTACACCTAAACAATAGAGTGCAAATACACATTGCTATTTACACTTAACATATATTTTTGAAAATCATCATTATTATATATATTATACATCTACATATACATATATTTATACATTAGAATATAATATGGAAGGAAAGCTGTGACAAACCTCACAGTGTATTAAAAAGCAAGGACATCATTTGCTCCACAAAGGTACATATAGTCAAAGCTATGGTTTTTCCAGTAGTCATGTACAGATGTGAGAGTTGGTTCATAAAAAAGGTTGAGCACTGAAGAATTGATGCTTTCAAATTGTGGTGCTGGAATAGACTCTTGAGAGTCCCTTGGACAGCAAGGAGATCAAACCAGTCAATCCTAAAGGAAATCAAACCTGAATATTCATTGGAAAGACTGATGTTAAAGCTGAAGCTCCAATACTTTGGCCACTTGATGCAAAGAGCTGAGTCATTGGAAAAGACCCTGATGATGAGAAAGACTGAAAGCAAAAGGAGACAGAAGACAAAAAAGTGGCAGAGGATGAGGTGGTTAGATAGCATTACTGACTCAATGGACATGAAACTGAGCAAACTCTGAGAGCTGGTGACAGACGGGGAAGCCTGGAGTGCTGCGTTCCATTGGGTCGCAAAGAGTCGGACACAGCTTAGTGACTCAACAACAGCAATGGCACCCTAGATCTCCAAATCTCTGTATAAAGCATAAGTAACCACGTGTAGGATTGTGTGTAGACTATTTTAAAATGTGTATGTGTGTGTATATACATATTACGTACACATAGCAATATATATATTACTTTTCAGTCTTTTTCCTGGCCGATAGTTGAGTTTCAACTCAAAGTTTAGACCATTTTTTTCTTTTTC
The DNA here is from genome assembly GCF_016772045.2 of Ovis aries. Taxonomy (NCBI): domain Eukaryota; kingdom Metazoa; phylum Chordata; class Mammalia; order Artiodactyla; family Bovidae; genus Ovis; species Ovis aries. Next base: position 28,531,204 of record NC_056069.1, on the reverse strand, counting down.
CTTTGCAGTGCCCACTGTTGATGTCTTTCAGATTTCCACAAAAGAGAGATTTGGTCTGGGACATCAGCTGAAAAAGTAAGTTTTCCAATGAGTGAAAGCAAATTTCTGTTAAAGAGAGCTGAGTTCTCATTTTGCTTGCCACCCCCACCCCATTTTTATTCAGCACAGCTTTTTGAAGTAAATGCCTCAGGAGAGGAATTCATCCTGATGCTGAGAGGCACATCAATAATTTAGCTGGCAGAGCTCACTTTTAGAACTGTGCCAGATTCCACCTGCCCCGCCCCCTACCCCCCCCCCCCGCCCCCCCCCCAGCCAGGATCCTTTCTCATTCCTGCAATACCCTGCCTTCCACGTGAGAAGGTGGGCATGTGAAAATCAGAAAATAAACTCTTAATGTTTAGAATTCCACATCTTTGAAATGAAATTCAATTTACAACATATGTTTAGCACTTTATATTATGTGGTGTTTTCCTTTTAAGGACTCTGAAGAGAAGTTTTCTCAGTTTTCTGTATTGAATTAGGTATGTTTTTCCAGCCTAATTGGCTTTGTTTTTTTGATTGGACTTTGTTTTTCAAGCCAGTATCTTACAGGTCTTGGAGCGAGGCATGGAGCCTGCCTTCTATGTTAAGCCATTCAAGTTAGGTACCACCTCACCTTGCCACATCTTCCCACCCCCCCTATGATTTTTTTTTTCCTTCACCAATTTTCTCCTTCGTTTTAAAACTTATTTTTAATTTAATGACTTTACTTGTTTAGAGTGGTTTTAGGTTCACAGCAAAATTGAAAGGAAGGTACTGAGCTTGCCTCCTGCCCCCACACATACATAGCTTCCCTATTAGCAACATCTCCTACCAAGTGGCACATTTGTTACAACTGGTGAACCTATATTGACTATGATTATCACCCAAAGTCCAGAGTTCTACTTTATGTACTTTTGTAAGCCACTTAAGAAATATTTTGGGAGAGTGAAATGACATTGGTCCAAACAAGACAAGAAACATAAAAGTACAGAAGTGTAGAAATAGCTTCCTACCCATACTGGCATTTGAGTACATCATTGGGGCTCAGAAAAAGTAATAATGTGTGTAATCCCCAACCCTGAGAAATTAAGGAAATCTGTATTCTATATTCACTGTTTAATCACATTATAGAATATGTTTAGTCGCCGAATCATGTCCAACTCTTGTGACTCCATGGACTAGAGCCTGCCAGGCTCCTCTGTCCTCTGGGTTTCTGGAGTGGGTTACCATTTCCTGCTCCAGGGGATCTTCCTGACCAGGGATCAAACACAGGTCTCCTACATTGCAGGTGGTCTCCTTTTTGGCAGGCAGATTCTTTACCAACTGATCCACCAGGAAATAGCATTTCAAAAAAGTTATTTACTTTTATGTATAGATTTGAGTTATGTGGACAGTTTGGTATATGAACTGGAACTTTTTTTTCACGACTCTTGATCAGTTTTAGTCTAATTTAGTTTCTTTCCTTAATTTTAAATAACTGGGTATGCCTGTGATCTTATAGTCTAATATAATATATAATAAAATTCAAAACCTGATCTCATTCTCAGAATAAGTCATAAGAGGAAATTGAAATATAAAGAGGTTATCTTCCAGAAACATACAGCAAGTTAGGAAGGCAGATTTAGAATCTAGGCCTTTTGTTATTGCTCAGGAAATAAGAAATACTCATTAAACTTTTTCTGTGATTCTTTATCTTTTGTGTTTCTGGCAAAAAGACAGAATCTCAACAACAGCAGGAGCTGCAGCATTTACTTATGCAGTGCTGCTTTTTTTTGTCAAGTAGTTAGCATAGTGATATATATTACCACCCTTGATCTTCATAACAACCCTATCAAGCAGGTACTATTACTCGCCATGTTTCCTAGATGATGAAGCCCAGGCCCCAACAGTTTAAGCAACTTGCTTTAGCTCACACACTGAGAAAGTGGTAGAGCCAGGATGTGATTCCACATCAGTATTTTTGATTCACCCACTAATCTGTCTCTCATACAATCCTAGATACTTCTTGCCTTCATAAAGCTTGGAATATATTTTCAGCATTGAATACATATTGGGGAAAACGTGAAGTCATTAGAAGAGCCTGAAGGAAAAAATACTGACTCCAAACAGGTGTAATATGGTGATCAGTCTTGAATAGGGTATCTGTTAGTCAAAGGCTAAGCATATCACAGACTATGGAAATAATCTTAAACTCTGTATGACTTTATGTTCAATTGGCATTAATCAAACTTAAGCTATTTTTAAAAGGAAAAGTACATTGTGAATCTCCAGCATTGCCTTAAGTACATACAAATAAAGCATGGTATAAATTATTCATATGTTGAGTTCAAATTTATAAACCAAAATTCAGTTTATAACTGATGTGTAAATTGCAGTAAAAACTCACATTTCAAATTAATACAGGAATTTAACTTGATGGATGATGTCATTTCGCTGCAGCTGTTTGAACACAGTACTGGTTACAGTGGTGCACATTTCTTTTGAAATCAGCATGTAGAAAATCATCACATTGCCCCTGTATACTCCCATTTCTCTATCTGAACTACCCTGGAATCTTTGTTTGAATAGCTGACTGCGACATCATCTGGTCTTGATGTGAATGCATAATTTACCTTGAAGTCTTTTCCCTTCTTTTTATCATCAGCCAATGGCAGTTGTAATAGTTCTTAGTGCCAGTAAATTCAAACACCAGTATGAGCACTGAAATCTCTATTGTAAGGGAGTGTCCATTATACTAAATGTACTCACATGTATATTTCAAATTACCATTGAAATGAAACACCATATTGAATTACTTATAGAGACAGTTAACTCCTCCCTTTCAAATCCAGGAACAGGTAGGGATTTGGGTGTCCAAGTTTAAGAATTACTAGTTTAAGATGTTGAAGTCACACTTTAGAATGCTAATGTTATTTGAAAATGAGAACAATTTTAGCTCTTTGACTTGTGCTTTGTTCTGGTTAGTCTGTCGAGAATCAGAGATGCACTTGTTAGGTTTCTTAGGGAATGGAACACAGGAATGGCAATTTTTTATAGGAGGAAAAGAATTTAAATCTGCCTGGTACAAAGGGTGGTGTCACTGGGGAGTTCAGGTTAGGTCCAGGGGAAAACGATGACCCTGATGTTCTATTACATTTAACTTTTGCTAAAATCTTGGGAGAAAAATATCTTCAAAAATTAAGTGGAAAATAAAACCTTGGTTTCCTGTTCTGATCTCTGGGAGAGAGAATACTGCAAATTTGAAGTCATGCATCAGTGATTGTCACTGCAGTGTTACCCCCTTCTTCCTCACCACCTCTACAGCTATAAACACCACCCCCCATAATTCCATATTTCCTCTGAATTCATCTAAGCTAGCTGACAAAGTTGGGGTAGTAAGTCTGAGTGATATAGTTTCTGGCAATCTGTGTTAATTTGGTAAATGAATAATCAGCCTAGTATTAAGAGGCACACCTGCCCCTTTTGAATAACATGTTAACATAGATTCATCTGTATCAGATTACATAGGTATTACAGCTCTGCCACTTTCTATCCAGGTAAACTTGGACAAATTTCATGTCCTTACCTTACTTATGAAATGTGTAGAAGGAGGAAAAAAGATTCGTAAATAAAGTTCCTCCTTTACACCCCGGCCTATTGTCAGTGGTAGATACTGGTACCATTTTCCTGGTCCAAAAGCAATCTGTGTTAGAAATAACTGAAAACAGCAGGAATAGCAGCCAGTGCTGAATTGACTCTGAAAAGAAAATGAAAATGTTTAATCTATTACACACAATGTTTATTTTAAAATTTCTTCTCTACTTCAATATCACTTAAGGGACCCTCCTCCAGGGCTACTGGAGAGATGGGATCCAGAGAAACTGTCACAGCCTGGGACTCATCTCAGAAAATAAGGCCATGTCTTAAATCCACAGTTGACATTCTAGAATTTTTTACTGCGAAACAGTGATACCATGGTCTTGATTTAGAAAATATTGAGGTCAGAAGTTACCAAATTCCTGCCTTATGATAGGAACTGAAAATTCTTAGAGGCTCATCATTAAAAGAAAAAAAAATACAGCATATTTTCAAGTGAATGGGGCTGTGCTGAACATAATATTTGCTGATCTGCTTATTCTCCATAGAGTTAGTTTTGCACAGCTAATTTTTGCTTAGGATTTTGTAGTTTCATTTTGGTTTCCTTTTCAGGAAGAAAACGACATAAACAAATCAAGTAAAAAGAAAAAGTTTACTTGTATCTTAATCATAATTAATAACAAAAATAATTTTTAAACCTATGTGGCTGGCACCAACAAAATATTTCAGACTTTTCTTTTGCCACCAAAGCTAAAGCTGTTGATCCTAGAGGGTGTCCTTATAAATCTCTTTATATCTTTATTCTTTTACCTTTTATCAATTATTTAATCAATTGTATTTTTAATTATGTCACAGCAATTATTAATTGCAACACAGTAAAACCATTAGAAATTTTCTATAGGATGCTTTCCTACACATGAAATCATCTTGTGTGGTTCAAAATTAAATTCTCTCTAATCACCATGCCTTTATTTTCCTGTGATAAATGCATTCTCTCCATAATCTATACACAAATCTGATAGTAAATTACCTTGGAACTGTGACAACACACTTACCTTTGGTTTGACAGAATCATGCAGACATTTGTTACACAGCAGTGGAAGCAGAGCAAAGAAAAATCCAATTGCCTGCACAATAAGAAGCTGTCAGAGAAGAAAGTCAAGTCTCCCCTGCATTTGTTTTCAACCTTGCGCAGGTGGGTAATAGACATCTTTCCCTCGTCTTACTTAAATGCTGCACTTGTGATCTTCCATGGTTATTTAGTTCAGCGTGTTCCTTCTACAGTCTTGGCATCTGTTTATTTTCTTTATGGCTTTAAAGAACAAATCAAAAAACATAGCTACTCATTTCTGTGTTTTGAGTTTGTGTTTTTACATTGGTTAAATTTACTAAAATTACATTTCTTTTGGCTTCTAATTCCATAGAGTTTCCCTACCAAAATTTGTCCTTTGTATCGCAGGGGTCCTCAAATGGTCCATGGCCTCTTAGGAACCAGGCCACATAGCAGGAGGTGAGCTGCAGGCTAGTAAGCGAAGCTTCATATGTATTTACAGTCACTGCCCATCACTAGCATTACTGCCTGAGCTCCTGTCAGATCACTGGTGACATTAAGATTCTCAGAGGATTGAAAACCCTAACCCTAAAGTCAAGGTGGAATATTCTGACATTGGCACAAAACAGAAATGAACTACACAATAAATGTAACTCACTTGAACCATCCTGAAACCACCACACTCCCAGGCCCACAAAAAAAGTTTCTTCCATGAAACCCTTTCTGATACGAAAAAGGTTAGGGACCACAGCTTTATAGACCTCTAGAATAGGTAGGAGGGGGAAAAAAAAAAACTGGACAATCAATCCTTTTTTATTTTGCTTTCCAGGTAACATAGAGTTCAGTCCCTGTGATTTTTCGGTACATACTTCTGGTTTCAGTTTTCACTGGATAGGCTGGGTTTAAAAGAGATGGTATTTGTAGCAGAGTTGAGTTGATGGAGCTCGACAGGTGTTCTCCAGGGTCTGTTACACTCACGATTTGCCCTGTGTTAACTGTTCGATTTCAAAGGTCGCCAAGTTATCCTCCCCCTGGTTGTGGAAAAAGCAAATCTAAACTGAAATCAGAGCAGGACGGGATCTCCAAGACGCAGAAGCTACTGCGGAGGACTTGTTCCAGCACCGTCAAGACGGAGGACATGTGCGCCCCGAAGCCACACAGGACCTTCGGGCGTTCGCTGTCCAGCGACCCCCGGGCTGAGCAGGCAGTGACAACCATTAAGTCGCACAAACTCTTGAATCGTCCCTGCCCTGCAGCCGTCAAGCAGGAGGACTGCCTCGCTCTCAAGTCGCACAAACTCTTGACCCGCTCTTGTTCTGGAGACCCACGCTGTGAGCACAATGCCAGCCTGAAGCCTCACAAACTGTTAAGCAGGTCTTACTCCAGTAACCTCAGAATGGAAGAATTATACGGACTCAAGAATCACAAGTTGCTCAGCAAGTCTTACTCCAGTGCCCCCAAGTCATCCAAAACGGAGCTTTTCAAGGAACCCAATGCAGAGGGCAGGAGGCTCTCTCTTACCTCAGGGCTCATTGGTATCTTAACACCATCGTCATCTTCATCTTCCCAGCCTGCTGTGCGTACATATTTTCATCTTGAGTTCTTAGATGTTAGCCAAGGGGCAGGAGAGGGTTTTGTGAGTATGTCTGTGTTGCAAATGTCTGGTCAAAGACGCACGGTTTTGTTTTGGGTTTTGAAGATTTACTATTTTTTTTCTTTTGAATATTCCTTTGCATACCAGACATTTTCAGCTAGTACTGGAATGTTCGTTTTGATTCTGGAAAAACAAATGTTCCTGTGGATGTGAGGTCTAGTCCAGATTCCTGTCATGGGAATGAATACTCCTAAAAATAGAAGGAAGTCCATTGAATTCACAAAACAAGCATAGCATTTTGAATGTTTAATTAAGCAGGTTTATCTAATCCCTAGTTTTCTCACATAAGTAGTGGAAGTCAGAGTTTGTCTAAAGACTAAGAGTGGTATCCTTCCTGTTGTACATTAGTGGAACGCTTTGCCTGTGAACTTGTAGAGAAAAGTAATACTTAACCACTGTATCCTAGAGCGTTACTTCAAGCTGCTCTCAGTGTCTGCTTTATAAAACTGAAATCGCTTTATCCTGAAGCTGTTTTGTGGTGAAGATGGGGCTGGCAGGAGATTGTATTAAAACTTAAGTACTTTGGGTGGTATTTACTGGGAGTCAGATTTACACAAAGTTTGCCTCTAGAGTGATTAGCATTATAGCCAGCTTCAGATAAAGAAGCAGACCTATCTTATTTATAATTACATAAAATAATTGACCAAAAGTTTTCTTTGCTTTTAGTAAATTGGTATGTGTGTGTGTTTGTGGTGCTCTTGTATAGGTATATTTCTGAAATTACATTGTAAACTATACTGTGAAATTTTGTGTGACGAAAATATATTTGACTATGTTGGTAGTTTTAGGTGGGCATCCCTAAAAGCCCATATCTTCTCAAAACTGTCAAAGACATACAGAAAATTAATTTTGTCAGAGTTACATAGTAGACAGCGTCCCATAGTTAGTTTCACTCAAGAAAGATAATTTTAGATATTCTGTGACAGAAAATGTCTTCGTGTCCTCCCATAATACGTCCTACCGTATTATGTTGAGTGTAATATGGTGTTTAGTATTCTACCCCTTTCAGTAGCTTGGAGGAATTGTGCCTCTTTCATACATCCTTGGAGGAATAATTCTATCTAGTTGTAAAATGAGTCTGAATAGTCTAAATGAGGAAGTGAGAACGTTCAGTGATCAGGGACAGAGACAGCAAGTTTTTGTGATCATTTAGAGATGCCAGTCATTTTTACTAGAAGATCAGAAATTAAGAATGCAATTCATTTAGTTTAAACACAGATTGCAATAATAATGGAAGAAAGAACATTATAATAAATTATAAAATCTTAGTCTCATAATCAGTGATTTGATTCACTTACAGGTAATCTTAGAAAATCACATCTGCATTCATTCTTGCAAAAGTAAAACACTATAATTTATATATTTTTCCTAATTTAAAAACATTTTCTTTTTACTTTGCTTCTTATAGCCAAATGGTGCCAAATGCATTCCAATACGAGACCGTGGCTTCCTAGTGCAGGTATGAGCCAAGCCTCTGAAATAGTTTAGCCTTTAGTGGGTTTTCAAATCCTTCTTGAACTTGACTTAATTCTTTCTCTTTATTGTCTTATTCAGACAATTGAGTTTGCTGAACAGCGGATCCCTGTGTTAAATGAGTACTGTGTGGTTTGTGATGAACCACATGTGTTTCAGAATGGCCCCATGCTTAGGGTAAGTTCTCACTGGTGGAATGTTGGTTTAGAACAGAAATGAAGAAGGTTAAGATATAAACAAGTAAATAATTGCACTTACAGTAAATGCTCTCTATTGAGTCAGTTATTTAATACACAAAGTTGTATAGTTTTGACAAATGTATAACTATCTCTGAAGGACTCTGTGAAAGATCAACAAGCAGTTTCACTTTAGGAAAATATTTCTTAACTGTATTTCTTACATGCACCTATCACCTTGTTGTTGGTCTGTCTTTGTATACCTCTGTGTCCATCCATATTGATATGTATATGTATGTAAACTTGTAAACACAGTTGTTTTCAAAACCACACAATCTGCAGTACTTAATGTAGGAGGAATTCCCTCGTGGTTCAGTGGTTAGGACTCCATGCTTTTACTGCCAAGGGCCTGGGTTCAATCCCTTTTCGAGGAACTAAGGCCCCACAAGCCAAAAAAAAAAAAAAAAACACACACACAGAAGAAAAAGAATAAGATATTTAATATAGAAATGGGTAGTCCTTATTCCAGTTAGAAGAGGTATATATAGTAGACTCAGAGAATTAAAGATTTTTTTTTACTGCCTACTCATGCATTTGTGACATTATTAAGGAAGTATGGAAATAAGAATCAGTGTGTAAATGCTTTTTTGGGGAAAATTATCCAATTGAAATTTTTTTGCAGTTTTTTTATTGAGATAAAATTTGTATAAATGTACAATTCATTGTTTTAATGTGTACAATTCAGTGTTTTTTTAAATAATATTCTCAATTTTGTGCAATTATGACTACTTTCTATAATTCCAGAATCTATTACCCCAAAAGAGAACCCCCGTAAATCTTAGTAATCACTCCCAATCTTCCCTTCCTCTCATCCTCTGGCAACCACTAATATATTTTCTGTCTCTATGAATTTGCCTATTTTAGAAATTTCATATGAATGGACATTAAATTATATGTTATGTGGCCATTTTTTCACTTGGTAGTAAAATGTTTTTGAGGTTCATCTATGTAGTGTGTCTCATAACTTATTCCTTTAATGGTGGAATAATACTCCATTATACAGCTATGTGACTTGTTTATCCGTTCATCAGTTAATGGAATTGCTGGAGACTTGTGTTAACTCTGTTCAACTGTTTCAGGAACTAGCAAACTTTCTGACAGTGACTGTGCCACTTTAGATTTCTAACAGCAGTGTTTGATGGGGTTCAAGTTTCTCCACATCTTCACCAACGCTTGCCATTCACCTCTTTTTTCCTCCAACTGTAACCATCCTATGAATTGGGAAGTTGTAGCTCATAATGGTTTGCTTTGTTCTTTGCTAATGACTGATGATTTGAGCTTCTCTTTATGTGCTTCTTGGCCATTTGTATGTCCTCTTTGGAGAAATATCTCTTTAAATCCATTGCCCATTTTTTAATTGGATTGTTTGCTTTCTTTAGTGAGTTCTAAGAGTTCTTTGTGGCTTCCCTTGTGGCTCAGATGGTAAAGAATCCACCTGCAGTGTGGGAGACTTGGGTTTGATCCCTGGGTTGGGAAGATCCCCTGGAGAAGGGAACTGCTATCCACTCCAGTATTTTGGCCTGGAGAATTCCATGGACTATATAGTCCATGAATCACAGACTCAAATATGACTGAACGACTTTCGCTTCACTTCAAGAGTTCTTTATATATTCTGAATACTAGATCATTATCAGAGATATGATTTGCAGGTATTTTCTCCTATTTTGTGGGTTTTCTTTTTCTTAATGGTGTCCTGTGACACACAAAACTTAATGTTAGTGGAATCCAAATTTATCAATTGAGGTATTGCCTAATCCAAGGTAACAAAGATGTATACCTACATTTCCTTCTAAGAGTTTTATAGTTTGTATCTTACATGTAAGACATTGAGTTAATTGTTGTTTATGGTATGAAGTTGAGGTTCAGATTCCTTCTCTTGCATGTAGATATCTAGTTGTCTGTGCACCATTTGTTGGAAAGACTATTCTGGCCTCATTAAATGATATTGTCTCCCTTGTGGAAAATGATTTAACCATAGATGTGTGAGTTTGGAGCCTTGATTTTATTCCCCTGATTGTATGTCAATTATTATACTGGTACTATACTATCTGAATTACTGTAGCTTTGTAGTAAGTTTGGAATCAAAAAGTGTGCGTTTTCTAATCTGAAGTGTGAATTTTGTGCCTCTTCTAATCAACATTTTACTAGAGGTTCTAGCCAGGCAATTAAGAAGAAAGAAAGAATAGAAGGTATCCAGATTAGACAGGAAATACTAAAACGATATCTATTTGCAGATGATTTATGCACCATGTGCCAGATACTCTGGGTAGATAATTTTGCATGCTTGAGTGCGTGCTCAGTCGCTCAGTCACGTCCAACTCTTTTCGACCGCATGCACTGTAGCCTATCAGACTCCTTTATCCATGAGATTCTCCAGGCAAGAGTACTGGAGTGGGTTGCCATTCCTTTTTCCAGGGGATCTTCTTGACCCAGGGGTTGAACCTGCGTCTCCTGTATTGGCAGGCAGATTGTTTACCACTGAGGCACCTGGGAAGCCCCAGGTATTTTGCATATCGCTTCCTTATTTGATTTTCACAGAACTCTGTGGTTTAGGTATTTTTATGCCCATGGTGCAACTAAGGAGATTAAGATTCAAAGAGGGTAGGCAGCTTCGTTAGTATCCTCCCCAGCTGTGTGACTGGAAGCTGAACTTTGAACCTGATTCTGTCCGATTTCAAAACCTTATCACCAACATTTATTAAACACTTTATGAGTATAAGGCACTATGCTAGAGTCTGTTGCACTTTTTAAGAGAAATTTATCCTATATGCTTGAAAAGATAAATTATAAAGCCTGGAAACAGGTAGTTTTATTAGAACAGTTTTGCCTTTCAAGATTTATGTTATAAAAACATATATAACAGCCATTAATGAGCACAGTTGTCTGTCAGGTTTTATATTTGTTTCATTTTATTGCTTTCGGAAAACATATAACAAAGTTTTTCTTGCCCCTCATATGCTTTTTTTAACAGTTTTTCCTCTCAAAGAGATATATTGCTAATCTGAAACCAAATCAACTGACTCAGCATTTATTTTAATAAAGATTTGTACAAGATTGTTATTTTTATTCAATACCCAGAAATGTATAGTTATGATGAAAGGAGAACGAATCATTTTATTATGTTCATTTATCCCACTAAGAAGGCTCATCTTTATTTTGTCATTGTGCGTCTGTGGACCTTGATTTATTTCTTAATCCATGGCAATAATATTTTCATTGCAGGATATAATAGTCATGTTATGAATAGCATAAGCTTTTTGGGTGTTTTTTTTTGTAATCATGTTTTTGGAGTGCCTTACATGGATCTTCCCTGGTGGCTGGGCTTCCTTTATAGCTCAGCTGGTAAAGAATCTGCTTGCAATGCGGGAGACCTGGGTTCCATCCCTGGGTTGGGAAGATCCCCTGGAGAAGGGAAAGGCTACCCACTGCAGTGTTCTGGCCTGGAGAATTCTATGTACTGTACAGTCCATGGGGTTGCAAAGAGTCAGACATGACTGAGCAACTTTCACTGCATAGATTATCTTATTTAATCCTTATAATAACCTTCTGAGGATGGATATTACTACCCCTGCTTTATAGATGAGGAAAATAGTAATTTTTTTAATGTCACAATGCTAGTAATTGATAGGGACAGGATTTGAATCCTGGCAGAATGGCACCAAGGCCATGGTTCTCAATCATAATGCTGCTCTTTACTTACATACTTGAACTGACTACTTTTACATCCTGGAAATTGACTACACTTGGTGTTGGGAGTTTGCTCTTCCCAGTTTACTTCCTAGCAGTTCATTCCAATAATAAGTGATAGAAAGATCATAGTTGATACTAGTATTCTCTGTACCTTGCTCCAAGGTTTCTTTGACTTTATCTCTGTCTTTCTGTACCAGTTAAGTATGCTGTCTATTTCTAGAAATGGAAATGCTTTCATAAACAAAAGTGAAGACAACATTTTTAAATATAGTTTATCAAGCGGTTTTATGTTGCTGTAATTCAGGCTGATATCTAAGGAAATCAGAAACCTTACTTTCTTAAATAGTAAGATAAGTAACATATGAAATCAGATCAGGAAATGAAAATAGAGAAACATCTCATATGCAAAGGAAGAAAAGTAAACAGAATACCTCCTTGTTGTATTAAACAGGTATTTCACTTAAATCAGGCATATTCATTTTTTCTTTCTTATATTTCCATTGCAATGTATTTTGCTATAATTCCAATAATGTATAGTGATCATTTCAATAATGTATAACAATTTTTACAAATGTAATTTCCTGTGGATAGTAATCAATAAATGGACTCATTGGTCACTTATTCTCAGCCCATGTAACACATTAAAAACTGCAGTAAATCCCCAAGCTATAAAAAAGAGATGTTATAGCCCCATGGGTGATTAAATGGTTAGATAGAATTGTTTCCATAGATTTCTGCCTCATGTTTGTTACATTTGTTAGATTTCTCTGTCAAAATTCAAACTGTTTCTCACTTTTTTTCTCTTTTCTTCAAGCCTGATTGTTTTCTAAATGACATAAGTCTCCATTTATTCCTATTTCCCAAATGTCCTAAAATTTTAGTCACTAATTTCCTGTTCTGTCACTTTCCTCAGAGGTCTAGGCAAGCTTGTCACACTTTTGCAACATAAGGAACTAAACTACTTATTTAGAAATACCACAAGGCTCTGATTTTCTCTTTTGTTTACAAAGGTTATAAATATCACTCTCAGGTGGGTTCTGACATGTGATACTTTAGATCTGCATAAAACTCACATTATCAGGAGGGTTGTTCAGAGTCCCAGAATTTCAGTTTGGCAGTACGGTCTGCAATCCCATCAGAAAACCAAACCAAAACCAAATCACTAGTTCTCTACATTTTGGAATCAACTGGAGTGTTGATGCTATACTGTTTGGTGATGCTTTAGAATGTTGATTTTGGACTTCATCAAGTGTGTTTGTAAAAGAGGAAAAGGAGGATTTACTGCCAGAATCACCACTGTTTTATCAGCCTGTAAACTCCTAGTGCCCTTATCTTTTTGTTATACTCACCTTAAGCCCCGTTCTTGGATCAATGCAGGTGTTTGTCTTCTTTGAGCCCTGTATGTGAGCTGCTGAATCCTACTGGAGAAAACCACTCATGTGGTTGCGTGGCTTAGTGTCCCTACAAAGTTGGAACTTTGTCAGTGACACTGGGTGTGTGTTCTCTGTGTCCCTGGTTAACAGACTTTCTTGTTTCCCACACTAGCATGTGATAAAAGAATTATGATCTGTTTTCTTCTCCTGCCCTGTGGAAATGTCCCACATTACTTGCTTTGTGTTATCAGGCCTGAGACTCTCACGTCACCTCTTGAGAATAGTGCACCATCCCACTAAAGTCAAGTCAAAGAAATCCATGAACCTAGCAATTTTTGTACCCAGTTTTGCTGTGGACCTTAGAAAAATGTTTGTAACTAAGGTTCTTGTTAGAGTAAAGTTAACAATACTCAGCTATAGTTTGGTCATAGCTTAAGGCACTCCCAAGACCAATCTTGAGAAACTGAGTAGGTAGGTAAACCTGGATATGTCCCATTTTACTTAAGAGGAAAACAGGTAGGTCTTCTTATATTTAAGTCTGACCTTCATATCTTAATATTTAGAGAATGGATGAAAAAGCATAACCAATTTTCTCCCCCCAAATCCATTTCGCAGAAGTTAATTTTGCAAGTTTTGAAATAACAGGTCAAACTAAATAATTATACCAAAAAACTTTTAGTTAAAACATAAATATTTTTACATCCAAATTGAGCAGAAATTGGTTTTAATAATCAAACAACAGTGTTAGTTTTATGAGACAGTAGGAATCAGCATGTATATTGAGGCCTAACCAGGCCTGATCCTATTTCATTATGGATCTGTCTCGATCTCTGTGGGATTCCTGTCTTTCCTAATCGACAGTAAATCTTGCCTTGCTCCAAATGTGTCTTTCTTCCAAACCATTGAAAAGAACCCAAAGAACTGACTATAAATCTGGAAATACAGAAAATTAAAGGCTTGTAGGTTTTGTGTTTCTAGTCAATATTCTTAATTATTCTCATGTGTTTTCCACACTAGTTTTTTTTAAAATTATTAAGTTGTATTTATATTGCTCATTTTTATTTTAGTAAGACATGCTTTAGAAACAAATTAAGAATTTTGATAAACCAAGGGTATGAAAATAAAAGTACCACGTCATGATATGCTTCAGTGAAAATTCTTATTAAACACATATTTCTGTGTATAGATTGAGTTAACATAAGTAGAAGAGACGGGGCTTCCCAGCTGGCCCTAGTGGCAAAGAAACTGCTTGCCAAGACAGGAGATGTGAGGTACATGAGTTCAATCCCTGAGTCAGGAAGATCCCTGGAGGAGGGCATGGCAACCCACTCTAGTCCTCCAGTATTCTTGCTTGGAGAATGCGCATGGACAGAGGAGCTTGGCAGACTACAGTCCATAGGGTCGCAAAGAGTTGGACATGACCGAGCAACTTTCACACTATCCAGCTTACCTAATAGTGTTAATATTTCAACAGCTCTCTATATCTCAAGGAGATTTTATAATCTTTATCTCACTTGATTCTTCTCTCTTGGTCCTTTTATCAGCCTGGTGAACTAGATCTGATTTTATGCCTGTTTTGTAGCTGGGAAAACTGAACTGTGCACATAAGCTCCAGCTGGAACAACATCCATGTTCATCTGTTTTATATATTGGGCTTACATGAAATATTTTGTTTGAAAAAAACGATCACAGCAAAAAAGAGTTTGAAAACCACTCACCTACACTGTGCTATATATAAATACATAGCTGGATTCTCTAGTTGTGTTATTTCTGTTTTCAGTAGGAAGTAATTTAAATTCATTGAAAACACAAAATTTCTAAAATACAGTTGGTTCTAAAACATTCTTTAGGGCTTAAAATAATTTTTTTGAGTCATGTTTTTACTGCTCACATTTAAATTGTTTTGATTCAAGTAAAATTAAAAAAGTATTCATTTTAGCTTAAAAATTTCTAAAATGAATCTTAATTTAGGGACATATAAAGTTCCCCATGTTTTTAATGGTGCAGAGTGAATGTTATATTGCAGATATATTATGTATATTATGTGTAATGGCAGGAGGGACTTGCCATGGTTTTACAGTTTAAGTTATAGGGACTAATTATTTGAAGGCAATATAATAGTATAACATTAAGAATAGGCAGCTAATAGGTTTCTTGTAAACTTGAATTAGTAAATAATGTACATTGCTGGTGATATCTAGGCACGTATACTTTATTAAGTCATGTTTAAGAAAACATACAGTTTTGCTTAACCAGCAGTAGCTATTCCATGAGTATGTTTTATTTTGAATTGAGACTGGAGTTTTCTATGCAAATAATATAGTGATAGCAGATTTTCTTGGGAGCAGGGCACTGGCTTGCAGTATGCTCAAAGTGGGAGAAGGCTAATTGCACTATAACTGTATACTTGATTAAGGAGGAATGAATCACTTGCTTTCCTGGAATAGGATGTCCTTTCTGTGAGACATCTAGTCTAGATTACTTGTGATTTGAGAACTTTCTTTTAGTATGCCATCTTGTGTTGACATTTTGAACTCCTCTCATAAAAAATGTGGATAAACAGTTATCTACAAAAACTAGGTTGGCAAATAATTATCTGAAAATTAAGCTTATTTATATCTTGAATACTCTATTGAATGTTCTAGTAAAATGATTGATAGATGTAACATTGTTATTTAAAAATTCACTGGCATTTAGTGTGGTGGTGGTGGTGTTTAGTCTCTAAGTCATGTTTAAGTCTTTTTGTGACCCCATGGACTGTAGCCCACTAGGCTCCTCTATCCATGGTATTTCCCAGGCAAAAATACTGGAGTGGGTTGCCATTTCTTAATCCAGGAGATCTTCTTGACCCAGGAATTGAATCTGTGTCTCCTGTATTGGCAGGTGGATTCTTTACCACTGAGCCACCTGGGAACCCCTACTGTGGTACATAAATTAATTGCAATATTACTACCTCTATCATTACTATTTTAAAAATAAAGATAAAATTATTTCTATAAGAATATAATGTGTAGTTATACTTCAGATTTTTCAGAATGGTAATATCATTTCATGCCCCCCTCCACAAAGCAAGTTTTCTATCGTACCTGATTTCCTTCTTCAAACAGTTGCAGTAATAGGATATCCTTAGAAATTAGCCTTGCAAATTTGAGTATGGGAATAAAGGCCATTTTTCAATGAAAAAAAAAATGCAATAAAGAAAAGGAGTGTTTATAAAGAAATTAAGCCATAGCTTTATCATTAGGATTGTAAATTTATAATTTAAAATAATGGGTCAATTGATAAATCCATGTGATTTGGAGATTTAGAGGTTGGAATGGAAATAGGTCTGTGAGGAGGATGAAACAGCAATGCAGGAGAAACCATTCAGAAAAGACTGAACTGTTGCTCATTTGTTACTCAAGATAAAGACTAGGAGGTCTGGGCAAAATTGGTAAAAAATCATTTGAGACAAAGTCAGGGTGGCCCATGAATTTCTAGGATTGGGGACAAAGTATGCTGATAGAATACTCAAATTTCAAATAATTGCCTTCCAGTCTAGTTTAGCAGAGTATTTCATTTTCATTTATACTGTTTAAGAAGGCAACAATTTAATGCCAAAAATTAGTTTCTACTTTATTCCCTGAATATGTGTGTGAATATATATATATATTAGGATGATCACAAACATTATTAACTATCCAAGGTTCAAGAAGACAGACATAGGAAGACAAATATCATATGATATTGCTTATATGTGGAATCTTTTTTAAAAGGTTATAAATGTACTTATTTATAAAACAAAAGTAGAGTTGTGGATCTAGAAGACAAAGCTACTTAGGGGAAATAGGGGGAGGGATAAATTGAGAGATTGGGATTAACACAAGAGTATATATAAAATAGGAAACTAGTAAGAACCTGCTGTATAGCACAGGGATCTCTACTCAGTACTCTGTAATGGCCTATAAGGAAAAAGAATCTAAAATATATAACTATCTAAAATGTATAACTGATTCATTTTGTTGTATACCTGAAACTTACATTATAAATCAGCTATACTCCAATAAATTCTTTTTAATTTAAAAGAAACTAAAAAAAAAATTTCCAGGGTTCAATTATAGCATTTTAAAAATGTTCATTGCTCGTATATATTAAATGAGCCTTATCATGATATTCAGCTTTAGGATTTATGGATTTTGGTCATTAGAAAAAAACAACTGTATGGTTGTTTGGCAATAGTATTATTAAAAACAAAGTACCTTCTTTGTCTCTGTTTACTTACTCAGTGAACTTTGGGTATCTGGAATATGAATTAATTCCTGTGGCCCCTTAATGATTTCCAAAGCTTGCCTTCCCCTGGATTCTTTTTTGTTTACAGTTTCATTATACTCAAACATCAATATAGTGTTTGATGCTATAGTAAGTATGTAATAAAATGGTTGCTCTTATTATTTCAGACCATACCATGCTCCCAGAAAGTGAACAAAAGAAACAGCCCAGTGTCAGTGGGAGAAATTGATGGGCAGCCATACATGCACATAGATACACACGAAAAAATAGGACCAGATTAAGTTAAATGCTAAAGTAACAGTAGTAGAAATTGAACAGTCTGCTCTAAGTTTATCCATGTGCATACAGCAGTGTGTATAGCTTGAGTCTGGATGAAGAACTTTGTCCAATTAATTTCCTACCATAGGTAGTTTTTCCTATGTTTCTGAAATAGAAGCTGTCTTTTTAAGACTGACAAAGAAAATACATCAATTTATTGGAGGGGGAAATTTTCTTTAGGGAATGTCAATCAGAAATCTTTGTGTGATTGGCTTTTTGTCTACAAAGCCACTACGTGGGCCCATTCTGAGCATAAAGGGTGCTTAGTATGGGGCTTTCCTTCCCCACTAGTTAAGCAGTGGATGAAGTTATCCTTTGAAGTCAGTGCGCATGGGAGCAGTGGCACTAACAAATACGTCTCTCTGCTGTGCTGGGCACCACAGGCTGCATCGTGTTAGGCTTCATCAGTTACCTAATGCGATGTAACTCAGGAGATGAGATAAATCAAACAGATGACACTGTATTAGATTTGAAAGATGAGAGCTCTTCCAAAGCAATTGCAGAGTGTATATTTCAGTGCTGTTGACTTCAGGAGGTTATTGAAGTCAAAAATCTTTGCAACAAAACCAGTCTTTCAAGAGTTAGGTAGCAAGTAAGCAGAGTCATGCTTATTTCTTCCAGAGAAAATTACCTAGGAAGAAATGGAATTCTCCTTTGTAGATTTGTTTTACGTAGCCTTGGGATTGAATCTCATTTTTTAGTATATCACCAGTTTAGGTATCTACTTTCAAATGCATCTTCTGTGCAAATGTGAAAATTTAAATGCATCTTCCGTGCAAATGTGTATTACGCAAGCAAGATGGATTTTCTACTTAAAGGATATATTTTGTGCATGCATGCTCAGTCATGTCCAACTCTGTGACTGCACAGACTGCAGCCTCCCAAGCTCCTTTGTCCATAGGATTCTCCAGACAAAAATACTGGAGTGGGCTGCCATGCCCTCCTCCAGGGGATCTTCCTGACTCAGGGCTTGAACCTGCATCTTCTGTTTTGGCAGGTGAATTCTTTACCACTGAGCCACCTGGGATAGATCCAAAGGATATTTTCACATATTGCTAAATCATTCCGAGTGCAAGTGCCTAAAACTAACTGAATTGAATTTTTAATAATATTTTTGACTATATCAGTAAAATGGCTATTTACTAATTGTTACGTATATTTAGAAATTTGATTTTTTAAAATAAAGTGATAGTTCTTCCCATCCCCTCTCCAGTTTTACTGAGATATACAGCACTGTATAACTTTAAGGTATACAGCATAATGACTCGTCTTACATGCCTCATGAAATGATTATCACACTAAGTTTAGAATATCCATCATCTCATATTAATACAAAATAAAAAGAAAAGCATTTTTTTCCTTGTGATGAGAACTCTTAGGATTTTAGTCTCTTTTATATGTAGCATAAAAGCTGGATTTAGAAAAGGCAGAGGAACCAAAGATCAGTCAATTTGCCAACATCCATTGGATCATCGAAAAAGCAAGAGTTCCAGAAAAAGATCTACTTCTGCTTTGTTGATTACATCAAAGTCTTTGACTGCGTGGTTCACAACAAACTGGAAAATTCTTAAAGAGACGGGAATACCAGACCCCTTTACCTGCCTCCTGAGAAATCTGTATGCAGGTCAAGAAGCAACAATTAGAACTGAACATGGAACAACGGACTGGTTCCAAATTGGGAAAAGAGTATTTCAAGGCTGTATATTGTCACCCTGCTTATTTAATTTATATGCAGAGTACATCATGCAAAATGTCAGGCCTGATAAAGCACAAGCTAGAATCAAGATTGCCAGGAGAAATATCAATAACCTCAGATATGTAGATGACACCACCCTTATGGCAGAAAGTGAAGGAGGATTAAAGAGCCTCTTGATGAAAGTGAAAGAGGAGAGTGAAAACATTGGTTCAGCATTCAAAAACTAATATCATGGCATCCATTCCCATCACTTCATGGCCAATAGATGGGGAAACAATGAAAACAGTGAAAGACTTTATTTTGAGGGGCTCCAAAATCACTTCATATAGTGACTGCAGCCATGAAATTAAAAGACACTTGGTCCTTGGAAGAAAAGCTATGACCAATCTAGGCAGCATATTAAAAAACAGACATTACTTTGCCAACAAAGGTCCGTCTACTCAAAACTATGGTTTTTCCAATGGTCATGTATGGATGTGAGAGTTGGACTATAAAGAAAGCTGAGGGCTGAAGAATTGATGCTTTTGAACTGTGATGTTGGAGAAGACTCTTGAGAGTCCCTTGGACTGCAAGGGGATCCAACCAGTCCATCCTAAAGGAAATCAATCCTGAATATTCATTAGAAGGACTGATGCTGAAGTTGAAACTCCAATACTTTGGCTACCTGATGTGAGGAACTTACTCATTTGTAAAGACCCTGATCCTGGCAGGAGGCGAAGGGGATGACAAAGGATGAGATGGTTGGATGGCATCAACTCCATGGACATGAGTGTGAGGAAGCCCTAGGAGTTAGTGATGCACAGGGAAGCCTGGTGTGCTGCAGTCCATGGGATTGCAAAGAGTCGGACACAACTGAGTGACTGAACTGAACTGAACTGATATATAACATACACCAGTGTTAATTATATTAATTATGTTGTACATTATGTCCCTAGTAGTTATTTATCTTGTAATTGGAAGTTTACACCTTTAGACCACCTCCACGCAATTTCCTCTCCCTCTACCCTTCCACTTCGGGTAACGACAAATCTGTTCTCTTTTTCTATGAACTTACTTGTTTTTGAAGTATAATTGACCTACATAGAACATTTTGATAGTTCCTGGTGCACAATGTAGTGATTTGATATTTCTGTACATTACAAAATGATCACCACAGTAACTTTAGTTACTATCTGACACCATACAAAGATACTGCATAATTATTGACTATCTTCCCTGCACTGTTCATTTCATCCCTATGACTCATGTATTTGGTAAATGGAAGTTTGTACCTCTTAATCTCCCCATCTGTTTTCTCTCATCCTACCACCTCCTTCCCTCCTGGCAACCACCTTTTTGTTCTCTGTGTCTATGACTCTGTTTATATTTTTGTTATGCTTCCTCATTTGTTTTGTTTTTTTAGCTGCATATAAGTGAAGTCAGACAGTATTTTGTCTTTCTCTGATTTATTTCAGTGAGCGTAATGTTCTTGCAAATGGCAGTATTCTTTTCTTTTTTATGACTGAGTGGTATTCCGTTTTATTTATATATACCACACCTCCTTTATCCATTCATCTGTACATGGGCACTTAGGTTGCTTCCATACCAAGACTAGTGTAAATAATATTTATATATATAGTATTTCTTGGACTTCCCTGGTGGCTCAGACGGTAAAGTGTCTGTCTACAATGTGGGAGACCCGGGTTCAAGCCCTGGGTTGGGAAGATCCCCTGGAGAAGGAAATGGCAATCCACTCCAGTACTATTGCCTGGAAAATCCCATGGACAGAGGAGCCTGGTAGGCTACAGTCCAGGGGGTCGCAAAGAGTCGGTCACGACTGAGCGACTTCTGGGATTCTGGGATAGTATTTCTTCCTTTTTAAAAATTTTCGTTTATTTTTGGGTGTGCCAGGCCTTTGTTGCTGCACAGACTTTTCTCTAGTTGTGGCGAGTGGAGGCTCTACTCTAGTTGTATTGTGCGGACTTCTCATTGCGGTGGCTTCTCTTGTTGTGGAGCACGGGCTCTGGATGGGTGGGTTTCAGTAGATGTGGTTCCACAGCCCTGGAGCACAGGCTCAGTAGTTGTGGCACCTCGGGCTTACTTGTGCTGCAGCATGTGGGATCCTCATGATCACAAATAGAACCCGTGTCTCCTGCATTGGCAGACCAGTTCTTTATGACTGAGCCACCAGGAAGCCCCTCTTCCTTTTTATTAACAATATTCTAAAACTTAGCATTTTCTATTTATTTTAAAGAACATCACACATTTACTTTAGGAATTGGAAGATGGTAAAAAGAAAAAAATGTTGAATTGATTTCCCTTTCTTTTGTAGCCTACGGTGTGTGAACGAGAGCTGTGTGTATTTGCTTTTCAAACCCTGGGAGTAATGAATGAAGCTGCTGATGAAATAGCAACTGGAGCTCAGGTACTAACACATGATACTGATTATTTTATATTTTAAATATAAAAATTTGAAAACATTTTTTATTCTACCCTTCTTTGGGGGCAAATTTTTGATAGTTCTTGATACATTGAAAAAGCAAACCAGCATTTTATATTTTTAGATAGACACTGCAGTTTGCCAACTTTATGTAATGTGTTTTGTCATTTTACAGTTGGCAAGAGAAGTTAAACCAACTTTAATTGTTTGAAAAATAATTGCATTTCTTTTTTATATGGCGAAACTGAGCTACTGAAACCCTTGCCCTTGCATTCTGTAAAATTTATTTGTAAAGTTACAGTGCTATAAAATGGAAGCCAATTTATTTTTAAAACTCAGGTGAAAAGGTAATGGGCTGCTGCTGCTGCTGCTGCTAAGTCACTTCAGTCGTGTCCGACTCTGTGCGACCCCATAGACAGCAGCCCACCAGGTTCCCCTGTCCCTGGGATTCTCCAGGCAAGAACACTGGAGTGGGTTGCCATTTCCTTCTCCATAAAATGGAAGCCAATTTATTTTTAAAACTTAGGTGACAAGGTAATAGGCAGAACATGTAATAAAAAGAGAGCATTCAGTTTTACAATAGCAGTGTTTATAACATAGGAAGAAAAATATAAAAACAAAGAAAAAACTTGGAAGTAGAGCAGCATCCCATGTTTCTGGAAAGGAAAAAAAACAATTGTCAAGATGCCAAAATGTATTATATCATGTAATTCATTAAAATTTCAACTAGTTTTTGTTCATTTATTGAACATGACTGAAATACTAATAGATGAGAAAATTCCAAAAATCAAAAAATAGTGCATGTTAATTAAAGGAGGCTAGACCAACCAAACACAAAACCGTATTATGTAAGTCTGTAGTATTTTAACAAAATACAGTACTGGCAAGGAAAGTACTGACAAGAAAGTCCAGTAATCCCCATAATTGTTCAAGTTTTAAATACATTTTTTATATATTAAGGGAGGTATCACATCATGTCATAAAATAAAAATGGTTTAGTATGGTGGAAACAACTGACTTGCAGGGAAGAAACGCTTTTAGGTCTTTACACTTGTGTGCAAAATCAAATTCCAAAAGACTTATACTTTAAAAGTTTAAGTATTACCTTATAAGTGTTTAAAAGTATTATATCTCAACTGGAGAAGAGTCACATTAAGCATGTACAGCTTATGTAGGGCATCTGGTTCATGCATTTATGCCCATATAAGAAATCATAAAGAAAAAACAGATCTGAGTCCATACATATTTTACATCTTTTACCTGAAAAAACTAGTGAGCACTAAGAGCTAATTATGAAAAAGTGTATTTTGCTACTAACTTAATTACACGGAAACTCATAAAAATTGAGAGGAAAAACATGAATATTATTACAAATTAATACAGGAAATGAATGCACAATTCACAAATATGAACCTGTAGTTAGTAAAGAAACATGAGAAAATATTTACCTTACTAAAAATTAAAGGAAACTAAATGTAAGAGAATTTTTAAAAATTCACAAAGATGGGTGGGAAGAATGATCATACAAGAGACATATGGTCATCATTGCAGTAAATATCGAATGCCTGCTGTGTAACAGGTGGTACACTAGACTACGATAAAGCAGTTAACACAGGCAGCCCAGGCCTCATGGACTTACACTCCCTTAACCTAATTATTTCACTGATGAGCTAAAATGAGATGCAAACACTTGATGACATTTTAAGGGTAGTATTTGTAATGTAATGAGTTACAAATGAAAATGAAGCAAACAGTAGAACATTGACCAGTTGTGATATGGAAAAAATGAGTCCATGATTAAAATAAACTTTAAAAATCCAGCTTAATATTACCTTTGCATCCAGTGTGTGCAAATTTGCATACTAAAAGCTCTAAGAATCTCTAAAACTGAAGAAAATGACTAGCCTATATTTGGAGGACTTCTCAAATTTATCTGACTGTGGTGAGTCTTTTTTTTTTTTAATGTAAAAGGTTTTCTCATCCCTTGGAAACTAATATTGCTCAAAAAAGAAAAGATACTTTAATTTATGCTATGTATAGCTATGTAAAAATAAACTTTACACAGGTATATATGAATATACATACACAAATACATGTATTTTCACATGGGTATATATGTATGTGTGTATGTATATGTATCATTGTTTGAGTCGTATGGTTAATATTTAAGCATTTTACTGGATATAAATTGTCTTTCATACAGTTTAATCAGGGAAGAAAGTAAAGCCTAGAAATAAGGCACATTGATTAGAAGGAAAATTAACCTCTTAACAGTAGGCTAAGTTGATAGAATAATAGGTGCTTTTTTCCCCTCTAATTATAGATACATGTTTAAAAATAATGGATCTTAAAGTGAAATTATACTTGGATTATGTAACAATAGTAACAAGACACAAGTTTTCACTTAGATCAATTTAATGATTCAGCTCTAAAGATCAATATCGAAAAAAAATTTTTTAGAGAATTTAGTGATTCTACTTGAATGCCAATGCAGAATATTCTTTTGACTTCTTTAAAGGTATACCCCAGTATTCTGGCTGTAATCTTAGAGATTACGTGTAATTGGATTCTTTTTCTAAATAGCACTGTATCTCTGTGGTCTTGTTTCATCAGCTGACTCTTGAATTTTTCATGGGGCTCTGAGGAGCTCTGGAGGTTGCATGAACATTCCTTAGAGGGATCTGCAGGAGACTGGTCTGGGATCAGAGTGTGTCAATAGCTGGAATTCCAGGCCTCCAAATACTGCTTTAACTAGAAGGCAGCTCCATTTTATTTTATTTCTTTTATGTACTGAGGCTCTTACATACAATTTTCTTAAAAAACAAAAAAGAAATTACTGTTGAAATGCTTGAAAGCCAGTGGTCTACAATTTTAAATTTACCTCTTCTCCAAAAAAATACATCATTTTATTCCATGGAAAAGTTATCATCTGCAAATAGAATACAAATTCAAAAACTGTAGTATAAACCTTTCTTTGTGCCAAGATTCCAAATCTGACTACTGTGGTAGATAAACTATTAATATGGTACACTCATACAACTGTCTGGTTAGAATGTTTGTTGGGTAGCTCTCATCATTGAAGGAAATGAATTCGATCCACCATGTGGGTCTGCTGTGTTTTCAACATGTGGTGTATAGTAGAGGGGAAGAGAGGAAAGGAGCACTGTCTGTCCATCAGCTCAGCCCTTTTCTGCTACTGTCCATGGGTTAAGATCAGTCATATGGTCTGATGTAGACAAAAAGGATAGAAATATTGCTTGCAGAGCAGTTGCTTCCAAGCAGTAGCCCTATTATACCTTGGAAGCAACGTATGAAATTTTGGTGGACAGCATGGAATTTTGCCAGAGTAGTTGCACTGTTACTTTGAAGTTAGTTTAGGATGTACATTAACAAAAATATTCTATTAGTTAAATTCTCTACCCCTACATCTATTATTTTCACTATAATTTACTTTGAAATTACTGGCAAAACAATGCAGTTATTTGGGTAGTTTTGATTTGACGCTTTCAGCTCAAGGTATTTAATTAAAATATTTGATTGAAAGGGGAACATTTATCAGATTATTATTGTATCCATTTTTTGCCTTTTTTATTGTTGTAAAAAAGACATAACAAAATTTACTACACTAATCGTTTTTAAATGCACAGTTCAGTAGTGTTAAATATATTCACATTGTTGTGAAACAGATTTCTGTAACATTTTCATCTTTGCAGAACTGAAACTCTATACCTGTTCAGACACTCCCATTTTCCCCTATCCCCATCCCTGGTAACCACCCTTCTTTCTGTTTCTGTGAATCTGATTACTTTAGATGCTTCATGATTATAGTCAATAGTATCTGACTTTCTGTGACTGGCTTATTCGCTTAGCATAATGTCCTCAAGGTTCATCCATTTGTAAGAGGTGACTGACTTTTCCTTCTTTAGGCTAAATAATATTCCGTTATATGTGTCTGTAGCATTTTGTTTATCCATTCATCCATCAATGGATATTTTGGTTGCTGTCATCTCGTCTATTGTGTATAATGCTGCCGTAAACACGGGTGTACAAACATCTCTTATGTACCCAGAAGTGGGATAGTCACTTCCAACAGGACCCTTCTGGAATTTCTACTTTTTAACTTTTTAGAGGAACCTCCAGACTGTTTTCTGTAGTGGCTGTACATTTTACAATCCCATCAACCCTGCACAAAGGTACCAATTTCTCCATATGCTCACCAACACTTTGTATTTTCTGGTATCTCTAATTTTCTTGAAGAGATCTCTTGTCTTTCCCATTCTGTTGTTTTCTTCGATTTCTTTGCATTGATCCCTGAGGAAGGCTTTCTTATCTCTTCTTGCTATTATTTGGAACTCAGCATTCAGATGCTTATATCTTTCCTTTTCTCCTTTGCTTTTCGCTTCTCTTCTTTTCACAGCTATTTGTAAGGCCTCCCCAGACAGCCATTTTGCTTTTTTGCATTTCTTTTCCATGGGGATGGTCTTGATCCCTGTCTCCTGTACAATGTCACGAACCTCCGTCCATAGTTCATCAGGCACTCTGTCTATCAGATCTAGTCTATCAGATCTAGTCTGTCTATCAGATCTATTTCTCACTTCCACTGTATAATCATAAGGGATTTGATTTAGGTCATACCTAAGTGGTCTAGTGGTTTTCCCTACTTTTCTTCAATTTAAGTCTGAATTTGGCAGTAAGGAGTTCATGATCTGAGCTACAGTCAGCTCCTGGTCTTGTTTTTGTTGACTGTATAGAGCTTCTCCATCTTTGGCTGCAAACAATATAATCAGTCTGATTTTGGTGTTGACCATCTGGTGATGTCCATGTGTAGAGTCTTCTCTTACGTATTATATCTTTATTATTATACCTGTTGCTTAGAATCCAGTTTGTGTGCTCATACACACATAAATGGAATAACGTAGTAGAGACATATTAGCTGTTTTAGTTTTATCATTTTCTGAGTAAGTCCTAGGGGTATCTATGTCTGTGTACTTTGGGGGGTGTTATTTATAGATCCTATACTCTATGGCTTGAGTGTTGCTAATTGTTTTCAGTCACTGGAAATTCTGGATGCTGTAATTGGGTGGATGTGTTTTGTGAGTATACACACATCAGAGTGAGCCCCACTGTCATTAGGTCACAGTGCCTCCTCATTAACCACATTTTAAGAATCAAAAATCATCTTGCTCTTACTGTGCATTGTTTAAATGCCTGTTTGAAAACTTTCTGGTGCTATCTTTCCTTATAAAGATTAAGTCAGCTGCTTCCTTATGAGGCCTCTTGTTATCACACTATAGATACTTGTGTTCTGATGAGCTCTCTCTACTTAGTATTGGTTTTCTTGATTTGGTTGCTAAAGCATATTGTTTTGGGAATTAGGAAGGGAGCCGTGCTCTTAACTGCTACATACTACTGCCTCTTAGAAAATTGTCCAGAAGAATCATAGAAGAACATAGGAAGAAAATCATCTTGTTTAACAAGCCAACGGTCTTTAATGGCCCTGTCAGAGGAGAGTAGGAACAAGTGAGATGATGTCAGGATATTTATTTTTCTTGGAGTAGGTCGGACTCATTCTTGGTAGTTTCCTTCACCTAGAATGGTTTCTTCCTAGATAGTCACACGTCTTCCTCTCCCACTTTGTTCATGTCTCTGTAGAAACATCACCACATTTCCTAGCCCCTCTGAAACAGTCCTCTCTACTGCCTTGATCTCGTAAGCCTGCTTTATTTTTAATAGCATCTGACACTGCCAGGAACTGTCTTTAAGCATATATTTGTTTAACTGTTTTTTTCAACACACTTTCTCCATTGAAATGTGAATTCCACAAGAGCAAGGGCCTGTCTTGTGCACTGTCTTGCCATAGAGCCTGCAACACTGTTAGCACATTGTATGTATTCATGACAAAGACATATTAGAGACAGGGATATTAAAATGTGAGTAGTTGGAAGCAACGTGTATTAATTACTTTAAATTAATAGTCAAGCTTGGTCAAACTTAGTCTAAAGCCACAAATTAAAGACTTCAGAGATTAATAGCTATCTTGAGTCTTTGCAATTAATTACCGTGAGAGGGAGAAACAATGGCAAAGCTCTTAATAAAACCTGAAGGGTATTAACTATCTTATGTGTGTATTTCAAGGTGGTAGATCTACTAGTATCCATGTGTAGGTCTGCATTGGAATCTCCTAGAAAAGTTGTCATTTTCGAGCCATATCCTTCTGTGGTAGATCCTAACGATCCTCAGATGCTGGCCTTCAACCCCAGGGTAAGTAATCACCTCTGCACAGCACCCGTTTCCTGTAATAATAATTGAGACTCAGTCTCACTAGCTTTCTTCTTTCTTAGCTAAATTATCGTCTCATCAAATCCACGACCTGTCGTGAACTCTATATCTGTTTAGCAAATATGATTCTTTTCCACACATTTGATTTACTTCCACCTTGTCTTTCATGTACCCTGTTACTTCTCTCCTTTTCTCCTTTAAAATCACTTTCCTAACTTTACTGTCACGAAACTAGACCCATTTAATTCCCTCCCATGCTGATCTTTACTCATTCCAACTGCACAGAAGGTAGGTAAATAGCTCTAATTAATTGGTTTATAATGGTCAATATGATTTTTAATTTCATTACATATTATTTTGAGATTATAACATATGTAGTCTCATTTTTAAGGATCATGGGTAAGGGGACAAATTTTCCCTTTTCTGTCGTATTTTTATTTTACCCTCTCTTGCCTTCCCCGCTCTCCCTCCCCAGTTATCTGAAGGCTACTAAAAGTTTAATTACTATTGTTGATCAGCTGTCATTTCTTGAGACACCAATTTCGTAAATATTCATGGAGGTTAGGCAGAATTCTTCTGAAATAACACAATTTTCAAGTTGCATGAGAGACAAAATTGCTTCAGTTTCTATTATTACTCATCTTGAAATCATTTTATGGAAACAATGACTGTATAAAATTTCCTAGGAAAAACTTTCCTTCATAAATGGTAATAGCGCACATATTTACAATATTCTTAAAAATGAATTATCTGTTGAGCGTATGGTCTCATTTACACATTTACTAGTCACACTCTTTTGGTAACAACCTTCTAATCAACAGAAAATAAAAGCAAGATGAAATTATAAGATTTAAAGTGGATTTTCGTGTTTCAGAAGGATTCTGTGCTTACTCTATTCATCATGGCTTAACTTTTTAGTAGTGAAAACAAAAATCAGGAGCCTAATAGCTTTTTTGTACTAAGAATTTTTCCCCTGTAAGCTGAACATGTTTTTATGTACTGATACTTACGCTAAAACTGGCATTGTTTTCTTTTTTCTTCCCTCTGACTCAGTTATAAATGCTATGTCCTTGAGCCATCTTATTAAAGTCTTCCCTTTTATGTACACAACACACTCATTGCTTTCAAATTGACCCTGATGGAAAGTTCAGGTACAGAAATAATATGTTTGCCTAGTGATGTGCAGACTTGCAAAGGCTTGTAGTGAATACTGTTTTTCCCCCTTCAAACAGAAGAAGAACTATGATCGAGTAATGAAAGCATTGGATAGCATAACTTCTATTAGAGAAATGACACAAGTAAGTATATCATCTTGTGGTCTTATACGGTTCAGTTTTGCTTGAGTGAAATGATATTTTTAAAATATCTGAGAGTACTGACCATGCAGTAAAATGAAGACTTTCCTGTTGTGTGAGAGTATAATTAAAATCATAAAAAATTTAAAACTGTTTTGTACTAGGATGTTTTAATGAAATCACATCAGTGTTTTGGCATGCTACCACTGTGACTTTGGAGGGTAATTGCATAAATATAATCCTAACTCTCTGTTCTCAAACTCAGATGAGAATTTGTTGGAATATCTTAAGGCAAAAGTTAAATCTGGTACTATCTTCCTAGACTGTCAGCTTTAATTAATGGTAGTCATTTCAAAACATCATTGTAATGTTAAAATAAAAACAAATATTGAATATTTATACAAAATCTCAAAACAACTTTGAAAGACACCAGACTCCTTGAGAGCTTATATTTTTGGCCATTAGGGAGGCTTTGGTGGAAGAGTTTGATGAGCAAGGATCTGGGTTTATTACGAAAGTCTAATATGTCACTGGGCTATAGTCCAACACTTGGAAAAGCACATCTTATTGAATTATTGAGGCCTTTCTGCTGCCAAAGACTTGGAGAAAGGTTTAAGGCTCATCATTATAAGTAGAAATTAATAACCTGTAATTGACAACACGCATTGTGGGTTCAGTTTGCATATGGTGCTTTCAAGGCTTGCGTTGCCCTAGAGGCCCCTGCGGGTTTATAGTAAGTGTTACTCTCAGTCATTGCCTTTCTCTGGGGAAGGAATAGTGACTTCTCCAGTCTTGGGGCCCACAAAGCTTCTGTGCCACGCCCCCCTCCCCCCACCATCACATCTACTCCATTTGCAGATGTCCTGACAAAGTACATTTTTATATTCCCATATTTTATTCTTAATTCTTGTGATATTTATTTATGAAGTCAAATATTCATTCAACAAATAGTAGGTGTCAGACAATGATAAATAGATCTTTTAATTCACAAGTTATATTATTTGCTTAAAAGCCATCATTCTTTCTAGCCATTTTTCTATGCCCTTTCTACATTATCCGAATTCCTTTTCAAACAAAAGGAATTATTTGTATTATTTGTATAAGGAAAAGAAAACAATCAAAGCATTTCCACTGAGGGGGAAGGAAGAACCTACTGCAGTATCTTACCCATGATTATACGCTTTTAGTCACCAAAGACTTTGGTATGGAATATTTGTACTGTATAGATCCAGATCATTCTTGGTTTTAAGAATAGCTGCAGACTCTGTCTCTGGGATCAGCTGTGTGCCAAGAATTGCCTCCTTTATTCTGGGTCATGTGTAAGCTTTTTTAATAGGAGGCAGTGGAGATGCTTGAGTGTCATCTTGGGAGGTTGGAGGCCCACGTGGTATAATTTCCTCATCAGTGATGTGGCTTGTGACCTTGGGCAAGTTGCTTGATTGCTTGATGCCTCAGTTTCTTCTCTGCTGAGATGGTAGAGTAAAGCTGCATCCTCCTTCAGCATACACCTCATAAGGATACTGTTAGGTTTTATTGCATCAGATGCTTTAAACCTCTCCAAATAAATATAACATTATACTATCCTATTTTCTAGAATGTACTGCCCTATCGATGAGACCTAAATTGCCATAAACAGATTGCCTTTCATTCTATGAAAAGGTTAATTGTCTGGGTGAATTCCATCAATACTTTTAAAAGGAGTTGTCTTATGTACATCTTGTCCAGATTTTTCATGGAATGATCTACCCAGTGTCAGTACCCTCAGATAGGAGCACGATTATAGCTATTACAAGTTTTGCTTTAATGTCAGTTAAAAGTTAAAAATGTCAAAGAGAGACCATACACTTGTAAAGGTGGCAAGACAGATTTAATCAAGTACTGCAGTAGAGGAGAGAGATTGGCAGTGTGAGCTGAGGTCACCTCTCTGTAAAACAAGGAGACCGAGGTTTCTAAGGTGAAAACAAAGAGGGAACAAAACGGGGCTACAGAGAAGTGAAAATAAGGGACTTTGGGGAACTAGAAAATTCCACAGGAGGTAAGTAGAGAATTACTGAATGGTTAGCAGTGTGGGTTGGTACCTTTTGTTTGGGCAGCATTGGGTTTTCTTGAGCAAAGATTCAGCAGGAGTCTAGGGACTTGGCCCAGTGCATGGGAGCCAGGTTGAAATTTGATTTAAGTCTTTCATCCAAATGTTCTGGCAAGTCCTTTGTGCAGTGTGGAAAGTCAGAGTTCATGTCATCTTGGGGAGAAGCAACTAGGGTAATGGTCGTTGTTATCATGTCACAACAAGTCTTCACGTTTAGCTGGATTAGGCATACCTGTTCAAGGTGATTTTCCTTTTGCAAAAAAAAAAGTAAAATAATTTAAGAAAAATCAAGGAGCATAATGACTTTTGTTTTCCAGGCACCATATCTGGAAATCAAGAAGCAGATGGATAAACAAGACCCCCTTGCTCATCCCTTACTGCAATGGTATAAAATTTAGTTTTCCTCTTAATGAAAACAGCATTATTTTCTGTTGCCTGCTTGAAGGCAGGGGGGTGGAGACCTGCAATGCTACAGTTCCTCAATCCTATGAGGACTGGTGATTTTATAGTCCAGGAGTCCTTAATGACTTTCACTTTAATTAAAACTTGTACATCACAAGGGGAAGAAAATGCTGTCATATGCAATACACGGATATACTGAGTGGTTGACTCTATAGATTTAAAAAATTTGACTATATTACATGGTGAAGCTGTTTTGGCTCATTTAATTTTCTAGTTAACTAAGTGATCAAACTGTTTCAAACATTTACTGAAAATCTTTCTTAAATGTATGTTTTGTATAATTTGCTCCCATAACAAAGAGAGTATAAATTTGATAAACTCTTGTTTTGATGACTACAGAGGATGTTCTGTTTCAGAGAAAGTCTGGTGAGGGCCACAGCATTAGCTCAGCATGGATGCTAGAAGAAGAGTTAGACTAAGAATAGTTGAGAAGTGGGTTGAGCATTCATCTTGCTCTACAACTTACTTCAAGTAATTTACCCTCTGATTTCTCATCTGCAAAAAGAAAACAATAGTATCTACTCATTGTATCTTTGGGGGTTTTAGGTACGTCTCTTTAAAATCACTGACAACTAAAGGCTGTGGGATTCATCATGATTATCACACGATAAGACAAATGGGAAGACTATACGAGATTGATCTGAATGAGTACTTATTCTATGCTAAAACCAGGAAGTTTTTTAAAAAATATGTAAAGATTAGGAAAGGAGAAAGACTCTGGCTACTCATGATCATAATTAGTTAACTTTCACTTACAGAACCTTACAAAACATATTAAATTTATTCTAGTAAAATCATGACAAAAATTAGGTTTTACAAGTCTTTCTTCTTTGTACCTTTCATAATCTATTATTAAAATTCTGATGAGTAAAACAACACATAGTTGTTTCTTTTTTAACCTTTCAAATTCTCATTCTGTCATATTTAGAATGAAGACAAACATTTCAAACATCCAATCTTTCTTTTTATCGCTAAAGTCAGCTTGATTTTTCACTTTTAATTATTTGTGATCATTTCCTTGAACTTATTAGTCACTCTTCTTTCAAGCAGAGGGAAATTTACCAACATGTTTTACAATTAGTTTAGTTATGATTTTCTATGCTGACAAGTATAAAGCAATTAGTTCTGTCAAATACCTAAAGTTTTGATTTTTTTCAACTTCATTGTCTTACATACAGTTAATAACATTTTGTATGTAAACCACTGTATGTGTCAGTGCAAAGATGCTCAAATATTTATAGAAAGGAAAAAGATCTCCATGAAAACTCATGCTTAGTTAGACATTGTAGAGAAGAGCAGAGAAAGCAGATTGTGATTCAAGTTCTAATCTTAGATTGTGGTTATTAAAAGTTATATCTCTAAAGTTTTAAAGAGCTACTTCTTTGTTTTCTCAGATTAAAATATTATCTTTTTTTTAATTACATCAGCTCTTTAAATTGTTACAGGAAGTGAAGCAGAATGATGTAATTAGATAATTATTACTCAATTTATGTCACAGCAAAAATAAGTTTTAATCACTTACCAACTGAGAAAAAAAAAACTTTAAATATATGTGGTGTGTATTGGTGACTGACGGATTATTTCAATTAATTTCAGGGTTATTTCAAGTAATAGGTCACATATTGTGAAACTGCCAGTTAACAGGGTAAGTTGTTTCTTCACATATACAATCAGAAATGGGAGGGCTATTTATTAGTTGTGATTTTTTTTAAGGCAGCCTGTCCAGGAAATTGAAGGAAACTCAGGCTAAGCCTAATTCTTTGAAATGACATATGTGCTCCAGTTTCAAGTTTTTCCAAGAAACCAAATTCAATTTCAGGCTGCTGCCCTGAGCTTTTAAGTAACCGAGTCAATGTGAAATCATTTAGTTATTCCACATGTGATAGAAAGAACATTATCTAGAGATTGCGTGCTTTTTATCATTGTCAGTTGAATGTTGGCACAGCTTCACTTTTCTGTATCAGAGAAGATACTGACTCCAGATATCTTACTTATGGGCCTAATGTGCTTACAAATTAAAAAAGAAAAAAAGCTAATGCAGTCTGATTTCAGTTCTGGTCGTTACCCAGGAGCATTATCTAAAATCTCAGGTCGGTCTGTCATCTCTGAATCTCTTAACTATGAGATTCCTGTATGTTAGATTCCTATATAAGTACATATAATCTTAGGTGGAACAGCAGCAGTTAGAAATTTGTGTCAAGCAGTGTATCAAGCAGCTAATTCAAGAAAGTCTGTTTTACTTTTTTCCTATGAACAAAGGGGACAACTATAATTTGAGTGTTGGCAATTTCTGATTTTATAAATATATGCAAATAAAGCATAATGATGATAATTTTTGCAATTCTAAAATCTTGAACTAACTTTTCTGCTTAGCAAACTCAGATATTTCCCCAAATGGTTTGTGATACTTAGGGAATTCAGTAATAAATGTCTCAAAAAGAAATGTAATTAGGAAGACAGATCTGCTTGAATGTGATTACATAGCATATTCCAAAGCTAAATATAAATGACTTTGGATTGTCTGTCTCCTATTCCTTTTCCATTAGCCTAAAGAATTATCCTTCATATCAGCAATTCCATGTGATTTATCACTTATGCAGGGGTTTTGTTAAATGAATGATCCTGTTAATATAAATATTATAGTTTGAAAATAGACAATACGTTAAATTTGATGTGTTTTCCTGTGCCCTTATTTTAAATGGCAGCAACTGAAGTTCATGCATACACCCCATCAGTTCCTTCTTCTCAGCAGTCCACCAGCCAAAGAATCCAATTTTAGAGCTGCTAAAAAACTCTTCGGAAGCACCTTTGCATTTCAGTGAGTATGGCTTACTGTTGAGGGATGTGAGTTCCCTGCACAGTCTTGCATAAATGTGGGGGGAGGAAAGCGTCCTCTTTTAGTAGTTGGTTGTTAGCATAGGACAGTCACTACATGATACTTGACTAGGAAACTCAGAGCTATGAGAAGGCACCATGGCTTGTTATATTTCGACCCCATCAAAACGTCGTTGACTTCTGATTTTGCTTTTCCTGCTCTTTCCCTGTGTTTTAGTGGCTCACACATTGAAAACTGGCACTCCATCTTGAGGAATGGTCTGGTTGTTGCTTCTAATACACGACTGCAGGTACATTTTCTGAACGCTTTAACGCGATCTCATAATTCTTTAGTATGGGAGTTCAGTAAGCAGTCCTGGTGTGATGTTTTTATTTGCCAAAGGGTGAAGCACGTGTGCATTAAAAAATCACATTGACTTTTTAATGGACATTCGTAATTTTCACAAAGTCAAGCAGAATTGATCTATATACAATATAGGGATGAAAA
Source organism: Ovis aries (assembly GCF_016772045.2). NCBI lineage: Eukaryota > Metazoa > Chordata > Mammalia > Artiodactyla > Bovidae > Ovis > Ovis aries. The sequence continues at coordinate 28,495,984 of NC_056069.1, read as the reverse complement.
GAAAAAGAAAATTGAGTTTCCCTATGAGAAATAGTAAAATCACTTTAAACTTAATTAGAAAAAAAAATGAAAACCTGATGCTGGGAAAGATTGAGGGCAGGAGGAGAAGGGGGAGACAGTGAATAAGATGGTTGGATAGCATCACCAACTCAATGGACATGAGTTTGAGCAAACTGGGAGACAGTGAAGGACAGGGAAGCCTGGCATGCTGCAGGCCATTGGGTCGCAGAGTCAGACGCAACTTAGTGACTAAACAACAATGACAAGAAAAAGATAATCCCCAAAAGGTAAAAACCTTACAAGAATTCTCTCTGCTAATCCAACACACATTTCTTGAGCACTATCTTACTGTGAATACTTCAACAGAAGAAAAGGTGGGGCTAAGAATAAACAAAGTGGAGAAGTGGAGACTGGACACCAAAGAGCCATAGGCTATCTGCCTTTCAAGCTCCAGGGCAGCGTGTGAGCAGGATTTAGTGGGTGTGGTCCTCATCTTTATGCCCTTCACCTCCAGCATTCCACCCCACTCATTTTTATCTGATGATGTAAGGAGGTCAGGAAATGAGATCCTCAACCCAGTTACCAGTACAAAATTACAAACTCTGATGACAATTGGGATGATACAATTAAATATGAATGCCCATAAATACAAATTGATTGAATTAATATTTGGTGCACAATAAAAGGGGTATGAGGGTCCTAGAACATGGAAGTAATATTAGAGAATTTTAATTGTTCTGAGGAGTACACTAGTCAGAGTTTCAGTTAATAAAGCACTCTGTAACTTGAAAAATTTGAAGGAGAATAATGGGGTGACAGTGTTGTAGAATGAAAATCTGAATAGGATATTTTATTGGTACACAAATAGGTGAATCCTAATCAGCCTTCTGTCACATATGTTTCAGCTTGTTTTCAGTGTTTAGAGCCATTAACATACTATTCCAGTATGTTATACTAAGTGACTCTCTGTCATCAATAGAATGGAAAATCTTTTCTAAGGATTTTATTCCTTGGCTTTCATTTTTCATATATCAATGCATTCTTAATTTTAAGGTCAAAGATATTAGTACTCTTTAAATTCCAAATAGACCTTGGAATAAAGGCTTTAACATTTTCTAAGAGCTAAGTGTTCCAGCATGAGACGATGGTCCTCCCTTGTGAAATATTAACATTTAAAACCATGAACTGACAGCTTCCTCTCCTACCTCTTTCCATTTTAGCTCCACGGTGCAATGTATGGAAGTGGAATCTATCTTAGTCCAATGTCAAGCATATCATTTGGTTACTCAGGTAAGCTTGTATTCCATTTCTGACCTCACATTTATTAGGGTTTTGCTGTTGTTGTATATTCCAGGTAGTGGTGGTGGTTTAGTCACTAAGTCGTCTCTGACTCTTGCAACCCCAGGGACTGTAGCCTGACAGGTTCCCCTGTCCATGGGATTCTCCAGGCAAGAATACTGGAGTGGGTTGCCATTTCCTTCTCTTTAACCCAGGAATCAAACCCAGGTCTCTTGCGTTGCAGGCAGACTCTTTACCAACTGAGCCATACAACCTTTTTATCAAGTGAACACAGCTTATTTGATGTATTTGTATTAAATTCATTTGATAAGTGTCGGAAATAAAAACACAGCTCACATGCCAAAATTTATAATATTTCCCCTAGTGTATAATGGGGAATATATGTTTTGTTAATTTTAAAAATTGACAAATTTTAATGTTACTTTTAATTTTCAGTCATTTCTATTTTTATTCCATCTACATGAAACATTGATAATATTGTATGTACAGAGTGTTATGGAGAGCACTGTAAGTTTATATACAAATTAATCCACTATCATTGAATGTAATTCTGTACCATGCCAACTTCTTACCTTTGGATCATTATGTTGTTGTTCAGTTGCTCAGTCATATCCAACTCTTTGCGACCCCATGGACTGCAGCACGCCAGGCTTCTCTGTCTTTCACTGTCTCCTGGAGTTTGTTCAAATTCATGTCCATTGAACTGGGTTGTATTATTATATATCCCATAAAAAAGTTTTAAATGATATGAAAAACTTAGATTTAGAAAGACACCCTCAAAACCATACTACTTGTAGACAATTTGTTGTTAATATTTTGATGAGATTGTTTTAACTTTGGAATAAATTGAAAGCATGTGCTAAGGAGGAGCCTCATGAATTCAAAATATGGCAAGAATGATGATCAAATTGTTAGCATCTGTAATCTTTAGGTAGTAAAAATTTGGGGTGTTTTTTCTTTGTAATATTTCTTTGGAATCTTTCACTTTGATCAGGTTTTTTTTTTTTAAGAACAAAAATGTATTGTTTAAATATAAAGTAGTTTTGCTCTTTGTTTAGAAAGATGATAATGATAACCCTGTATGCAAGACAGCAAAGAGACACAGATGTATAGAACAGTATTTTGGACTCTGTGGGAGAGGGCAAGAGTGGGATGATTTGGGAAAATAGCATTGAAACATGTATAATATCATATGTGAAACGAATTGCCAGACCTGGGTCGATGCATGATACAGGATGCTCGGGGCTGGTGCACTGGGATGACCCAGAGGGATGGTATGGGGAGGGAGGTGGGAGGGGGGTTCGGGTTGGGGAACAAGTGTATACCCGTGGCGAATTCATGTTGATGTCTGGCAAAACCAATACAATATTGTAAAGTAATTAGCCTCCAAAAAAAAAAAAAAGAAAAAGAGAAATTGAAACTACACAGAATGGTATAAAATAACAGATGAAAAATTTTCCTCCTTTCCTACAGTCTCAGTGTTGAGTGCATTTCCTTTTAGACTTTTAATAGACTGCATATATATAGCTGGTTTTGCTTATGTGCTTGTGTGTGTGTGTGTGTGTGTGTGTGTGTGTGTGTGTGTGTGTGGTTACATGATTCCATTAAACAACTTCAGGAGATGTTGTTCATGAGGTGCCTGTATGGTAAGTCTCAAGATCGTCATGTTGTAGGAAAGGAGACTTAGAGAGGTCTGATAACTAGGGGAGCATTAACCAGGCTCACTTCTCTGATTCCTTTGTCCAAGTTCATACTCTTTCAAGCTCAGCATCTGATTTCTCAGTTCTATCCTGACCTTTTCCAGAGTACATGTCCTAAGAAGACATGTATGCCTGTTATGACTCAGCGTCAAAAGTCATGTGGTGCCACTTCCCATATACAGATACTGGTCAGAGCAGTCACAAGGCCCTCCAGATTCAAGGGCCGGGAACTAGACTCCATTTCCTGATGAAAGAGCAGTGAAGTCACATAGTTGAAAAGCATATTGTTGAGAAATATTGTTGCAGTGATCTTTGAAAATACGGTATGCCCAAATAACACTAAGAAAATAAATATCAGGATAATAAGTTAGTATAGGAAAGAAAATAACATAGTTCTGTGGAGACGATGATTCAAGTCAGCTTAAGTCAGACTCTAAATCTTACTAAACCAGAACACAATAAAAAAGTAATAGAAAGCCAGTTTTAATAAATAAATGCAACCTCAGCATAGATAAGAAAAACACAACAAATCACCAAGTGCTGCTATTTTCTGCTTCATATCCTGGTGTACAGACTCTTTAGATGGGTTCATGGAAAGGTTTGTGGGGGATACAAATGAATGTGAAATTTGTCTGTGTGAATGTGCATCTACCTGGAAAGAGGATCCATAGCTTTCATCCAATTCTTTAAGTGTCATTGATCTGAAAGGAAAAAGTAAGAACCTCTACCATAAGTTCAAGTACCTCCATACTTGATTTTGAAGGCTGCAGATATAGGAGATAGAGAGCAGACCAGCGTCTTCATATAATAGCCTCTGCCTTTCCCTCAGATAGGACTATCCCTGTGACTCAGATGGGAAAGAATCTGCCTGCATTGCAGGAGACCTGGGTTTGATCCCTAGGTTGGGAAGATCCCCCGGAGAAGGGAATGGCTACCCACTCCAGTATTCTTGCCTGGAAATTCCCATGGACAGAGGAGCCTGGAAGGCCACAGTCCATGGGGTTGCAAAGAATCAAACATGACTGAGCGACTAATACACTTTCACTTCCCTCAGAACTGCCTCTGAAACCTTAGGCCTGTTTCTCAACTTGACTCCATCTACGTCTGCATCTTTGGGGGAATGTCTACTTTGGAAAATGCTTACGTCACACCATTTGCAATTTGGCTTTACCCATTTTTATTAAGCCTTTTATTGAAACAGCAACAAACGGGCGTCTCAACTTCAGGATAGTAGATGAGGATTTTTTTTTTTAAAGTATAGCTACAAATCTACCTATTCTAAACAGATAGGAATTTTATTTCTATTTTGTCTGGAATTTTTCACAGTAAAAACACCATGGAGTTAACAGAGTCTGGTAAGATTTGCGAGTATCATAGACAAAAGGACTTAGTTTTCCTTTATTAGGAGGAATAGTAAATTCTATAGGTGTTGAGCATATATCAGCAACTCATAAAGTGGCAGTATTAATATTTTTTAAATCATTCCTATTTCCCACCCCTTATCTATTTTCTCATCACCAGATGATAAGAATGAAAGTTTGGTCCTAAAAGCCTTTTAAAATTAAGTTTTAAAAATTTTCTGATTATGTCAACGTCATGCAAGAGGTGAGCCTATCCTTCTTTTCAACACAAAGAAAAACAAATTGTATTTTCCACTTTGTAACTTGACCAGAACTTCTAAACCCACTGACTTTCCACCCTCCTTGCTCAGGGCACAGTGGCTGATTCTTCAGGAGCCCTTTTTGACCGTCTGTGGCTTGATGCTGTCAAGCCTTTGCCTAAAGTGGAACTTGGCAGTGTAGATGGATTGTATTTTGAGCTGCATCATACAGCTTTGTCCCTAAATTATTACTTTGCTAATGTTTTTAGGGATGAACAAGAAGCAGAAGGTGTCAGCCAAGGATGAGCCGGCTTCAAGCAGTAAAAACAGCAATGCATCACAGGTATTATAGCAACTTGGGTGACTGTCTCTGATGGGTGAACTCTAGCGCCCTTAGCCAGCAAGATTTTGATAAATACTCAGGTTTTTAAATCTGCAAAATTATTTTAGGCATTGCTCATATAGAAACAAAACTCACCCTAAAATATAATCATCCAGGTGCCTTTATTCAATCAGTATGCAGCAAATATTTATTGAGCTTCTACTAAAATGCTGGACATCTAGTCATTGAGCTATAGTGATAATCTACAATGGACAAATCCTCTTGAAACCTGCATTCTACTGAGTGGATATAAATAAATTAAATATGGGACTTCCTGATGGTCCAGTGGTTAGGAATTTACCTTCCTAATGCAGGAAGGGTTCAGTCCCTAGTCAAGGAACTAAGATCCCACATACCTACAGACCAAAAAACCAAAACATAAAGCAGAAGTAATATTGTAACAAATTCAATAAATACTTTTAAAAACATCCACATTCAGGAAAACTTTAATAAATTAATTATTTATTTTAGTAAAATGTTAGATGGTGGTAAATCTTCTGGATAAAAATCAGGGAAAGAGGATGCTGAATGCTATGGGTTGAAGATGGAACTCAAATGAATGTTAAATGGGATGATGGGAAAAGAATGCTCTGAGAAGGTTGTAGTTGAGTCAGTGCCTGTAAGTGATGAGTACATGAGCCATGTGGCTGTCTGGAAGAAAGAACATTACAGGCATAGAGAAGAACAAGCACAAATCCCTTGTTGTTTCAGAGAGAACAAGCATTCTGGACAAATTAAAATCCATCTGATAAATAATGTGACTTTAGATTTTTTTAAAAAATAGTGTAGCTAAGCTAATATCTGAAAACAAAAACAAACCCCCAGATTTTCTTCATGAGATGTTTCTAAAACCTCTGTGGCTTAATGTGTTATAAAAATGGGTTGATTTTGAATAGTGAGGTGATCTAGAAAAATTCATTGTGATATTTGAAAAGATAATGCAGCTTTGTTTCCCTCTAGAGATGCTAGACTTCCAGTAAAACTAAATTTGAGTTCTGATTCTGTGTTGTGGCTACTGAACTTTAAGTATTTTCAGGTCACTTATTTTGAAAGTGGTTTAATTATGATTATGTACAGAAATTAAGCGATCTAACAAATATAGACTGACATTAAGAGAGAACTCAAGGATATTACTGCTAGTTGAGAAAGGCCATTTTTTAAAACTCTGGTGCTATCTTAGTGTCTTTTTAATGATGATCTTTTCACTTGAGTGACTGTTCCATTTTTACTCTAATTCTTAAATTCTTTTGGAATTTAGTCACAGAAGAAAGGACAGCAATCCCAGTTCCTGCAAAGCCGTAACTTAAAATGCATAGCCTTATGTGAAGGTAAGTTGAAAGTTTTATAATCCCCATAGCATTTATTCTCAGTCTTACCAGTATTTAAGAATGTAAGTGTGGTCACAAAATGCTCATAATGGACTAGTGAAAGCTTTGTTCCTTATGACCATCTTGAAGAGCATAGATGGAAAATACAACAGAGATCATAAAGGTTAAAGAGCAGAACTGGCAAGATTTCAAACAGTGCTATATTTTATTCTTGGCAGCTATCTCAGAAGAGTAATTATCTCTTTCTGATCAAGTATTGTTCATCTCTGTTGTTCATCTGTACCCCTTCCTCTTTATGTTGGTGTCTGAATGTACAATACCATGAAAAATCTGAAAGATGAACTGAGCACTGAGTAGATAACCCAGGAAGTCTTTCTTGTTCCACACTGAAATTATTCTTTTCTGAACCTGGGATAGAAAATTGATAGGTGATTTACAATATCATCTACTTTCCTTTGTTCTTGCTTTAAAGTCTGACTTTGGCTAAAAGTTCATTTTTTCTTCTTCTGTTGGGAGTTTTGGTAACCACTGGTAACTGTCTTTTAGGTTTTTCAACATTTGATAGTTGTAGAGGATGCTAGGTTGCCCTCTACCTAGTTCCCAAGTCAGGACCTGTTAGCCATCATAAATACAAAATGATTGCCTTCCTATTGTTATGCTAAGTGTGTTCCAAACATAAAATTGCTACTTGGCATTTCACTGTTTTTATTTACATTTTTTGATAGTTTAATAAGATGAAACATTTTTCATATGTTAATTTGTACATGCAGTTTTGCTTTTGGATTTCTAAGAAAAGGAATATAGTAATTTATAATAAAATAGTTCTTTAATTTTATCTTCCCTTTACAGTGATCACCTCACCTGACCTGCACAAACATGGAGAGATATGGGTTGTCCCAAATACTGATCATGTCTGCACAAGATTCTTTTTTGTGTAAGTGTAAAGGCTTAAAATTCTACATTACTGTCTTCTCCATAAATGAGGTAATAGTGACTACATTATTGTTTGGTCACTTAAGCTGCTAAAATATAACAAGTATTTTCTCATGGACTTCCCTGGTAGCTCAGACAGTAAAACGTCTGTCTACAATGCAGAAGACCCGGGTTCAATCCCTGGGTCGGGAAGATCCTCTGGAGAAGGAAATGGCAGCCCATTCCAGGACTGTTGCCTGGAAAATCCCATGGACCGAGGAGCGTGGTAGGCTACAATCCATGGGGTCACAAAGAGTTGGGCGTGACTGACCGACGTCACTTTCTTTCACTTTCTCATCAGGGCTTCCCTAGTGGCTCAGGCGGTAAAGAATCCACCTGCAATGCAGGAGACCTGGGTTCGATCTCTGAGTCGAGAAGATCCCCTAGAGGAAGGCATGGCAAGCCACCACAGTATTCTTGCCTGGAGAATCCCGATAGACAGAGGAGCCAGGAAGGCTTACAGTAGATGCGGTTGCAAAGAGCCAGACACAACTGAGCAACTAAGCACAACACAGCATTTTCTTATCCAATTAATGTTTTTGTTTTATTTTAATAAGCTGTGAAAAACATGGATGTTTAAAAGCCATTAGCTTAGAAGATTTGAAGCAAAACACAGTCTCTTTAACCCCTGTGTATGTGTGTATTGTGTTGTTTGGTTGCTAAGTCACGTCTGACTCTTTTGGGACCCCATGGACTTTCGTCCGCCAGGCTCCTCTGTCCATGGAATTTTTCAGACAAGAATACTGAAGTGGATTGCCATTTCCTGCTCCAGGGGATCTTCCCGACCCAGGGATCAAACCCACATCTCCTGCATTGGCAGGCAGGTTCTTTAGCATTAAGCCACCAGGGAAGGCCCCATGTGTATGTATACATGTGTATATAAGTGTACATATACATACATACATATACATACATCTTATACGTATCTAGGTAGATATACACATTAGATTACTTACAAAAGTGTGGTTATTGAGAAATCATAGGTAGGACAATAGCCTGGATCTAGTAGCACCAGAGCTGTTATACATCCTCCAGCCCCTAAAGACAAGAAGAGAAAGCGGTTATGAGAACCTGTTAGGAGAGTCACTTCTAGTTGATCGTGGCTCCATGAAAGGAGTCATGGCCGTCAATTCAGAGACGTAGGCAGTCCAGGGGGCCCTTGTGGGGTGGAACCAAGCAAAACCTTGATGTTGCCCTCCTGCCAGCACCCTGCTGGGACACCCCATTGGCCAAACTCTACCGGAAACTAGAGGGCAAGGGAAATTATTGATCAAGTCCATACGGTCAGCCTCCTGGGGCCAAAGGCAAGGTAGAGAAGGGTGGTCCATGGCTCTGGAGGCTCCCAGGAAAGCATCTGCTTTTTAAGGTTATAATTCAGATGAAGTTATAGCACAGCACAGGTCTCTTGCGGAAGGCAGTCATTGAATATTTTTTTTCCTTTCATCTTTCTTGCTCATATTGTTTCTTATTCATTGTTAGAAGATTGACTTTCTAAAAGACATCTCCAATCACAAAGTTTTTCAGTGAGTGTGAGCTGGAAATTTTGATGGAATAGTAACTCCAGAGTCCGTGCTAAGTTGCTTCAGTCGTGTCTAACTCTTCGTGATCCCATTGACTGTAGCCTGCCAGGCTCCTCTGTCCATGATTCTCCAGGCAAGAATACTGGAGTGGGTTACCATTCCCTTCTCCAGGAGATCTTCTCCACCCAGAGATTGAACTGTGTCTCCTGTATTGTCAGACAGGTTCTTTACCACTAGCGCCACCTGGGAAGCCCCATTTAGTGTTATGCTAAAATTCAAATTTGTTGAGCTAAATAAACAACTTTAGATATGGAAGTACTCAGAAGTAGTATTATTTCTTTGCAGTTTTACACAAATTATATCTAAACTAAATCAGTAGGGCACATGTGTGGATATTGACTGGAGAGAAGGATTTCTGTATTTCATAAGAAAAAAATGAGGAAAGACCATCTGAAGACAAGAGAAGAAAATACTTTCAGTATCCTCAGATATTTTCCAAATAATACAGAGGGAAAAATTCTATTAAGGTAATGATTTTCACTTTGTTATAAACATAAATGAGATTTCATCCTTCATCCCTCAGGAGAGAAGAGACTAATTAAGGAAAATTGATAAGATTCAAAACACATCAAAAGGAAAATCCATTCACTAATGAATGTACATTCTAATTACAACCATCAGTTTCTTTCTTTATAAAAGATATAATCACAGACTTCTACTAGTGATGTGCCTCCCTAGTGAGCGGTACCATCTAGGAAAAAAATAAATTGAGGAGAAAAAATGAGTTTTCACAAATATTCTGTAATCAGACAGAAACTAAATTTCTGTTCTTATTTATTTGTTTTACACATTGTGTGATTTCTAGTTAGGAACTTTTCCTGATGACTGGGACATAAAGTAGTGAATTATAATAAATTCCATGCTAATCTGATTTCCAGAATGAAGGAGAAAATAAAACAGCTGTGTGATATCCTAATCATATTCTTCCCAAGAAGTAAACAATAGCAGAGGCTGAGGGGGAAACAGGAGAAATTTTAGGGATTAGGGCATCAGAAGAAATTTAAAGTAAAATTTAAAGGACATATCAGATAGGGAAAACAGAAGAATAAGGTGTTTGAAAAAAATTTTATTGGAAAATTCCAAAAATGAATAAACTTAACCAAATATATATGCTTCAGGCAAAATGTAGTAATTCAGATTTTAAGAACAGGTTCCAGCCAGTTTTGAGTGTCTAGGAATTGATCAAGCTAAAGCTTGATTTTGTTACTGATCTTGAGACTCATGTGCACAAAGACATTAATGTCAATATGTAGAAAACAGGCAGCTGTTTTTAAAGGGCCAGAATTTGGGCTTAAACAGGGCATGTGAAAACTACATTGTGCTCTGGTCATATACAACAAAAATGTTTATTTCACAGTAAATGGGGATTTTAAAGCTGGAGAGGAAAACTTAGTATTGATATTTTCTGTAAATGGGACTAAATTATAAAATCCAAGAGAAGGCAATTGATTGGGTGCATCTAGAGCCATGGGCACCCCATGTACACTACCCCCATTGCTGCCATAGTGAAAACTTGTAGAGATGGGAGTGTATCTTCTCCCTCAGCTACTCGGGACCAAGGACACTTTAAGAACTGCCAGGTTTTTGTATCTTTCTATCTGATGTTACAACCTAAATGTTTAATGCTTCTATGGTTCTTTGATTTAGAGCAGAAAAATTTGCAAATGATCTGTTATTGTATTTTCTTTGTCATATCAATATAAGGTATATATTTTCAAAATATTTCAAGATGTTCGGAAATTTAAGAGCTGGAAGGACAAAATAAAACAGACCATCTGCAGAAAAGAGATGTGGGGTATTTTCAGTTTCTGGAGTGAAGCAGGTATCTGTGCTAAATTTCAGAAATTCCTATCTAAATCTACTTTTTAAGGTCTAGCTCAAATACCACCTCTTCCATGAAGCTCCTAATAAAAATTAACCTCTCTTCCTGGTATTCCTACAGCTGAGTGCAGAACTTACATTTAAATTCAGTTTATTCGTTGTGTCTGACTCTTTCATGAGGCTATATGTTAACTCTTAAAGGGCAAAACTCCTATTGTTGTTGTTTTTTGGTTTTTGTTTTTTACTGCCCTACATGCCCTGAATCAGCTTGCATGGTATATGATACACAGCTGCTTTTCAGTAAATTTTTAATGAACAAAAAGCGGGGGGAGCACAAAAAGGAAAATATTTTGGAATATGTATGGTTTTTATTTTAGGTCAGAGTTTGAAATATATCTTTAAAAGGTAGCTATAAGAAAAGTTTATGAAATAAGAACTGTAGAATGGCTATTTTGAGAAATAAGAGATACATTGCACCATGATTTTGCAAAAAAATACACAGTGTTTAAATGGGAACATAGCAAGGAGACAGCTTATTTATGAAGTTTCAGTCATGGCTCAGTGACATAAGCTGTGTGACATCAAACTGATACGATCTGAGAGCTTTGCTTCATCCCCAGTCTGTAATAAATCCAATTTCTCTGTCTCTAACCCAGATCTCTTTCCAAGATTGAAACTGCCACATCACTCCCCTACTTAAAAGTCTTTGATAGCTGCTTACTGCTTATAAGATGAAGTCCAGTCTCCTTTACAAAGGGAACCAACTGACTCCTTGATGCTTTGTTCTTTTTTTCAACACCACTGGGTTGAAGGAGGAAGAGATGCCCAGCTGCATGGCCCATCATTTTCCACTGGCCCCTGTTTCACACCTGGGATGTTACGCTGTGCAACCTGACCTGTATGCTGGGATTTCCGCACTCCATGCTGTTCTTCTTTCCTTTCTTCATTAAGTTTGGATCCTCTCTTTCATTCTTTTCCCTGTTGCCTATCTCTTCAATATTGTCTGTCTAATTCCCACTGCTCTTTTAAATCTTAATGTATATATTCCCTCCTCCCAGAAACTTCTCTTGATGCCTTTGTGCTTTCTCCTTTTTGTTACTATATAACACCTTGGATGTGTTTCTATGATTGGATTGTTCTTTTTATTTATTGTCTCCTCCATTACTACTCTGTATGCCTCTTGAGATTGGGGACTGCATAGCTCACTAGCATAGTGCTTGGCAGATCAGTAGGAATGAATGAAATGCCAATTTTATAACTGCTTGCTGGATATTTCCCTCCCCTCCAAAGTCGACTAATTTTCAAATCTTTATGTACAAAGGGAACCCTGTTATTGCTAAATCCCCTAGGTGCTTTCACAACTTCCTCCATCTCTGCAGTCACTTCATACATCAAGGAGACTTGGAACCTGAGCTGTGCTTTCAGTTTCTTTTTCATTGCTTGCTAGTCATCAGTTCCCAAGAACATCTTTTCATGATTTTCTTCTGTGAACACATTTGTTTCCATGTGTATCGTAAACTCCCTGCAGTACACCAGGAGATTGCTAGTTATTTTCCATGCTTCTGCTTTCTTCATTGCTCCTAACTTATTTTTTATACTGCCAGATTATAAAAAAACATTGCCATTATTATACTAGTGGTACCTGTTCAATGTACAGAAACTGAAATCAAAAGCAAGTTAAAAGAGAGACAGTCACCCACCATATTCCCCCCTTAGAGTTAACAACGGTTAATAAGATCATACAATTTATACCACATTATTTTTCCAAAAGGAGAGTTTGATTATTCCTTGCTCATGAAGGCTAATAGTTATTAACAACAACAACAAAAGGCATTCTGCAACATGGTGCCCATCTGACTTGACTTCAATTATCCATATAAACCACTCATTGAATAAAATTACTTTCCAAGCCATTCCTTGAAAAAACTTGGAATTGTTTTTCCCATTCACTGTGCCTTTGCTCAGTCAGTACCAGTGCTTGGCCTTCTCACCAGTTCAGCCTTTAGTCAGTCTTTCCAGGCTTAACGATATGGTCTTTCCCATGGGGCCTTTCCCAGTGTCTCAGTCAGAGAGGATATCTGTCTTTACTGTGAGTTCTGCTTGCCCTTTCTTTGTTCACCCAGGCTGCCTTGTCCTCCAGTTAATTGCATAACTCTATTATCTCCCCTAGTAAAATGCAAATTCTGTCTGTGTTTGGGAATCTCGTGTCTTGTGCAGAAACACTTAATACATATTGAATGAAAGCAATGACAAAAGACTGAATGTTCTAACTTAATCAAGAAATTTCAACATGGGCTGTGAAGTAGACAATGCACTTACAGCATCAGATTTCTTACAGGAACTTTGGAGACGTGCTGAATGTCATTCAGTTCACAGCGAATCTCTCCTCTCTGCAGCTAATGAAAAGCAGTACTACCATTTCTGAATTCCAGATTTAGGAAATCAGAAAACACATGTATGTGTACCAATCTTAAAACTGTCCCAAAGCTGCTATGGGCTTCCCAGGTGGTGCCAGTGGTAAAGAATCCTGCCAATGCAGCGAGAGACCCAGATTTGATCTCTGGGTCAGGAAGATCACCTGGAGAAGGAAATGGCAACCCATCCCGGTATCCTTGCATGGAGAATCCCGTAGACGGAGGAGCCTGGCTGGCCATAGTCCATGGAGTCGCCAAGAGTTGCCCACACTTGAGCAACCAACACTTTCACACTTTTTATATCACTAATAACATAAGTAATTTTTGTCTTCTTGCAGATAATTTCATATTTCCTTCTTCAGAAACCCCCACTCAAGTGTATCACTTCCTTGTTGATATCATTCTTGCTCTATTTCTTTTTAAAATTCTGTTGCTTTCTAGACGTAAGTAAACTTCAGTTTTATGTTAACAACTTAGTGTTTGTCTACAGTAATAATAACTGCAAAATAGTTTATATGCTATATTATAGTAAATGCTCTAATGCCACTAGTAATTCATGTATCTAAGCCCTGCTGGTTGACTAATTCAAATGGTAGTTGGGTTTTCCTTTATTATTATATAAGCTTCATAGTTTCAGACACCCAAATGCCTTTGATCAATTTTATCCTTCAGCCCTCAACTGTTGTACTTCCTGTGGGCTTCACAGATAATGGAAAAATAAGCATTTTTCTTGATACTTTCAGCTCAATTTCTCATTCTTACTCTCTGTTCTCTTCTCCCCTATGTTCTTCCTCTAAATTATTATAGTTTATTTAAAGAATGTGAGTCTCACCTCCTCTCCATAACGTCAAAGGCTGTTCGAGTGTCAGTGAATGTTTATTTGGGTACAGAAAACCCTTCCATCTGAATGGAAAATAGAGTGAGGGGAGAGTAATGGGGCATGACTGGAGAGGAAGTTTATGTTTGGATTATGAAGGACCCTAGTGTGAATGGCAGTGACGGTGGATTTTGTTTTACATGTGAAGCGAAGGCCATCTGCATCACGCTAGCAGGGCAGAGAATAGTCTTGTAGGAGGGATGGTGGGGATAAGTGTACAGCCAGAAAGACTTGTTACAATGTTTATACAATAGTCTAGATCAGCGTTTCTCCCTACAAAAAGAAATGTATTTGACATTGTGACCAGGGAAAGAACAATCTTACTTTGATTGGTACTTACTGCCCTTCTCTATTCTAATTTCATTGAAAAATTCTAGGCTGCACAACCTAAATCAATTTCAGAGCCTGCTAACTATATACAACCTGCAACTTGAAAATCACTCATTTAGATGAATAGTGTGTATAGTGCGCTTGGTTGTGTCCTACTCTGTGACCCCATGGACTGTAGCCCACTGGCTCCTCTGTCCATGACACTTACCAGGCCCAGAATATTGGAGTGGGTTGCCATTTCCTACCGCAGGGGATCTTCTCAACCCAGGTGTCAAACTCAAGTCTCTTGCATCTCCTGCATTGGCAATCGAATTCTTTACCACTAGATTTGTTTACCAATGAAGGCCTAAATGAAGTTGATGGTGTCAGATTGAGAGAAGTTGCAAGGAGAATAAGTAGGAAACTGTAAGTGAGATAGCTGGATGACTTATTGGATTTGGGCACATGGAATGACCAAGAATAACTGGTTTTCCTGTTATTCCTGATAGATGGTAGTACTTCAAGTTTAAAGATTGACAGAATAGAAAAGAGCAGTCAGTTTTGAATTAAGAAATTAAATTCGGTTTTAAATACACCACCTCTGTGATTTCTGTAGGAACTGTATAGTTAGGGCAAGATGTAAGGATTGGAGATACAGTTTTAGGAGTCAGCAAGTGGCTGATAGTAACAACAGTGGGAGAAACTAAAGTGAATTTGCATATCATGAAAAGAAAGAACACTGAGGAGTGAATTGTGAATAAAACCAGCATTGAAATGGGAGGTTAGGGAAGAAAATGCAATGAAGGAGACTGAGAATTAATAATCAAAGGGCCGACTAAGGAGGAAAGAGATGATACAGCTTCACGAAAAAGAGCCATCAACTGTATCCCATGCTGCGGACATAGTGGATATAGTCTTCTGATTGCCGTGGGCAACCATTGTCAGTATTTTTCAGGATAGTAATAGGACCTGAAGAATAATTGTCGTAGGTTAAGGAGAAAATGGAAACTATGATGTATTATAGAAAAATTTTAATCAACATCCACTTTAAATTGAAAAGAAGAGAGATGTAGGCTGGGATATCTATTAAAATGAGCATATTTTACTCAACACTGTATCCAAAGCACAGAGGACACAGTAGGTGTGTTGACTATACCCAAAGTACCATAGAGATAAGACAGACATAATCTCCTATGAGGAAATTTAGGCTGGAATTACACAGTGGACTGGTACCTGAAATTGGAAAGTCATCAAGAACAAAACAATTCTAGGACCTGCCATTCTTCCCACTTCTCTCAAAGCAATATGGTTTTCTTTGTGTCTGCTTTATACTCTTTTTGTCAGTCTCTTTAAAAAGTTTTCCATATCTGTATCCTAGAGGAGCTAGCTCAGTTGGTTTGGTAAAGCACCATTATCTCCTTTGGGCTGAGCCTGCAAACCAGGTTGCTTCCCCAGCCTTACTCAGAATTATGGATGGCTCAACCTACTCTTGATCCAGTGAGTAGCCAGAATTTATACAAAAACAAAACTAACATATTCTACTTGTCCAATAAAATATATTTCTACACGGTTTGCTTCAAAACACCTGATTCAGTTCAGTTCAGTTCAGTTCAGTCGCTCAGTCGTGTCTGACTCTTTGCGACCCCATGAATCGCAGCACGCCAGGCCTCCCTGTCCATCACGAACTCCCAGAGTTCACCCAGACTCACGTCCATTGAGTCCGTGATGCCATCCAGCCATCTCATCCTCGGTTGTCCCTTTCTCCTCCTGCCCCCAATCCCTCTCAGCATCAGAGTCTTTTCCAGTGAGTCAACTCTTCACATGAGGTGGCCAAAGTACTGGAGTTTCAGCTTTAGCATCATTTCTTCCAAAGAAATCCCAGGGCTTATCTCCTTCAGAATGGACTGGTTGCATCTCCTTGCAGTCCAAGGGACTCTCAAGAGTCTTCTCCAACACCACAGTTCAAAAGCATCAATTCTTTGGTGCTCAGCCTTCTTCACAGTCCAACTCTCACATCCATACATGACTACTGGAAAAACCATAGCCTTGACTAGGCGGACCTTAGTCGGCAAAGTAATGTCTCTGCTTTTGAATGTGCTATCTAGGTTGGTCATAACTTTTCTTCCAAGGAGTAAGCGTCTTTTAATTTCATGGCTGCAGTCACCATCTGCAGTGATTTTGGAGCCCAGAAAAATAAAGTCTGGCACTGTTTCCACTGTTTCCCCATCTATTTCCCATGAAGTGATGGGACCAGATGCCATGATCTTCATCTTCTGAATGTTGAGCTTTAAGCCAACTTTTTACTCTCCTCTTTCACTTGCATCAAGAGGCTTTTTAGTTCCTCTTCACTTTCTGCCATAGGGGTGGTGTCATCTGCATATCTGAGGTGATTGATGTTTCTCCTGGCAATCTTGATTCCAGCTTGTGTTTCTTCCAGTCCAGCATTTCTCATGATGTACTCTGCATATAAGTTAAATAAGCAGGGTGACAACATACAGCCTTGACATACTCCTTTTCCTATTTGGAACCAGTCTGTTGTTCCATGTCCAGTTCTAACTATTCCTTCCTGACCTGCATACAGATTTCTCAAGAATAGCAAGAAGAGATAAGAAAGCCTTCGTCAGCAATCAATGCAAAGAAATAGAGGAAAACAATAGAATGGGAAAGACTAGAAATCTCTTTAAGAAAGTTAGAGATACCAAGGGAACATTTCATGCAAAGATGGGCTCAATAAAGGACAGAAATGGTATGGACCTAACAGAAGCAGAAGATATTAAAAAGAGGTGGCAAGAATAAACAGAAGAACTGTACAAAAAAGATCTTCATGACCCAGATAATCACGATGGTGTGATCACTCATCTAGAGCCAGACATCCTGGAATGTGAAGTCAAGTGGACCTTAGAAAGCATCACTACGAACAAAGCTAGTGGGGGTGATGGAATTCCAATTGAGCTATTTCAAATCCCAAAAGGTGATGCTGTGAAAGTGCTGCACTCAATATGCCAGCAAGTTTGGAAAACTCAGCAGTGGCCACAGGACTGGAAAAGGTCAGTTTTCATTCCGATCCCAAAGAGAGGCAATGCCAAAGAATGCTCAAACTACCGCACAATTGCACTCATGTCACATGCTAGTAAAGTAATGCTCAAAATTCTCCAAGCCAGGCTTCAACAGTACGTGAACCGTGAACTCCCTGATGTTCAAGCTGGTTTTAGAAAAGGCAGAGGAACCAGAGATCAAATTGCCAACATCCGCTGGATCATGGAAAAAGCAAGAGAGTACCAGAAAAACATCTACTTCTGCTTTATTGACTATGCCAAAGCCTTTGACTGTGTGGATCGCAATCAACTGTGGAAAATTCTGAAAGAGATGGGAATACCAGACCACCTGACCTGCCTCTTGAGAAACACCTGATTAGATCTGGATAATTCTAAAGTGTTTTGCTTTACACATTCTCTACTTTGTAACAGGGGCTTCTCAGGGGGCACTACTGGTGGAGAACCCACCTGCCAATGCAGGAGACATAAAGAGTTGAAGGTTCAACCACTGAGTCAGGAAGATCCCCTGGAGGAGGACATGGCAACCCACTCCAGTATTCTTGCCTGGAGAATCCCATGGACAGAGGAACCTAGTCCATAAGGTCATAAAAAGTCGGACATGACTGAATATTGTTTGATCTCCTGAGAAAATATTTACCACTGGGCTTTGTACCATATATCCTATTCTTTTTTCACAATAATGTTTCACCACTGAATGCTTATGTATACTTACGTGTATGTGTGTATTTGCACAGTAAGAATTAACCAAGGCCCAACCTTGGGCCATTTCTTAGGAGTTTAAAAAAGAAAGTGTTAATCTCTCAGTTGTGTCTGACTCTTTGCGACCCCATGGACTGTAGCCTGCCAGGCTCCTCTGTCCACGGGATTCTCCAGGCAGGAATACTGGAGTGGGTAGCCATTTCCTTCAGGGGATCTTCCCAACCCAGGGGTTAAACCCTGGTCTCCTGCATTAAAGGCACATTCTTTACCATCTACATTACCAAGGAAGCCCCCTTAGGAGTTTAACCTTGATACAGATGCAGTTATCACTAGGTTTTAAAGCAGTTGATTATATAAAGACCTAACTTCTCATTGTTATATGTCATTTATTTCATTTTTCTGTATTGTACCATTTCAGGAGAATTTTAAGTTTGGTGAGAAAAAGACAGTGGCACACATTAATCTCTGAGACTCTGTGCTTACACCCCTGGTTATCTATTTTGAAGTAATTACCACTCCTCTAAAGCTTCTGTCTTGAAGTCATTTATATGAAGTAAAATTAATTCATTACTTATTCTACTCTGAATATTATCATGGAAGTTTAAAAATTCATTCTTGGGAAATTCTTATTGCCCAAGTTAGTTTATTTGAGGAAATGAATTATCATCTAAAATGTAATTATTTCTTTCTAAAGGACTTAGTTATCACTGTCTTTTAATGTTGAATTTTCACTTCTATTGCTTAGCTAAACTTGGCAGACTTGCTTTCTTATGTGTAGTACCAGCATAAATAAGAATAGCGTTTTAGTTGGACTAAATACAGCAACCAGTGATAAGAAAAAAAAAAAAACCCAGCACTGATTACAACCGAATAGTAATTAAAAGGCAAGAATCCCGCAGGAGCAATGGTAGAAGGTAAGGTGAATTTTCTGAGAGTGTTACTGATCAGAAAATAAAGAAATAATTGAAGTAGGAGTGGAGCAAAGCAGTCAAGAAACCAAAGAACATAAAACTGAAGTCAGTATGCTCTTTCTCAGCAGGCTTCAGATAACAACTGCTGTGGGAAATGTTTGCAGGGCCAAAGACACTGGGATGCTTCCTCCATTCAAGCAATGCTTTATGGGGGGTTAAAATTTAAAATGAAGGGGTAAATCAGGGCATGATGTGAATAATCATGTGTTTAGTCATGTGACCTTTTCTGCATTTAGTAATGTGATCCTGTTATTAAATATAACTGAGAATCGTCTCTTGATTCCTTTGGACTGTACTTTAGGTACAGATAGCATTTCTAAGCTGTCTTAAGTGCTCTGAAAATGTTCTTGAATGTTTCATCTTTTTGAATGTTTTATGTTTTTGTGTTTTAGCTATGAAGATGGCCAAGTGGGAGACGCAAATATTAACACACAAGAAGGAGGCATTCACAAAGAGATCCTTCGAGTAATTGGTAATCAAACTGCTACTGGTTAAAGGACCACCATTTAATTAACATGATTTGAAAGCCTTCCTCGGGTTCAAAGCTGGATTTTGAACTGAAGAAGATGATAAAATAATTTATTGTTATTATAAACAAAATTAACCCTTTGAATACTGATTTTTTTCTTAGTATTTCTAAGTATATCATTAAATACCTAAAATGGTATATAATTTATCAATTGTAGGGTTATGGAATCTAGTAATAAAATTACAACAGCACTTAAACTGAAGTTTGGGTTCCTCACACAATAAACAGATTGAAAAAACAGTTTTGTGCTGATATTTTTATATTAAACTCTCTAATTGGAAATTTAATATTATATACCGACATCTTAGGGTACCAAAAGAGAATTGAAAGCATTTTATAATGGCGTCTAAATCTATAAGAGACTTTGCAATAAGTATAATGTTTGCCCATTCTGATGTGCTATATAATTAGCAGTATGAAAGTTCAAATGTTTTGGGGAGGGATGTTTCCTAATCTGTTATTTTTCCTTATATAAAAACAATTAGGTCTTTAGATGTAGCGCTTTGCCTAAAAGTATGTAATATATGTATCTATAGATTCATGCATCAAATGTCTGATTGTGCATATATGTGTGTATCTACACATATATGTATTTTAACAACAAAGATGGCATAGCTCCACAGTTCTGTTCTCATTCAATGGAAAGAAAATAATATTCAGTAAGAAAATGATATTCTCTCTGGACATAAAGCAAGATATGAGCCGAATTCATCACCATTCATTCACTGAAAATATTTGCAAACAAATTTTCTATTTGTTTAAAGAATTTTTCTTTCAGTTAAACTCTTTATAACATTTTAATGTTGTAATCTGGGGTATGTAGACACCCCTGGTGGACTAAATCTGTATTTGAATGATCATATGTTTAAAAGAAAGACCTTGAATTTAACCAAACAGTATATATATTTTTATTTCCTACAATGGAATGTTTTTTACATTTATTTATACCACACCAGCCTTTTTATATTTTTTCATTTAAGACCTGTGCTTAGTTTGTTTTTCATGTTGAGAAAGAAGACAAACTTCGAAATTTCTTTTATATTAAAAGAATATGAATACGTTTACAGAGAACAATAACACCAGCTCTCAGCATTCTCTTTCAAGTCATGTGCTCATCAAAACCATTTCTGTTTCTTTGGATCCTAAGTTCTTATTCATTACAAGTTTTAATTGACAGTGTTGATTTTCCTGCATGATGTTTTTGGAATAAGGCCATTCATGAGAGCAGTTTAATTAGCAAGTCTGCCACTCTATTCAAACCCTGAATCAAGGCTCATATCTGACTCTATTCAAAAAGAAAAAATTTTAAATGTACACTCATTTGCAAGTATAATATTATAAATTCTGTGCTTCCTTTGGTATAAAAGGTGAGAACAAAGGTCATCCGCATTGTTAAGGGTTGCCATCTAGGAAGCATTTCTTAATCATTTGTTTTCTTATATTGTAAATAATTGATATGCCACTTATTTCTGCCAAGATAGACTTGAAGTGGTTGGGATATTCATCATTGTGATAGGATCCACTTAAAATATTGATCTGTTTTGACTTGTGCCTCTGAACTCAAGGCCAGACTGAAGGATAATATTGGTATGGTAGGGCCAAGATACAGTATCTTATTCAGTCTTCTGTGACGGGATATTTGAAGTCTTTACATGGGACAAGAGGACTACTTGCTTCTTTCTGCCATGACTCCCATAGTCTCCCAAGTCCCTTTACTGTGTTTTAAAAAGTAACAAAAGTTAAAAAAAATTACTTTTTCAAAATAATTTTGTGGGACATTCATATATATGACATAAATACAAGGCTGTAATAGCAGAATTTGGAAATTGAAATCCTGAAACTGCATATGTTTGGCCACTAGGACCACTGAGGCACCTCCAAAAACTATCTGTAGTACCTCCAAGCATAATTTAAAAATCACCAATCCAGTAAGGGTTTATTTAACAGTTGAGTGATGAGTTAGGAGTGTAGTGTTAGAAGCTGAACTGGAAAGGGAGCTTGGAGGACTCAAGGGAGACTATTTAGAGGAGATAAAACTTCATAATACAAACTTCTACTATCAACTGAAGTATGAAAGTAGATTCAGCTAACAGAGCAAGGGAAGTAATTGATAGCTTTAATGCCTACTAAATTATTACAGATAATAGACATCTTTTATGATAATGTCTTCTAATGATAATCAATTGAATGCTTTTGCAAGGCAGACTGACAGATTTTAATTTTTTTTGAAAAATTGTCAGAGCCTTTTTAAGCCAATATTCTAAAAGTAAATATTTAAATCAACATTCCAAAATCTAGTCTTTTAATTGGACTTTTGATGTTGGGAATACTATAGTATACTGATGCTTATCTTTATTTCTACAGAATCTAATTTCAATACCTATTAGTAGATGAATATCGTGCTTTCAAAATCCAAGCAGGTCCTTTAAATTTAGAAGTTTAAAAATTATCACGCCTTGATTCAGTCACTTCTTTTAAGAAATTATCTTTTGACTTATTTGATGATTCCAAATATGTGATATTGTGTTGTTCTTCTATAATCATTTGAAGTCTGTTCACTGATGCTTTGTAATAGTTACATTATTGATGTAGCCATTACTGCTTAATATTAACTCACTGAGCAAAAGCAATCATTTATTTTAATTCTTAAAGTAGGGGAAGAAGAGCCTTAATTTATTAGTTCTACTTTTTTTTTTTCCTGCATTACTGATTTTGTAAACATTTCACTA
The DNA here is from genome assembly GCF_016772045.2 of Ovis aries. Lineage (NCBI taxonomy): Eukaryota > Metazoa > Chordata > Mammalia > Artiodactyla > Bovidae > Ovis > Ovis aries. The sequence goes on along the minus strand of NC_056069.1, from coordinate 28,473,718 downwards.
TGAATAATTCCTCCTCTGTCATTGTCCAGTGTATTTAAGAAGAGAAGAAAATGATCAAACATTCAAGAAGAGAAAAACAGTAATAATATACTTATAGCCTTGTGCTATAAAATACATTATGATGAGGTCTTTGATGCCTTAAATTGTATTCTGTTACAATTATTTTTATTTTGTTGCTCAACAAATCTCAGTCAAATATTGGATTTGAAGGTGGTTTTTAAATTTAAAATTTAAATGTAAGAGTGTCACCTCCTTAAATTCATTCTCAAATACTATGTGATACAAGAAACTTAGGCAAGCTATTTTAATGCTATGATATTTCTCATTCAAAAATTTAAGAGTTTAGAAAAGAAATCTCTCAATTATTCTCCCCTTAGCTAAAAGAAAGGAAACTTTTAATATGTAAGTCTATGAATCTTTACTATCACTGAAAGAATTTTAACAGTACTTTATACTGTAATACCATAATTTGCCTTAGGGCATGGGGTTTTAGAAAATTCTAAGGAAGACTTCATCATCCTTGTTAAAGTTTGAATGACTTCATCAGACAGTGATTTAGTATGTCATGAAGGGACATTCAACCTTGGACTGTCTGCCATCTAAATATATGGATTTCATGGTGGCATTTGAAGCACATTTTAAAAATATGTTATTCTATGGTCCTGCTGAATTCTTCATTATAATACTACCTCAGGACGAATGATAGAATGTCTGTTAAGATAAATTGGGTTTCCAGTATAAGGATCAAATAAAATTTTACAAATAGAAGTGATCAAGTAATTAAACAGTCAAGACCATGCTGGATCTTTGTTATCAATTACCTCTTGACAGTACGGTAATATGGATATTTCAGTCACCAATGATGAATAACATAGTTATCACTCAGTGAGTTATGTGAAGGGGTTTCAATCTGCAAAATTTAAAGATAATTAGTTCCCTTTAAGACTGGTTTTCTACATGGGTCAATTTTATGTCCATTTACCTGAAGCTGCAAAAAATTGCCCACTCTTAACAATTAAAGGATTAAAATACCCAACTGCTATACCAGAATGGCAGATTGAATATTCAAATATTCTAGCGTTGAATGCCTGCTAAATTTTTGTCAGATTATAAATTTGATGTATATTATTACCCAGTAAATTTTTCCTGGGAATTTTGTATACACTCTGATATATTAGGATAAGTTTTTGTAGTTCAAAGGAATTTCAAATAGTTTTTAGACAAAACATATCCATGAGTGTGAAAAAGCTGTGTTGAAGAATAGATTACATTACACATTTACCAGCAAGTCAGTAAAAAATAGTGCTTATTTACATAGTCAACATAATTTAATGTCCTGAAAATAATTTCTTCAATTGCCCAATATTTAATGTATCATTTGAGATTTTAAAAAATACAGCCACTCCTTTATGTAAACATTAAGACATGCCTATGTTTCTTTAACTCTACAGCCTTCTTTACGATAAATTTATTGACTTCTGTGCACAAAATAGTATTGCAACCTGCTATTTAGCCTTTGGTGCCTTAGAGTTACTATAAATATTTAACAATATGTACATAATGTAAATACTGCCAAAAGATCACTAAGGCCAAATATTTTCTCTATTCACTTTTTACTGCACTTGCTTTCTATTGCTACTTAAGCCTCTTTTATCCAGCTTTGTAATAGTTTTAACATTGTAGCCAATGTAAATGTTTACTTTCAATAAATCTGAATTTGTTCAACAAGTATGGTATATGTGGGCACTATTTTGAAAACTCGGTTAGGCCTTAGATATTCCTCATGATGAATCTTGCTTCTGGGGACTAGATATTTGAAGTTCTCAACAAACTCTAAAAATGATGCTGCCCTTTTTACTTAAAAATACTTTTAAAATAAGAGCAAATAAAAGAAACACTCTTCTTGCCAATATTCCCCCAACTATTAATAGTTGTGATAGATTTATTTGGTCATGTGAATACCATTTTAATTTCAAGTTCCATCAAGAAATACAGAATTCAAACAAAATATTTTTGTACATTTTATATATATATATGTATGCTCTATTTATAAACCCACTGGATGGTATCAACTGGAGCATCTCAAATGAACTGTCCCAACTTCTCTAAGCATTATGACTTGATTAGTAATTGAAAATTGATTGTTAAAGCACCACTTTTTATAAAATGCACTTCATTAACTGAATAAGATATTAGTCCATAAATAAATACTGTTCTCTAAACACTTTAGTAGTAAATATTTGTGAAGAGCTAAGTTTATATTTTCATATAAATATTTTACTTATGTTACCTTTATAGCTATGAAACCATAGATAACGGATTTCTGTTTTTTAGGTTTGATTTCAGTCACTCTAGAAATATTTGTTAAGAGTTTTAGTATGTATCTTGATGGTCAGTTTAAGGAATAGAGAGTATTAGATTTTGTGTTGATCTCATGGAGCTTTCAATCTATTTGGAAAATGAAAACATACACTTTTGGAAATAATTCATGTATAGCCCAAAGTCAGTGATGCTGAATGGGAACAACCAACAATACAGCCAACGATGGAGGAGATGGCTTGGGAGATCTGTGGGCATGAGGACAAATAATAGACTGTCCCCTACCTGAGGACAAAGTCTTTAAAACAAAGATAGAACAAAGCTGGTAAGAGACAGAAAGTAGGCTTGCAGATGGAGGACTTGAGTGAAGCTACACAAGCTCCTAAATACTTTTATATTTGTTGAAATAAAAACTGCAATCCAAATGGCATTTTGATCCTTTAATCCTTTGTTAATAGGACACTTAATCCTTAAATTGGTGTTGATGAGTAGTGTACTACTAATTTCCATTTACTTACTCACCACTTTTTCATAATCTTTCTGCAACAAAGTTACAATGATTTGCTTTTATATCTGCTTTTGCTTTGTTGTAGATAATGATAATGTGTATATTAAAAAGCACTTAGCTGCTTTTGAATGTTTAGTTTTGGATTGCTCAACCAGATTTTTAATGATTATCTTTTTGACCTCATGCCTCAGTCTTACTGACTGCTGAAGCTGTCATTCCCTCTGACAGGGAATGACATTTCTCCTCATAGGAATGTTGCTGGCAAGAGTGTTGTTCTGCATTCCAGGTTAACTAAGTAAAAGTTATACAGGCCACTTTTTTTGAAAGCCAGTGTTGAGAATTCAGTGAATAGTTGGCCTCTATCTCTGTTCCCAACTTCCAGGTCCCTTTTTAAAATTATTTCAAATAGTAGTCATTTGTAACTTGTTATCTAAGAAAAGGCTGAAAATTTCAAAGATACCAAATATATATACATAGTTTTAAAATCATGTATTCTGGAGTTTCGGATAAGAGTAATTTTTAGTTAGATAAGATTTGCTTTATGTAGCTCTTGATAGTTTAGAAAGCACTTATTTTATCATCAACATAACTGTAGAATGTGTTAGCAGATATGTTTAGCTTATGTAGATGAGAACTTAAACACCTTGCCAAAGGGATCCTTAGGCTCCAAACCTAGGGTAAGGGTTTCTTAATCTCATCTTTGTGCTCTAATAAATCATGTTTATTACTGTTGAGATCCTCACTTGGCAAAATGGATAGCAAGTGTAAGATAGCAGACTCCCAGGAAGAGTTAGTAAAGAGTTAAGTCTGGTTGCTTTGAAGAGTTCTGTCAAGGAATTGTTCAGTACAATAACACAGGCTGGGTGGTGTGGTTTTATTCTGGAGAATCTGGAAGGAAAGAAACCTGCACTTGACTGCCATGGAAAAATCATTGTCAACCCTTGGGTGGGTGACCTCATGAAAGTGGGGATTTGGAAGCATGCTGGCAGCTGTATTCAGAAGGATTTCAGAGGAGGCAGAAAGCAAGAAACATTGAAAGTCGGTTTTAGTAATACTGACAGGTACAAAAGCTTGTAGATAAGGAACTGAGAAAAAGAATGGATAGAAGAAATGGAGAGGATTTAGGAAAAAGCAATAAATTAAGAAATAAGCAACTAAATGTGTATGTTAGAGATAACTTGATATAAATTGAGGACAGTTTTCCCCTCAACTTTGTATTGGAGATCAATTAAAATTCTGCTAGTCTTTTTATTATTCAGGAAAGAGAGGCCTACCTGAAGACAATGGTCTCTCAATGTTCTCTACGCAAAGAAGCCTAAAAACACACATTCAGCCAAGTGAAGGGGAACTGTAGGGGAGGGATGTTCTGGACCATAAAGGGACATGTTTGCAAATACACTTCACCTCCTCCTGTCAAAACAGGCTTGCTAAACACTAAGATCTGTAAGAGAATGGTGGCAGGAATTTGGTTAAGTTTTGTCCGTTATGATGTGACTTATCATTTCCCAGGAAATGGCAACCCACTCCAGTATTCTTGCCTCATGGACAGAGGAGCCTGGCAGGCTACAGTTCATGGGGTCGCAAAGAGTTGTACACAACTCAGCAAATGAGCACAAGTCCATCAAATTGTCAAGTTGTGTGTGTGTGTGTGTGTGTGTGTGTGTTCAATGCATTGTAACATGGGCAACGCTGAAGACTCGTCACTCAGGATGGTGGCCTCTTACTCTTCACACTCTGCTTGGGAGACACTGTCCACCCTGAATGGCTCAGCTCCCACTTGTCTGATGACTTCTAAACAGCTGCTGTTCCTGCCTCTTCCCTGAGTTCAAATTCCTATGATCAAATACTGCCAGACAAACACCTCTTCCACGGTGCTCCTGGGATACCTCAGATAAACTCTAACCAGTATCCCCACCCCCCACCATTCTCTCCTCTTGTACTCCTCTCCAAAAACCAGTCAGCACCATCCACCTGTTGACTCAAACCAGGAGGCAAGGTGTCCACTATTCCCCCCTGTCACTCAGTCCCCACCAATCAATATCCAGATCATTTTAGTTCCCCTTTGTGACTGTCTTGAGTGCGTTCAATTTTCTTGGTCTCTTCTGTGGCTTCTTTTGTTAACTTTTATGTGAGTTATGTCAATATCTTCCTGTGATTCTCCTTGACTGAATCTGAGACCCTCTCCCTGGAACAGACATTGAGCTAGCAAATATGAGCACAGCCTATGACTGTTAATATTCTGAATGTTAGACATGTATGTTAGTAAAGAGACACTGCCTCAAGTCTCACGCACCCAGATGCAAGAATTAACTAAGGGTTAACTTGGTGCACAACAGACTCTCCTATATTTGGTCCCTACTAAATAGGCTACTAGATACATATGTTTAAATTTTATTGAAGTATAGTTGACTTATAATGTGTTAATTCTGCTATACATCAAAGTCATCCAATTACACATATATATATATTCTTTTTCATATTTTTTCCATTACAGTTTATTACAGGATATTGAGTATAGTAGGCTTCCCAGGTGGCACAGTGGTAAAGAACCCACCTGCCAGTTCAGGAGACACAGGATATGCAGATTTGATCTCCGGGGAGAGAAGATCCTCTGGAGAAGGGAATGGCTACCACGCCAGTTTTCTTGCCTGGAGAATTCTATGGACAGAGGAGCCTGGTAGGCTATAGTCCATGAGGCTGCAAAGAGTCAGACACGACAGCACACAGACAAACGTGTTTACTACATACCATACCATTAATATAGTTCCCTGTGCTATGCAATAGAACCTTATCTATTAATATCACAATGGTCTTGACACCCTTACATAATGCTAAAGCAAATGTGATCTTCCTAAAATGCAAATCTGAGTTTAAAAACCCTTATTATTTAAAGAAATAAAAACTTCTGGCCCCCGTTTCCCTCTTCCCTCTCCAGCCTCATGTTCACCACCATCCCAGGGATACTTACACTCAGCCACCCTGAGTGATTTGCAGTCCAGAGGATAGCCCAAAGCTACTCATCTCCTGTCACAGGCTTTTTCTCTCTGCCTAAGACAGCCTGACTCCCTGTCTCCAATTCTTACTCCTTGACCCTCAATCTGTTTTCACTTCTTTCAGAACCTCCTGGTGTTCTCCCAGTCTGGACCAGATGTTTCTTCTAAATATCTCAGAGTGTCTGACCATCACTCAGTTGTCTCACTCAGTATACAGTGAAAAGGTATACTGATTGGTTTGCTTCTTTCTCCTGGTCACCCCTCCTCTATGTTACCAGGCACAGGTTATTTCCACTACCTAGTAAGTGTTTGGCACTTAGTAGGCACACAAAAAGTAAATCATAAATGTCTATCTGATGAAAATGGCCTTCAAACAAACTGATGTTAAAGTCAAAACAATATATACACAAATTGTTTCCAGTACCGGGTTAAGTGTTTGTCACTGAATAAGCACACAAAAAAAGTAAATTGTAAATGTCTGTCTGATGAAGGTGGGGCTTCCCAGGTGGTGCTAGCAGTAAAGAGCCTGCCCGCCAATGCAGGAGACATGAGATGCAGGTTCAATCCCTAGGTCAGGAAGATGCCCTGGAGAAGGGCATGGCAACCCACTCCAGTATTCTTGCCTGGAGAATCCCATGGACAGAGGAACCTGACGGACTACAGTCCATAGAGTTGCAAAGAGTCAGACGCAACTGAAGCAACTTGGCGCACGCACACACACACACACACACACACACACACACACACACACCTGATGAAGGTGGTCTTCCAATACAGTGACACTAAAGCCAAAAATGTCTTATAATTGGCACATAATATTCATAAGTTTATACAACTACCCAGCAGAGGGACTATAACAAACCAAAGCTAACATCATCATCATCACCCTGGGTTCCAGCTCTGTCACCTGCAGAAAATGGAGGAATCCCTAGATGTGGGCTTCCCTGCTGGCTCAGATGGTTAAGAATCTGCCTGCAATGCAGAAGACCCAAGTTTGATTCCTGGGTTGGGAAGATCTGCTGGAGAAGGGAACGGCTACCCATTCCAGCATCCCTGCCTGGAGAATTCCGTGGACAGAGGAGCCTAGTGAGCTACAGTCCATGGGGTCACAAAGAGTTGGACACAGCTGAGCGATTAACACATTTGAGATGTGGGTAACATTTTCTCTGTCACTCTTGAGTTATGAATTTTCATCTTCCCATTATTCATCTTAACTTTGGAGCAAGCAATACTTGGATTGAAAGGTCATTTTCAGGGCCGGAATGAAACATAAAACTGGATACCTACGAAGTTATAATTTAATGTCAGTAATTTGCATAACCAAAGGATCATTACTTTGCTAAATAATTACCTTAAATAATGAGCTTCCTTAGCATATTTAAGAGTTCATTTACAGGTCATTAGCTACTTGGCATACAAGGAATAGAGATGCTTTAGGCTAAAGTACTAATATTCATTACCAATAAAAATAAATTATCGATAGAATTAAGTACATCTATAACTATAAGTCAATGAGGAAGTAAAGTTCTTTCCAGAGGAATTGCAGTTTTCCTACATGGTATAAATTGCAGCAAACTTGAATTTTATTACACATTCTTACTACGCTGTGACATCTAACTTAATTTTTGCAGCTGTGTAATCGGGAACATTTCTATTCTTTATGTCTTTCCTGGTTAACTTCTGGGATACATATTCTTAATAGTTGTAGGCTTACAGCATAGTCAATATTCTAGTTCTAATATGCAGCAGCCATATTAGTATAGCTTTCTGCTATTTATTATTTGGAATATTTTTTCTTGCATTTCTGCCTATTTCAAATGTACCCATAATTCAAGGCTAAGCTCGTATACCCTGAAATACATGAATATTTTCTGGATCACCCTGCCATAAATCATGTCTCCCTGCTCCAAAGACCTGCAGTACTTTGTAGTTTTGGAGAACTGACTTACAGTGACCACTACTTCTGGGTCTTTTTGTATAAAAATTGCATTCCTAAACATGATACTGTACCTACTATCATCAATAATCTTTCTTTGCTAATGTGCTTAATTTCATAAGCTTTACCTGTTAAACTTTCAGTGTTTAATTTTTTAAAACATTATAATTAAATACTATTTAAATTTTCATTAATATTATTGAAAAAAAGTGAAAGAGTGAATTTAACCAGTTTGGACTGAAGGTGACTACAGTCTCTCCATTTCTTTCATACCTTATCCACTTCTGCTACCCAACCATGATGTTTGGAGGGAAGTAACAGGGCAGAGTCATCATTTATTACCATAAATAGAGTAATAATTATTATCATATGTAATCTAATAATTTAATGAATAAGAGAGCCACCACTTTTTTCCATCCTTTTTATGGCAGTTTCCTTAATTTATTGAAAGTGAAAAGGATTGTTCATGCATTAAACATAAGGCAAAATATTAAGCTGCATAAAGACATTCAAAAAACATCACACAAGTGCATGATTCACTTTTTAGTATATAAAAGTTCTAAAAAGTATGTGTAATCAAACATGAATTTTCTTAAACATACTGATTTTGTTTCATGATGTTGTCTGATTGACATCTGTTTACAAGGATTGGGAATGCTATTTTAGCTTGGATAATTCTACCGATGAGGGTTTGGAAGCACGCACCAGCATATTTCCCATCAGAATAGCAGTGCTGAGGGCTCACTGACCACCTTGTTTCTGTTCTAGACTTCCTTCAGCCTCAGACTCACTCAGTTGAAAACCACCTTTCTTCCCCATTACATTAAATCAATCTCCAAAAACTGTCAAATTTCCTTCCAAAATACTCCTCTGTACTGCTACAGTCGGAGAAGGCAATGCCAACCCACTCCAGTACTATTGATGGAAAATCCCATGGACAGAGGAGCCTGGTAGGCTGCAGTTCATGGGGTCGTTAAGTCAGACACGACTGAGCGACTTCACTTTCACTTTTCACTTTCATGCATTGGAGAAGGAAATGGCAACCCACTCCAGTGTTCTTGCCTGGAGAATCCCAGGGACGGGGGAGCCTGGTGGGCTGCCATCTATGGGGTCACACAGAGTTGGACACGACTGAAGTGACTTAGCAGCAGCAGCAGCAGTACTGCTACAGTACTTATCAACCCTAATACTTTCATTTATCTCTTCAAAACACTTTTTCTTCAAGTCCATGATATGTACCATACTCTGTGACAGGTCTCTAGATGCTCATCTTTCATCTTCAAGAAGTGGTTGCTGTCTACAATCTACAGTCTTTAAGAGAGTGCATGTAGAAGTACTTACAACCCATATGCTGCATGATGTGGTTACATGGAAGGAAACCTCTCACTGGGCCTTGAAAACACCTTTGTCAGGGTACTCCCCTGCTCAGAGATCCTGTGGTTTCTCAATACTTTGCAGGTCACACTTCCTCACACAGCATCAGCCCTCTATGAAGAAACCAAACAGTTCCCATCTTTATTTATATATCACAAAACTTACGTCTTTGATTACACTTTTTTTCTTTGATCCAAATCATTCTACCCATTCCTACTGTCAGATCAATTGGCCTTAATTCTCCTTTCTTAAAATTCTCGGAGGAAATCCTCTTTCTTCAGATACAGTCTCTTTCTTGTGTACAATTTCATAGCCATTAACTTGAACATTTCTTGTGGTTTCCATCACATCCTGCTACAAGTAACAGCACCAGACTTACCTCATTTCTTCCACTAGAAGGGAACCATCTCCAAATAAACAACTGTTTAGATTTATTTTTGGTATCCTCCACCACCCTGAGCAAGTGAGCAGCAAATATTTTTGAATAAACAAGAAATATAATGCACAAATATTGCAGGCAAAGCAGATACTTCCTTTAGTGATTTATGCCATTCTACTCATAGGGCTTCCCAGGTAGCTCAGTGGTAAAGAATCTACCTGCCAACACAGGACACTGAGTCACAGGTTTGATCCCTGGGTCAGGAAGATCCCCTGCAGGAGGAAATGACAACCCACTGCAGTATCCTTGACTGGAAAATCCCATGGGCAGAGAGGAGCCTGGTGGCTGCAGCCCACAGAGTCACAAAGAGCTGGACACAACTGAGCAACTCAGAACCCACTCCATGGGTACCAAACTATAAACTAAGGGAAAATAATATATCTAAACCTCATTTTGCAAATTTACTGTAATAAGATGGTGATAGTTGGCAAATAGCAACTGGAAATTCCTTCTGGGAAAAAGGAAAATAATTGAACCTCAACTTGGGATCTTGATTGTTTGCTGTCTCCTAATTTTTTTTGAAAATGCAGTTGCCATGATTTGTTTGTCTTAAAATCTAGTTCTCATATCTAATAGAGGGGCTTCCCTGGTGGCTCAGATGGTAAAGAATCTGCCTGCAATGCAGGAGACCTGGGTTCGATTCCAGAGTTGGGAAGATCCCCTGGAGGAGGGCATGGCAACCCACTCCAGTATTCTTGCCTAGAGAATCCCCATGGACAGAGGAACCTGCCGGGCTACAGTCCTTGGGGTCACAGTCGGACATGACTGAGCGGCTAAGCACACACATAATAGTAGAGTGAGAATTTCAGCAGCACCATCCAGAGGATAGGAGGGGGCTTGAGGGACTGGCAGCCAGTGGGGTGGCCAGGGAAAGAGTGAGGGTGGGGGAAGGCACCAGCAGGAGAGGTCCCAAAACTACCAAAGGCATTTCCTGGGCTCACATCACAGCCTGGCCAGGCTTGGCAGGATGAGTGTGGCTGCTGGCTACAGAAATGCAAAGTATGAAAATGAAAAGCAGAGTAAACCATGAAGACTCTTTCCCTTAGAGCTGTGTAGACTCCAGTTTCCATGTTAGCGCCCCTCCTCCTTAGCCATAAACTTCCTGTTTTAACCTCGGTATGAAATTTCCAGGATACTCCCGAGCACACAAGATGTCTCCTTTGACACATTAGATGAAGTTACTTCACTCTATTCATGGAACTACTTTTTTTTTTTTTCTGTAGGAGGGGGGAAGAAAAAAAGAGGGCTGAGGAGGGGTTCTTAATAAGCTAAAGTCCTTTTACACAGTTTGGAAAACCCTCAGAAAGCCTGGAAAGATTAGCCATGTGTTGTGTTTTGTTTTGTTTTCAATTGACCTGTGGTGTGAAGGTGAGCATAACACCTTTCATTCGTTGCACAGCCAACAGGGGAAAGGAGCCCAGGTCAAAAAAGACAGGGAAAGTAAGAAAGCAAGGAGGTCTTGGGCTAATCTTGGTTCTGAAACCAAGAAGAATCAGTTCAGTTCAGTTGCATAGTCGTGTCTGACTCTTTGTGACCCCATAGACCCCATGGACCAAGAAGAATAAGAAGAGAAAATTGTTTCTCAGCCCTCTAGCTAAAGGATTCATATCAATCCTGACTCTGTCCCACACATTTCTTATGCTATGATTTATAAACAAGATTCAACTTTAAATGTTTAAATGTTTGGTAACTTACTTGGTTGTTGTTTTTTTTTTTTCTGTAACTCTGCAGCTATTCTTTCTTTCAGGTTGTCTAGCTACTCAAGTCAAACAATATATGTATCTGCTGTTTTTCATATTATTTATCCACGGAAATAAACATTTTCCTCAGTGTGACTGAAACTGCACTTTTACCCACATTTCATCTCCACAACCACACTGCAAATCATACCTGTTGACATATTTTCAAAAACCTCAGTCTGGAAGGTGAGAGGTGAAAGGTTGGCCCCCGGGGTGTGATATGGTTGACAAGCTGTCATCCTCTTAGGACCTGCAGACAAAAGGGAGCAACGTGAGCCTGGTGTAGAAATCCAGGTAACCATGATGTTCTATGTAACCACCAACAGACCTCACAACAGAGAGATCAAAGTGGAAAGGTTTAAAGGCAGTGGCAGGCACTGACATTTGACAAAGATGGCCAAGGCAAGAAGTTAAGATGGCCAAGGCAAGAAGTTAAATATTAAGTCCAATCTATAAGATATCAACTTCTCTTCACAACAGAACTATCTTGTGTGTTCACTTTGCCAAAGAAAACCTGTAATTCATTTATTAGCACTCTGTTTTCTCAGAAAGTGCGAAATGAGGTCTTGGGGAAAGTATGCACTGGATACTCTTGTGAATTAAACTGTTTCTTTCCTGGAATTTCTAGGTCCTGCATAATTTGACTTCCTCTATCAATTCAGCCTTATCTCCCCTATTCCTACTTTCCAACACTCCAAATTTAGCCATTATTTTTTTTCTCATGTCCCTCCAGCCCACCACAAGCCTGTCCACTCTCCTGAGGACCACAAATTTCTTCCTTTGCTTAGAAGTTTCTCTTCCTCTGACTCCTAGGTACCAACCAACTCTAACCCACTCTCTGCAGGCCCAAGCTAAGCTCCACCTTCTCCATAAACTCTTTCCAGAGTTTGTTAAGAGGTGCTTCTTGAGTTATTTTTTGTCTCTCTAATACTTTGTAAAGATCCAGGGAGGAAAAAAATATTTATTCTTCAAATTTCTAAAATGTTTAGCATATCAGTTCAGTTCAGTCGCTCAGTTGTGTCTGACTCTTTGCAACCCCATGAATCACAGCACACCAGGCCTCCCTGTCCATCACCAACTCCCGGAGTTCGTCCAAACTCTTGTCCATCGAGTCGGTGATACCATCCAGCCATCGCATCCTCTGCCATCCCCTTCTCCTCCTGCCCCCAGTTCCTCTCAGCATCAGAGTCTTTTCCAGTGAGTCAACTTTTCGCATGAGGTGGCCAAAGTTTTGGAGTTTCAGCTTTAGCATCAGTCCTTCCAAAGAAATCCCAGGGTTGATCTTCTTCAGAATGGACTGGTTGGATCTCCTTGCAGTCCAAGGGACGCTCAAGAGTCTTCTCCAACACCACAGTTCAAAAGCATCAATTCTTCGGTGCTCAGCCTTCTTCACAGTCCAACTCTCACATCCATGCATGACCACAGGGAAAACCATAGCCTTGACTAGACAGACCTTAGTCGGCAAAGTAATGTCTCTGCTTTTGAATATGCTGTCTAGGTTTAACTGAGCATGAAGAGAAGAGAATGAAAAGGTTAGGGTTTGAGGAAGGCATCCATATATACTTTTGTTTAAAGTTATCTCATTAATGTAGTTATTAATTTACACTGATGTCTCTGTATCTTCTGAGGCAAAGGCCCTAGAATTATTCATCTGTCTTGTGTACCTGAGTCTAGTGTCTGCTACAGAGTAGATGTTCAATATACGTTAGTCAATGAGCAAGTTACTTGGTGCAGAATGAATTAATGAGTAAAAACAGCAAGGGCTTCTAAGCAGTACCTACTCGAGCGTCTCAGGGAATTATGTTTTGTGTTAAAAATTATCCTGTGGGCATAAGAGGAACACATCCTTGGACCAGCAAGGATAGTTAGATTTGAGTGCCTGGAGGAAGGAAGAGACAGAGTTCTACTAACCAAGGGAACTCACATGAGGTCTCCCATGAGAGTGGAAACAGTGTGTAAGCATGAGAAGAGTAGAGTTTCTTGTTAATTTTGTTCTCTTTGGAGGTCTTCATTTGTGTCCTACTTTGGCCACTCTCCATCCACTTTAAATTTCTCCTTCTCATCTCTGTATTCTCTTATCTTCTCCACTCTCCCTTTTGAATACCCAGTTTTCCTAAAATGCAGACTGAGGATGGACAGGTAGTGAGAGAGACAGGAGACATTCTAGAGGCTGAGATGCTGTATGCAGCACAAATTTTCCATGATTGAATGAATCTGGGCTGAAATTAGGGCATTTACTGAGAGAACAGTGTAAGCAACTTGAGGCATTCCACTGTATTTTAATATCTCTAAAAAAACCTAAGTAGCTACTATGCTGCAGGTTCTTCACTGGGCACTTGGTGGATAAAAAGGGGAAGATGCCTCAATCCTTGCCCTGCAGGAATGTATTAATGAGTGATGATGATAATGGTGCTTACCTATACTACATACAAGGCATTGTTCTCACTTATTTCATTTAGTACTCACAATAACATTTGAGGTTGATCCCATTATTATGCCCATTTTACGATTGGAACACGGAAGCAGAAAGGCACAGGAATTTGGCCACTGTCACATTTCAGTGAATTGACGGAACCAAGGCCATCCAACTCTAGCTCGCTGCTCTGTGGTTTTGTCTCTCTTACCCGTTGATCAGCACAGTTCCAAGCACAGGATCAATATGCCAAAATGTTTGCTAAACTATGTTTACAAAATCTATGCACTTTGAAGTAATGTAGTCGACATTTATAATGGCCCAGGAAAAGATCTTCACCATTGAGAGGATCCTTATAGAAGTGAAGAACAGGTGCTGATATAAATGCTTTGCACAACACTTTGAGAGTTTTGCCAACAAATTCAGCAGAATCCTGGCAATTTCTGTTCCAGAAGTGCTTGAGGTCAGCTCCAGTGCCCTCTCCCCTGCTCAGGCTGCCAACAGCAAATATAACGGCTCTGCTTATAGAATGTTGAGTGTGGCATCTGCCAGAAGAGCTGTCGGGATAGGCTGTGTCTGGCAGATACAATAGAACAAGGTGTAGCCTTGGGAACTCTGCTCAATATTCTGTAATCATCTAAATGGGGAAAGAATTTGAAAAGAATAGATATATGTATATGTATAACTGAATCACTTTGCTATACACCGGAAACTAACACAACATTGTTAATCAACTCCAAGAAATATTTTTTAACGGAATAAAACCCAGAAATTTTCACAACAATTCATATCTCCTGGAATAGAGTAATCTTGATAATCCTCAGGACTCTAAAGCCTTCAAATGGTATCAGATTTATGAGGTCCACAGCAAATACCAGAAAAAACACAGTCTATAATAGGAATCATAGATTCCCATGTGGGAAGTAAATCTGGTATCAAGAGATAAAGCTGCCACCCAAAGTATTTTCTCATGAAGTTGTTGGTCGGTTATGGCGGAAACCATGGGCTCATAAAGATGACTTATTCCGAATTATTTTTTCATTCATCAATTAAGGCATTCAAAATGTAAACTGGCCACCTAATATGTGCAGTTACTACATGAGGAGTTACAAATATGGTGGTGTAACATTGGGTTGGCCAAAAAGCTCATATGGATTTTTCCATAGATGTTACAGAAAAACCCAAACAAATTTTTTTTTAAACTCAATACAATGAAAGTCTCATATATTCATGAGGACAGTGAAATGCCATTTTTTTGTTTTTGTTTTTTACCTCTGGGCCAGTCCTGGGCATCTTAGCCTTGAGATCCACTCTGCAGTCTTCCACTGCTCTGCGTTGCAAGAGGAGCTGAATCGACTGCATTCTCATGCTCCTGCATTAGCCACCTTCCAGATGGACTTGGACAAAGAAAATCAAAACAAGAGATTGGGGAGTAGAAGAAGGGAGAAGACAGGGTCTGTCTCCCTGCATTTGTTCTCTGGTGGCCTTTCCAGCAGAATTTTCTCCTTCAGGGCTCCAACTGGCTCCTGCAGTGCAGGCTGCTATTATTAACCTCTGGACTGCTTCCTCAGGCCCTGTTTGGATTCTAATCTCCTTCATCACCTGAGTAACTAATACCCTGCATTAAATACTCTCTGTTGTAAATACTCAGAGTGTTTTCTATTCCAGACCCTGACTAATACAAATGCTGTATTTGCTGTGAGTAGAATGAGCCTCACACATATTTATTGCTCAATATTTGTTAAAAGAATAAATGAATTAATGAGGGAAGATAAATAAATGTATGGATGATTATAATGTATATTAACAATGTATATATTATACATTATATTACTTATATTATAGATGCATTATGTTATATTATATATATATTATGTATGGGCTTCTCAGGTGGTGCTAGTGGTAAAGAACCTGCCTGCCAATGCGGGAGACATTAAGAGACACAAGGTGTATCTCTGGCTGGGAAGATCCCCTGGAGGAGGGCATGGCAACACACTCCAATATTCTTGCCTTGAGAATCCCATAGACAGAGGAGACTGGCGAGCTACAGTCCATAGGGAATACACATTGTATTATATATAATATACTTTATATTATATGTTATAGTATACACATTAAAGATGATAAAATGGATATGCACTACAGGAATACAAAAGAAAAAAGTTCTTGGTGTGTTTGAGAGTTTAGGGAAATTGAATTTTGAAGGAGAAATTTTCAGCTCAATAGTAAGGAATGTGCTTTCCAAGAATCAGAAACCACGTGAATAAAGACAAGAAGATAGAGAAAGATATGAGTATTCGGGGACCTACTTTGTATGTTCTTCAAGGGTTGGACATAAAATTGCTGTCTGAGAATTGTGGAAATTTAATTAAAAGATGATCAGATCTAAATTACAAATAGCCTCACATGCAAACTAAGGAATTTGCCTTTATCATGAAGAATCATTGAAAAATAAAAAAAAAAAAAGAAAATCACATAAACAGACACACAAATTTGTTACCCGTGATATACCCTTTCTAAAACCAAAGGGAACATTTAATGATTGCTTAGTTTCTACCTTCTTTGTCTGTTGTTTGTTTTTGTTGCAAAAAGCAACTGTTGCTAAAATATTTTATCTAGTTCAAAAATGATTTTCAGTGACAGTAAATGCTCCAGTCTAAAAACACCTTTGTGAATACTGATCAGTTGAGCCCCTCAGGGTCTGTGCAGCTCCATCACAATAAACATCACCACCTTTTGTTTTGTTTTTAACCACTGAAGCATCATCTTATAATGTCAGAGGTGTGCTTCTCCACCGCCTGCCAGATGGCTGCAATGTGCCAATTGCCTAAAACTCCACACACACAAAATGTCATGTAAAGACTAGAATTATGTAGAGATTGGAAAAGAAACTTCAGATTATCAGGAAGCAGTGGTTTTACCATTGTATTAATCTGGAACCTTTGCTTAACTATACTGATCCTTGTAGCCCCAATTGCTGGAATAAACATCTGTGCCTTTTCACTTGTGCATCTCAAAGAATAAAAGCAAATTATGATGATTGTGTCTCAGGAAGGGGGACCTCTTCCAGGGCTCGAAACAGGGCTTTTGTCTAACACTCAGAAATGAATTGTCCAAGGAGACATATGTGCTGACAAAGCAAGAAATTTTATTGGGAAAGGGCACCCAGGCAGAGAGCAGTAGGATAAGGGAACCCAGGAGAACTGCTCTGCTACATAACTCCCACTCTCGGGTTTTATGGTGATGGAATTAGTTTCCAGGTTGTCTTTAGCCAATCATTCTGACTCAGAGTCCTTCCTGGTGGTGCATGCCTTGTTCAGCCAAGATGGATGCCAGAAAAGGATTCTGGGAGGTGGTTGGACATGTGGTGTCTCCTTTTGACCTTTCCTGAACCCTTCTGGTTGGTGGTGGCTTATCAGTTCCGTGTTCCTCACCAGGACCTCCTGTCTGTAAAACAACTCATGCAAATGATTACTATGGTGTCTGGCCAGGGTGGGTGATTCATTCAGTGTTCTTCCCCTAACAATTGGATCTGTGAAGCACAAAGATTCTGTGGCCCCACCCTCATCCTTTGAACTTTAGATATGACTGGCTTAAATGCTGAGGCAAACACCCTGTGGAAATCCAAAGCTGGACTCAAGATACCTGTGGATTGTTCAGGTAAACAGGTCACCTTCACCTCCTGGATCCCAACATGCACTGTTTCTGTGTCCTACATGGTTATACTCAGACATGAAACAGCCGCTTTCTCATTTTCCCCACTTGCATTGAGGCAGATACTACACTGCAATGCAAACGATCCCCATGTCAACATTAGCGAGTTCTTCCATCCTTCCAGCCTCTCTGTCATTGGATTTTCTCACGGGCTCTCCACTAGTTACCCAGCCACCATATATCAGTTCCCTCACCAGGATACCCAACAGGGAATTTAAATAATAAAATATTCATCTTTTGAAATGATTACTTCTTTATTTTAGCTTATCCAACAAGTCTCATCTTAACTCCAACAAGGAAGAAACTTCATGAAGAGGTTAAGCCAGCAAAAGGGGTTAATATAAGCAATATTATCACTCAGGATATTGCCATGGCTTAAACATCCTCAGGCCCTAGCTTCTTGAGAATGGGATGAAAATGTGGAGTGTCATTTCATTACAGCCAGGTGTGGGCAGGAAGTCCAGGTTCCCTACTCAGCCTCATAGACACCTGAGTAAGTGGACCTTTTCTTGCAGATTGAGCATTCTGGCTCCACACTGGGTCTCCGTGGATGCCTCTCTGGCTGACAAAAGTAAGAGTACCTTGTAACTGCACCTTACAAGGCTGCTACTAAAACAACATCGAGAGGTTGTCCTCACTCCTCTGGCAATGATGAAAGTCCTAACGACTAGGTGTCCTCTGACATCACCCTATACCTAGGGAATGGAAGGGACACTTCATGACTGTCAGGTGGGAATGGAAGTCTAAACTAGGCCTTTGCTGGCGTGGCCAGGGGTGAGCCAGATTTTTTTTTTTCTTTTGGTTTTGTGTGTGTGTGTGTGTTGTCTGTGATGCTTAGAATAGAATGATTATTGTCTTATTGTTGTTGTTCAGTTGCAAAGCTATGTCTGACTCTTTGCAATCCCATGGACTGCAGCACACCAGGCTTTCTTGTCTTTCACCATCTGCCAGAGCTTGCTCAAACTCATGTCCATGGAGTCAGTGATGCCATCCAGCCATCTCATCCTCTGCTGTCCCCTTCTCCTCCTGCCTTCAATCTTTCCCAGCATCAGGGTCTTTTCCAGTGAGTTGGCTCTTTGCATCAGGTGGCCAAAGTGTTAGAGCTCCAGCCTCAGCATCAGTCCTTCCAATGAATATTCAGAGTTGATTTCTTTTAGGATTGACTGGTTTGATATCCTTGCTGTCCAAAGGACTCTCAATAGTCTTCAGCACCACAATTCAAAGGAATAAATTCTTTGGTACTCAGCCTAGTTTATGGTTCAAATCTCACAATTGCATATGATGACTGGAAAAACCATAGCTTTGACTATACAGACCTCTGTTGGCGAACTGATGTCTCTGATTTTTATTACACTGTCTAGGTTTGTCATAGCTTTATTGTCTAATACTTCTCTTTTTTGCTAGGCTGTCTCTTTTTTGATCCTTTGGCTAGAGAGAGAAAGCTTTTGTTGAGGCCCTATTTGTCTGTATCTGTTGACATTTCTGAGTGGCTAGCTTCTTCAGCTCTAAGTCTGGATTATACAAGGGAAAAAAACCCAAAACACCCTGGAGACCCACAGAGAACTCACCACTGTCTTGTCCCTTTTATCCCTCAGGTCTTGTTGAGTCTGCTTTCTACTGTTCACCTTCCATAGATGTCTTATATTCGCTTTATATAAAATGTTAAGGGTTTTCAATTGTTCTCGGTCCGGGAATGGGGAAAATATATTGACTCCATCTTCTGGAAAATAAAAGTTGACTTGATCCTCATTTTTTGGTAAGATTTTTGGTTCTAATTTTTCATAAATTTTCTGTTTGTGGTTTTTACATATTCAGTTATTGAATTATCCTTGCTATCTTTATTTAATTACCTACTTATAAAGATTATTTAAAATGTTATTTGGTTGCAAATATTTTACCAGCTTTTTGATGGACTTTTAATGTTGTCTATAATCTTGAGATATGAAAGTTTAATATTTATAGAATTAAACACATTGATTGTTTTCCATATGATTTTCCCCTCACATAAAACATAATCTATCTGTATCAAAATATCAAGTAAACATTTGTACATAATTCCATTTAGATTTTTTAAATGACTATAATTTTACTTTTGACTCTTTTATCCACCCCAATTAATATTTAACTGACATATAGTTGATTTACAATGTTGTGTTAATTCCTGCTGTACAGCAAAGTTTATTCAATTATACAGTACATATATATACAGTTATATATATATTCAGTTATACATATATTCTTTTTTATATTATTTTCCATACTATTTTATCAAGGACATTGAATCTAGTTACCTGTGCTAGACAGTGAAAGTGAAAGCAAACTCGCTCACTTATGTTGGACTCTTTGTAACCCTATGGACTGTAGCCCACCAGGCTCCTCTGTCCAT
The DNA here is from genome assembly GCF_016772045.2 of Ovis aries. Classification (NCBI taxonomy): domain Eukaryota; kingdom Metazoa; phylum Chordata; class Mammalia; order Artiodactyla; family Bovidae; genus Ovis; species Ovis aries. Next base: position 28,453,897 of record NC_056069.1, on the reverse strand, counting down.
GGGACTTTCCAGGCAAGAATACTGGAGTGGGTTGCCATTTCCTTCTCCAGGGGATCTTCCCAACCCAGGGATCAAACCCAGGCCTCCCACATTGCAGGCAGACAATTTACCCTCTGAGCCACCAGGGAAGCTATACAGTAGGACCTTGTTTATTCATTCTATACATACTAGTTTGTGTCTGCTAACCTCAAACTCCCATTCACTCCATCCTTAATCCTCACCCCTTCCCAGTGGCAATCACAAGTCTGTTTTTTATGTTTGTGAGTCTGCTTCTATTTCATTGATTAGTTTATTGGTGTCATATTTTAGATATTAATATTTAAATTTAATATTTTTCTATAGATTTAGAGAAGAAATTCTTTGAACTGTGTTTTTAGAAAAGGAATTCTTAATTGTGTTGAAAGCTTGAAAATGCTTCCAGATATTCTCAATTCTAGTACAAAATCTTGCTTCATGGATTAGTGGTATCAGACCTTCCTAACAAGTTGTCTGCCTTTACTTTAGTTCATTTTGAGGATGGTGGGAAGGGGACTTCACCTGTACTGTCATGCCCAGCAAAATGGCCATGCTTTAAAAACTATGTGGGGCATGAAGAATTCCTTGACTGGGCTGTCAGAGGTATTGGTTGAACCATCTTACCAGGTTTGCTATCATTTAATACAACAGGGCAAGCTTAGCAACAGAAATTAACTTTACCATATTATTACTGAAGTTAATACTTCAAGCAACTTGATTCAAATTTAGGTTAAATTTTAAAAGACAAGCAAGTATACACTATGACTCCTTGTTTCCCCCACAAGTGTTAGTCTTTGTTAGGCACTTTAGAGCTCTACTGGGGTCATTTTTTGGCTACTGTTTTGGAAGCCAGGGGATGCTGCAATCATCTCTCAAATGATGATGTTGCCATCTTTGAACACCAGGAAGGGATTCTGTGGTGATGGGCATACTGCTAAGTTAAATCCTTTAGAGCTTTCTGCATTGTTCCATAGTTATTTGTTTGTTTTTTGGTCTGTGCTTCTAAGTCATCAGCAACACCATAGATTGAATAAAAGAATAATTCTCCGCTTGATATATCAGAGAGAACTCATAATTCTATATTAACTGGGGTGACTCAGAATCACAAAGCAGAAGTGAGAAAAACCAGTTGTGTTACTATTAAAAATGGCAATTATAAAGACTTCATAGACACATGGGAGTAAATTAAGTGAAAAGAAAAGTAAGATGAGAAATAGTACACTATTTCTCCACATTCAATCCCTGGATCAAGAAGACCCTCTGGAGAAGGGAATGGCTACTCACTCCAGTATTCTTGCCTGGAGAATCCCATGGACAGAGGAGCCTGGCGCACTAAAATCCATGGGGTCACAAAGGGTTCGACACGACTGACTTTCACTTTTCACAAATTATGGTAGTAGTAGCTTCCAAGAGTTCTTTCCCCCACCCACTCAATCTTAGGTAATTTGCATATTTATGAGCTAGGTCAAAAAATATAATTTTAATTAATTAAGGAAGATAAATGATGTAACAACAGGAGTTTCCTTGCTGTAATTTGTTGTTGATTTCCTAGAGTTACAGACTTTCCTAGAGCAAGGCTCCCATAAGCTAGTTCTATAGCAATAAAATGCTGTTTTATTGAACATTGCTTCATGACTGCCTGTATTTTTATTGTTACACAATCCAATGGTAGATTTAAAAGAACTCAAATGTTACAGCATTTTATGCTTGTCAGCGTTATTTTATAAATGATGTCCAGATAGATGAGAGTATGCGATAAAAAGAGCAGCTGTTCCTTCCCAAGCAGCCCTGTTGCTCCTGTCTCTAAGCTGTGAGAGGCAAGTTTGAAACCTATGAAACCAAAAAGTTCCAGCAGAGCAGGTCTGTTTCCTTAAGGTTGTGATTTCATGAAGGCCCTTTCAGGAAGCCCAGACAACAAAATTTCTTTAGGGGCTACTAAAGCCTTCAGCCCTGCCAAGAATTACTTGAAGGAAAACTCAGAAGCATTCCATTCTCCAGAGGATGGGTTTTGGTGCAGATTGAGGCAGATCTATGACTGTGTATGTAACTCCAGGGCAAGTGAGTTTCATGCCTCACACTAGAAAAGGCAAACCAAATCCAGTAATTATTTGCAAGCTGAGAACAGAAATTCACGAACATAGTTACAAAATCATAAATCGAAATTTCACAAGCAATACTGCAAAAAAAAATTTTTTTTTTAATAGAGAAGCTGGGCCAAATACACACAAACACAGCCCTCAAGGGCTGAATGCTGTTAAAAGTGTTTCACGGACTCGATGGCCGTGAGTCTGAGTGAACTCCAGGAGATGGTGATGGACAGGGAGGCCTGGCATGCTGTGATTCATGGGGTCGCAAAGAGTCGGACACGACTGAGCAACTGAACTGAACTGAACTGAAAGAAGAGAAAAGTCCTCTGGAGCCAAAGAGGGGAAAGCTATCTAAAAAGAAAACGGAATAGGAAATAAAGAGAAATTAGGTTCATGGTAGGTCCCAGTCATGTCACTATGACTCTGCACAGAGAACATTGATCAATCTTCTCTGAAAACAACTAGACTACTTAAACTTTCCTAGTAGCCATTGAAAATGTGGGAGAGAATCTTAAATATGAAGGCTCGATATTAGTGTTATATTTATCAAGCAGATCTTTTTATTTGCTATAAGTTATGATTGTTGTTGTTGTTCAGTTGTGTCTGACTCTATGTGACCCCATGAACTGCAGCATGCCAGCCTTCCTTATCCTCCACTATCTTTGCTCAAACTCATGTCCACTGAGTCAGTGACACCATCCATCTATTTCATCATGTCTCCTCCTTCTCCTCTTGCCAATCTTTCTCAACATCAAGGTTTTTTCCAATGAGTCAGCTCTTTGCATCAGGTGGGAAAAGTATTGGAGCTTCAGCTTCAGCATCCAGTGAATATACAGGACTGATTTTCTTTGGGACTCACTGGTTTGATCTTCTTGCAGACCAAGAGACTCTCAAGTCTTCAGCACCACAGTTCTAAAGCATCAATTCTTTGGTGCTCAGCCTTCTTTAAGGTCCAAATCTCTCATCTGTACATGGCTACTGAAAAACCGTAGCTCTGACTATGCAGACCTTGGTCAGCAAAGTGATATCTCTGATTTTTAATACACTGTGTAGGTTTGTCACAGTTTTTCTTTCAAGTATCCTTAAGTTTTGGTTAAGGATCCTAATAAAATTCTACAGAACTGTGTGAATACTGGTGTACAAACAAACGTGAAACTGAATTAATGCCTTGAGAACACTAGATAGCCCTTAGAGAAGAAAAGGAAATTAGGAGATTGGCATCTCAGAAAGAAAGACCTGACCGCCTGTGCCTTATCTCAGAGTTCCTAGGTATATGACTATCAGTTCAGTTCAATTCAGTCACTCAGTCGTGTCCAACTCTTTGCGACCCCATGAATTGCAACACGCCAGGCCTCCCTGTCCATCACCAACTCCCGGAGTTCACTCAGACTCACGTCCATCGAGTCCGTGATACCATCCAGCCATCTCATCCTCTGTCGTCCCCTTCTCCTCCTGCCCCCAATCCCTCCTGGCATCAGAGTCTTTTCCAATCTCAGATAAAATGAGGTTTACAAACTTGCCCAAAACCACAGGGCTAAAATGACTCAGCCTGAAATTAGCACATAAATTCTTTGCCCTCCAGTCAGGTTTAATTGTATTTATACTTACGTTTTCTCAGTTGCTTAAATACTTCCCCAGGAAGACCATTCAGGGTCCATTGTTGCAGGCGTGAACCAGGAAGGGGAGTGGGCTCTGATAGAGCTCAGTAGCACCAATGCCAGAAAATAGGGAATTCTCACCTCTTTGCTGTGTCAGCCTCCACTGAGGTCATTTTAATGCCATAGCTTGTCTTTTCTTCCATGTTCCCTGATGGATAATTTACAGAGCCTCCTATTAAAAATATGCACATTTTTCCAGTCAAAACCCACCATGTATTTTTAGTTGAGAAAAATGAAAAGGAGAATGTAAATTTTCCAGACTAGCATTTCTCTAGGACACATTTACTTATTTTTTTTTCCCTGTTTGCCTCACTATTTTTCCATATTACACTAAGTCCTAAATGCCAGCAGTATTCTGGTATATGTCACTATTCACCTGACACTTTCCTTTGGTGGGGACGTTCTATTCCGATGTACTTGTGTTATTTCCCTGTTGGTATTTCTATCAGATTCTGCAAATGTTAATGTTGTCTCTTTCACATAACATTCAAATCGCAGAAGTATTGGTGGTTGGAAACTTCAAAAGTATTATAATCATAGAGATACTGTTGCAGGAAGGCGGACCCCTTCCAGGGCCCGAAACTGGGCTCTTGTCTAACACTCAGAAATGAATTGTCTGAAGAGACACATGTGTTGACAAAGCAAGAGATTTTATTGGGAAAGGGCAACTGAGTGGAGAGCAGTAGGGTAAGGGAACCCAGGAGAACTGCTCTGCCGTGTGGCTCACAGTCTCAGGTTTTATGGTGTTGGGATTAGTTTCCAGGTGGTCTTTGGCCAATCATTCTAATTCAGAGTCTTTCCTGGTGGCGCACGCATGGCTCAGCCAAGATGGATGCTAGCAGGAGGGATTCTGGGAAGTGGACGGACACACGGTGTCTCCTTTCGACCTTTCCCGAACTCTTCTGGTTGGTGGTAGCTTATTAGTTCCTATTCCTTATCAGGATCTCCTGTCATAAAACAACTTACGCAAATGGTTACTATGGTGCCTGGCTAGGGTGGGCGGTTTCAATCAGTGTGTTTCCCCTAACAATACCTCTCTTATAACCTTCTTTCAACCTTGAAAGCATTCACTTTTTTATTGGCTGATTGAGTTTTACAGAGAGGGTAGACGCAAGAGAAATGATTGTATTTTTTTTAAGTTTTTATCTATACAGTTTCTCCCACTCCTACTTTTATTTCTTTCTTCTCTCTCTTTTTGTTAAATTTCCTCTAACAAGGTATTATTTGTAATATATTGAAAATGTATTCTTTGCAGTGCATTGAAAAGGAAAAGTTGAAAAATGTGTATGGTTTCGGGAGATTGATTTTTTTCTTACTTACGGTTGCCTGAGTCGAATTTCTAATACAGTGTCATTCCTTATATTTATCATTTTCTTACCCATTAGTTCAGAAAAAAAATATGGCTACAGTTCATATTTTTAAATGCATTACAATTGTTCTCCTGAACAGAGACTTTGCAAAGCATCTTTTTCATGAACAAAAACTTCCTGAGGCTAAGATGTGTGTGTGTGAGTATGTGTATGGGGAGGAAAGTTTGGAGGTAGGAGGGTGTGTAGGGATGGGTCCAGGATTCCTGGGCTGAGTTGTTCATCCCTTTGCCCCAGTAGAGACGTCCCTGAGTTGTTGTGTAGGCACGTCTTTGTACAACTTTGAGAGTAGGCTGTGGAGACCACACAATGGAAGCATTAAGAGAATGGTGACAAGTGAATCAGCTCAGCATGCAACTTATTTTTGAAAGGAAAGAGAGTGGTAGAAGTGTTGGCATTGAGAGACTACACTGGATAGATTTTTAAGTTACTCTGAAGATGACTATGGAATTTAACATGCCTAGCATGGAGCACATAAGAATGATTCAATCTGACATTTTTGAAATATGTAGACATTTTTGCTGTAAAAGATAAAACAAAAAAAATAAATAAAAGAGCATCATTAAAAAGGACATACTGCAACATGAAAAATGAATAACAAAGTTAAAAATACTTTACTGTGAAATACAAAATATTTGAATACATTTGATTCATGATAATACTATGCAAATAATTGATTTTATTTTGTTTTTGGTTCCTGAGCACCACTTGTCTTCCAAGTCTTTTTGTTCATTCATAATATTCTATACTTTTTCTATGCTTGTCAATTCATCTCCTTGTTCAGCATCACAGTTTTTTTGTTGTTGTTGCTAAAAGTTCTTCCTTCATTACGAGAGGTATCAGTTTCCAAAAACCAGGATGCACATTTGTAACTGAGTTGTATTTTGAGAGCCCCTAGACTACTGTTTGTTCTTGGTATGTTGTCATGTGTCCACTGATGGATGTTCCAAAGTCATACAGGAAACGTGGGTTCAGCTCTGCACCTTTAATCCAACTGAAGTATTTGCAAACTGATATGTTATCATTTGGAGAAGGCAATGGCTCCCCACTCCAGTACTCTTGCCTGGAAAATCCCATGGATGGAGGAGCCTGGTAGGCTGCAGTCCATTGGGTGGCTAAGAGTCGGACACGACTGAGCGACTTCACTTTCACTTTTCACTTTCATGCATTGGAGAAGGAAATGGCAACCCACTCCAGTATTCTTGCCTAGAGAATCCCAGGGACGGGGGAGCCTGGTGGGCTGCTGTCTATGGGGTCACACAGAGTTGGACACGACTGAAGCGACTTAGCAGCAGCAGCAGCAGCATGTTATCATTGTCTTGTAAGGTATGCAGTCTGGCTTTGTTGTTGTTGTTCAGTCACTTGGTTGTGTCCAGCTCTTTGCAATCCCATGGACTGTAGCACACCAGGCTTTCCTGTCCTTCACCATCTCCCAGAGTTTGCTCAAATTCATCTCCATTGAGTCGGTGATGCCATCCAACCATCTCATCTTCTGTTGTCCCCTTCTCCTCCTGCCTTCAATCTTTCCCAGCATCAGGGTCTTTTCCAATGAGTCAGCTCTTCACCACAGGTGGCCAAAGTACCACCTTTGCATTAGGAGGCTGAGCTACCAGGGAAGTCCTAAATTGGTTTTACACTGTCTTATTTCATACTTCCTGTAAGTTTCATTACCTTGTTTCCTATCAAGTTGATATATGTGGCTGTTATCTACTATTTTAAGACTGCCATGTTTACTTGTCATCAAAGAGATCATTAAGGGCTTCCTTGATGGCTCAGACATAAAGAATCTGACTGCAATGCTGGAGACACCGGTTAATCTTTGGGTCTGGAAGATCCCCTGGAGGAAGAAATGTCAACCCACTCTAGAATTCTTGCTTGGAGAAATCCCATGGACAAAGGAGCCTGGTGGGCTGAAGTCCACAGGGTTGCAGAGTCAGACTTGACTGAGCAGCTGAGCAAGCACACATGAAGAGATCATTATGAGGACTCAGGTATATGAAATAAAAGAATGGGAGTACTGTGTCAGTGGAGAAAGGAAACCAAATTATCAAAGAGTTATTTTATCTTTTACAGTAAAATTACCTTATGGCAAGTAGTTATGCAGTGAAAATGATCCCAGCAAAGGCATCTATGGCAAAGATGTTTATGGTGAAACTACCTCAAACTCCCAAATAATAACAGTCTACAACAAGTTGCAAAAGCCTTTAAAGAGCTTAGTTTCTCTCTAAGTAAAATAAATTTCTTACTATGTTGTATTTATTCACAGCAATTATACATTGGAATCATGGAGACTTCACTTGTTCTGGGGAAATAAGCTGTGCAAAGACTGTGAAATCTTTCTACTGGTTTTCTTTCATGTAATAATGACCTTCTTCTGTATTTTGCAGGTAGGGTGGTGGCAGTAAGTCCTATCTCTTTGTCTAGTTTGTGTTTATTTACTTGAAATGATATTTATCTCATTTCCCAGTTTTATTTATTATAAACATCTTTTTGATGTTTAATCACATGAACTAAAGGTTTTTGAAGTCCTTAATGACTTTCAACACATTGAAGTGAAACCAAAAGTTTGAGAATTGCTGTTCTGAGTTTCTTTTACCCTAATTTAGTCTCCTCTGTCTATAATTTACCTTTGGGTGGCTAAATCATATATATGAGCTACACTTCACATTTCTCTCTACTACTTTGTCCATAAATCGTAGCCCTTCCCCTTGCCCAGGTTCCCCAGTATAGGGACCTCTGTGATCCCCAGACCCACAGAGGCAATCAACTCAATTACACTGTTGGAAATAAGAAACCAGAAAATAATGGGGAGAAAATTATAAGGGATTGTGTAATAAAAATAGCACAGGTGTTTAATAGATGTGTTCAATAGATATGGGTTCTTTCTCACCAGGGTAGCAAATTAATGTTCCTTGTCTGTAAAATAAAACAGGAGATCAGTTGTTTTCAAAATACATTCTACACAGCTTTATGGTTCTGAAGATGGGATAATGGTTCCAGGTGGGAATGAGAGATGGTAGGTGGGGGCGGGGGGGCGAGAGGGGGAAACTTCCTCGTTCCCTCTCTCAACCAAGACAGAGTCACTTCCAAATCATCTTAGAGATCAGAGCTTAGGATAAGACTTCATTTGATAAAAGAGCTTTTGCATGAAGAAGTCTAGAAACCGCTGGACTAGATAATTTGTGAAGCCCTTTCCAGGCCTAACTTGACAGATTAGCAGGGGATCCAGATGGGAAAATATGTCTACTTCGACTAAAAAAATGTAATTTTGATTTTTATCCTAAACTTTATGAGTTGAAGAGATTATCTCAAATGAATTTGAGATGGAAACTGTGCACACATCCCAAGTGAAGAGGTTGTGGAGAGAATTTTCTGTGTTCTCCTGGTGATGCTTGTGGCTTTGACTTATGAACACAACCCTTCAACCAGCACTTGGTTATACAGTCTTTCATGAGACTGCTAGCTTCACAGAAGCTATTTTACTTTGATCTGATATAACATGATTGAGTAGAAAAATCCAGGAACCTGTCAGAGAAGTTTCTTTACTCTATTGGAGTTTATGGAACATTTGACTTGTTATTGAGGTTAGAAGGGGGAAAAAAAGAAGAACTGAGAGATCCAAATAAAATTATCAAAGTGGAGGACATTTTATAGCTGAAGCAGAGCAATAAACTATTTCAACAAAGTAGCAGCTTTTTTTTTTTTTTTTACTCTAAGAGATCTGTCTTATATGCCCTATTCCATTTTCCTCAGCTTAATAAATATTTAGGCAAGAGACTTTCTACATTGACAAGGGCAATATTGAAGCACAGATGTGTGAAAAAACCTGTGTGAGTTTACTAACAAAAGAGTACGAAAGAAGAGACTAAGTTTCAAGTCAAGGATTTTGATTCATCACCTGAATTCTTGGTTTCACATTTCAGAAAATGGGCTTCTTTTTCATAATTAACTATAACGATACTAGGAAGTGCCTTAGGAATATTTGCAGCACAAAATCTTCCCCGAAGGAACAGTTGTCTTGGAAGGAGAGAGTACTTCTGTTTTCATTTCTAGTCTACTTCCCACTCAAAGAGTCTAGCCCACCCCACCCTTCTGTTGTATAAGGATTTTATACATTCTGAGGGAAAGAGTTTCGAGTAAAGTATAATTATCATTTTCACATGAAGGAAGGCTGTGATTCTTAATTTCTGTCTTACAGTTTTCCCTATACTTTGTAAAGCTCTAGTATTTTAAATATTTATATTTTAAAACATACAGAAATGCATGTCCCTACTGTCTTAGGTTTTTCTTGGAAGGAGACAACATATGCTCATTTCAATTCCAGATAAACTATGCTTGAATTCAGTTTCTCTGGAATTTGGAAATTGCTGTTCAAACTTCTCTAACACCTTTTAAAAAACAGTAGTACTTTTGTTTAAACAGAATCACAAGGTTTAAAATCTTCAGTGAAAAACTGCTATAAATGTAAGAGATTTTTCTCATCAATCATAGCTATGTCACTTTCAAGATGTGTTTTCCAATGCAGCTCTCTATAAATTTACGGCATTCTCTAACTTGATTTTCCTCTCATGTAATGAGTACTCAACTTTTCACTTGGATCATGAAAAAAAAATGGAAAGATAAACGACATGCTGCATTAAACGACATACTACAATGTTTCATGTTTCACAAAAAGCATGAATGGGTTAGTCATTTCCTGCAATTATTAATGACCTTAATGTGATCACGTAACCAAAGTCCTGCTATCCTAGTCAGTTATTTGTGGGGGGTCTTTGGGGAGTTTTTTTGGTTTCTTTGGACCAGTTCTATAGGGAGCTAAATTAGTAAATTTATGCCTGCTATTTCAGCTCTAAGTTACGTATGACCCATTTTGGTGTGCTTATCTGGGGACAATCCATTATTGAATTAGTTTGGAGTAGACATAATGTACTAATCTTAGTCATCAGAAATATGCCCTACTTAGAGAAATTTTCCATTCACTTTGTGTCTCAAATGCACAGATGCCTTTGAACAGCCCTTATCTACAAACAGAGAGGAGTAGTTTCACACTCTAAGAATTTATCATAAGTCACTGGAGAATTTGACATGTTCCTTGTGCTTCTAGCTTTTCGGCCTGAAGTCAATTTCAGCCCAAATTCTTACATGATTAAGTGAAATTCACCCAACCATTTACTCTCATGGTTTGAAGATCATAGCAAAACTGATGGTTATATTTTGGGAAGAAAAAAATATGGCCTCCACTGCTGGTCTGACACAAAACTAAACAAAATAACTTCAAGGTTTTCGAATGCTTTTAGACATCTAGATTTAGAATAGTGATGAGTTTTTGCTTCTCTGTTCCATGCTTATCTTAATTTCTTACTTTTATTTTCTCTATTCACTCACATAATCCTCCTCACTCACATAATCCTCATCTCTCTTTGGTCAATCTGCTGCTACATGTCATGTACTAAATTTCTGTGGTGACCTCAGAACTTTTTGGAACTGGGCATTATTGCCTTCTTTCCATGTTGCTCTTCTTTCTCATTATTCTGAAGAAACGTAATCAAAAAATGAAAAGGCCAGGCTTACCTGACTCTGTAGCCTACCATCTGGAAAGACTGTCAGGACTCTGTCAGAAAAGCATCATAACTCTGTGGAAAAATAAAAAAGCAAGATAAAAAGTTCTTGTTCTATAGAAGTAGAGTTTTGAATGGGACTTCTGGTTTTCTGTTGTATTAGTTTACTTGGGCTGTATAACAAAACACCACAGACCAGGTAGCCTAAAAATAGAAATTTGTTTTCTTACTGTTCTAGAGTCTAGAAGTCTGAGCTCAAGGTGTTGGCAGTTTTTTTGCTTTGAAGCCTCTCTCCTTGGTTTGCAGATGGCTCCTTATCATGGTGTTCATGCATAGGCTCACCTCTGGGTGTGTGCACCCTTAATGTTTCTCTGTGTGTCCAAATTTCCTCTTCTTATAATGATACCAGTCATTTGGGATTAGGGACCATTCTAATGGCCTTCTTTTAAATTAATCATTTCTTTAAAGGTCCTATTTCCAAGTACAGTCACACCCATAAATAATGGGGGTTATGACTTCAATACATAAATTTTCAGGGAACACAGTTCTGTCCCCAACACCTGTTTTTTTGATAGAATCCTCCTCAGGTAGCCACAGAACAGAATAGATCTGTTCTAGCATAGTCTGGTTTTCTGCTCATATAAACATGAAAATGCCTTTTAGCCTTCTCATTATACCTGAGATGTGATGAGAGGCATTATTATTGGAAATTGGAAAAGCTTTTCTTTTTGTCATAGGATGGGTTAATATCATTATGTATCCTGTTTGCATGCTAAATTGCTTCAGTTGTGTCCAGCTTATTGTAACCCCATGGATTATAGCCCACCAGGCTTCTCTGTCCATGGGATTCTCCAGGCAAGAATACTGGAGTGGGTTGCCATTTCCCTACCCAGGGATTGAACCCACGTCGCTACGTCTTCTGCTTTGGCAGGTGAATTCTTAACATGAGCACCTCTGGCTACTGCAGGTGCAGTGTTACTGTCTGATTTTTTTTGTTTGTTTGTTTAAATAAATTCTATGTTAATTTGGAAGGGCATTAACCCAGAAGGGAGGACTGTTAAAGGTCACATTTTAAAGACTTGTTGTCTAGCTATGTAGGAAAACTAGTGGTTGTTCTATATTTGAAAAGGGAGAGCCACACTTAACCAGAGGATCTCTAGATTAGAAGTAGTTATCAGTAGGTGGGTGGTATATTAGTTAGGGCCCTCCAGAGAAATAGAACCAAGAGGAAATGTACTTTTATCTCTATCTATCTGTCTGCTGGCCATCTATCCATTATCTATCCATTTTAAAGTATTAGCTTATGTGACTGGGATGTGAAAAGGTTAGCAAGTCCAAAGTCTTCATGGTAGGCTAGCAGCTGGTGACCCAGAAAAGAGGTGATGTTGCAATATTACATTCCAAGGCAGTCTGAGACAGAACTACTTTCTCTTCCAAAGACTTCAGTGTTTGCACTTAAGACCTTCAACTCATTGGATGAGGCCCATCCATCTTACAGTTAGAACCAGACATGAAATAATGGACTAGTTCAAAATTGGGAAGGGAGTCCATCAAAGCTGTATATTGTCAGCCTGCTTATTTAAATTCTATGTGAGTATATCATGCAAAATACCAGGCTGGCTGAATCACAAGCTGGAATCAAGATTCTGGGAGAAATACCAACAACCTCAGATATGCAGATGATACCACTCTAATGGCAGAAAGCAAAGAGGAACTAAAGAGCCCCTTAATGAGGGTGAAAGAGGAGAGTGAAAAAGCTGGCTTAAAACTCAACATTCAAAAAATGAAGGTCATGGCATCCAGCCCCATCATTTCATGGCAAATGAATGGGGAAACAGTGGAAACAGTGACAAATTTTATTTTCTTGGGCTCCAAAATTACTGCAGATGGTGATTGCAGCCATGAAATTAAAAGATACTTCCTCCTTGGAAGAAAAGATATGGAAAATCTATATCAGTTCAGTTCAGTCGCTCAGTCGTGTCCGACTCTTTGCGACCCCATGAATCGCAGCACGCCAGGCCTCCCTGTCCATCACCAACTCCCGGAGTTCACTCAGACTCACGTCCATTGAGTCCGTGATGCCAAGCAGCCATCTCATCCCGGGTTGTCCCCTTCTCCTCCCGCCCCCAATTTCTCCCAGCATCAGAGTCTTTTCCAATGAGTCAACTCTTCACATGAGGTGGCCAGAGTACTGGAGCTTCAGCTTTAACATCATTCCTTCCAAAGAAATCCCAGGGTTGATCTCCTTCAGAACGGACTAGTTGGATCTCCTTGCAGTCCAAGGGACTCTCAAGACTCTTCTCCAACACCACAGTTCAAACGCATCAATTCTTCGGTGCTCAGCCTTCTTCACAGTCCAACTCTCACGTCCATTCATGACCACAGGAAAAACCATAGCCTTGACTAGACAGACCTTAGTCAGCAAAGTAATGTCTCTGCTTTTGAATATGCTATCTAGGTTGGTCATAACTTTTCTTCCAAGGAGTAAGCGTCTTTTAATTTCATGGCTGCAATCACCATCTGCAGTGATTTTGGAGCCCAGAAAAATAAAGTCTGACACTATTTCCACTGTTTCCCATCTATTTCCCATGAAGTAATGGGACCAGATGCCATGATCTTCGTTTTCTGAATGTTGAGCTTTAAGCCAACTTTTTCACTCTCCTCTTTCACTTTCATCAAGAGACTTTTCAGTTCCTCTTCACTTTCTGCCATAAGGGTGGTGTCGTCTGCATATCTGAGGTGATTGATATTTCTCCTGGCAATCTTGATTCCAGCTTGTGTTTCTTCCAGTCCAGCGTTTCTCATGATGTCCTCTGCATATAAGTTAAATAAGCAGGGTGACAGTATACAACCTTGAAGTACTCTTTTTCCTAGTTGGAACCAGTCTGTTGTTCCATGTCCAGTTCTAACTGTTGCTTCCTGACCTGCATACAGATTTATCAAGAGGCAGGTTAGGTGGTCTGATATTCCATCTCTTTCAGAATTTTCCATGGTTTCTTGTGATCCACACAGTCAAAGGCTTTGGCATAGTCAATAAAGCAGAAATAGATGTTTTTCTGGAACTCTGTTGCTTTTTCCATGATCCAGTAGATGTTGGCAATTTGATCTTTGGTTCCTCTGCCTTTTCTAAAACCAGCTTGAACATCAGGAAGTTCACGGTTCACGTATTGCTGAAGCCTGGCTTGGAGAATTTTGAGCATTACTTTACCAGCATGTGAGATGAGTGCAATTGTGCAGTAGTTTGAGCATTCTTTGGCATTGCCTTTCTTTGGAATTGGAATGAAAACTGACCTTTTCCAGTCCTGTGGCCACTGCTGAGTTTTCCAAACTTGCTGATATATTGAGTGCAGCACTTTCACAGCATCATTTTTCAGGATTTGAAACAGCTCCACTGGAATTCCATCACCTCCACTAGCTTTGTTCGTAGTGATGCTTTCTAAGGCCCACTTGACTTCACATTCCAGGATGTCTGGCTCTAGATTAGGGATCACATCATCATGATTATCTGGGTTGTAAAGATCTTTTTTGTACAATTCTTCCGTGTATTCTTGCCACCTCTTCTAATATCTTCTGCTTCTGTTAGGTCCATACAATTTCTGTCCTTTATTGAGCCCATCTTTGCATGAAATGTTCCCTTGGTATCTCTAATTTTCTTGAAGAGATCTCTAGTCTTTCCCATTCTGTTGTTTTCCAACAGAGACATCACTTTGCTGACAAGGGTCCATCTAGTCAAAGCTATGGTTTTTCCTGTAGTCATACATGGATGTTAGATCATAAGGAAAGCTGAGTGCCAAAGAATTGATTCTTTCAAATTGTGGTGCTGAAGACCCTTGAGAGTCCCTTGGACAGCAAGGATATCAAGTCCTAAAGGAAATCAACCCTAAATATTCATCACAAGAACAGATGCTAAAGCTGAAGCTCCAGTATTGTGGCCATCTGATGCAAACAGCTGTCTCTTTGGAAAAGACCTTGCTGGGAAAGGTTGAGGGCAGGAGGAGAAGGGGATGACAGGGAATAAGATGGTTGGGTGGATCACTCAGTGAGCATGAGTCTGAGCAAACTCTAGGAGACAGTGAAGGACAAGGAATCCTGGCATGCTGCAGTCCATGGGGTTTCAAAGAGTTGGACAAGATTGAACAACAACAGTGTCCATGTTACAGGAATCCCTAGTGGTTCAGTGGTAAAAAAAAATCTGCCTGCAAAGTAGGAGACTCAGGTTTGCATCATGGGTGGGGAAGATCCCCTGGAGAAGGAAATGACAACCCACTCCAGTATTCTTACCTGGGAAAGTCCATGGACAGAGAAGCCTGGCAGACTATAGTCCATGGGTCAAAAGAGTCAGTCATGACTTAGAGACTAAACCACCACCACCATTCATGTTATGGAGGGTAATCTGCCTTACTCAAAGCCTACTGATTTAAATGTTAATCCCATCAAAAATACCTTTGCAGCCACACCTAAACTGTGTTTGACCAAATAGCTGTGTACCATAACCTAACCAAGTTGACCTATAAAATTAACCATCACAGGTGAATTTTACAACACAATGTTGACAACTCATTGTGCCGCTATGTCCAAGAACATGGCTTATGTTCTTGCTATAAGTTAACCACTCTTAGGTATCCAATGAAGGTATGATGTCGGCTAACCTGCCAGAAGGCCCTGTTAATGTGGGAATGGTCAGAGTTATAAAGACCTCTTCCATGTGCACCAGCTACATAACACATGCAAGAAGGCTCCCCAGAGATGGGCTGTGTATTGTGAATAGTTGCCTTCTTGCAGGCACAGAGCCATACCACATGGCCTCTTGACACTAGTTTGGCTTTTTGAATCCATTATATATCACTGAAGACAAGATTCCATCCCAATGTCATCTTATGGAAGTGATTCACATTTTGGAGGTGGGAGCTTCTTGAACCCCTTTCTGCAAATGAAATTTGGAAGCATAAACAAATAAACAATGAAATGGAACAACAACAGTACATGGGTACAAGTGGGTTCTTCACAACTGGCCCCTATCTGTGCTGATTTAACATTCTGTTGTAAATGTAAGGAAAATCCTTGTTTCTCCTTAGTTCGCACGTGGGCAATCTATCTTCAGAATACACTCCTAAGTATGAGAAAAGCTAAGATTCTCTCGGATAACTTGAGACAGCTATTCCAAATCAAATCCCTGGACCTATAACTAGTGCTTTATTATTTCAGCAGTTGAATATGGCCTCCTTTGTGCTACCTTATTATTCTGCTCTTCATTAAGCCCATCTCTGTGCCTCCTCAGGCCATCATGCATAATGTTTGTAGATAGACTCTTTCTTGCAAGGAGAAGTCATATACCAGGCAGTTTATAAGGATTATCCCTGTGACTAAAGGGGAGAGAGTTCAAGGCAGAAACCGTGACAGACAAGACAGAGGTGGAAAGGGTGTCTGTTGCTAACACTGAGTTAAACTGATTTCATTCATATCTGGTAGCCCCTCTTTAAGAGAGCAGAGGAGTGTTTTAGAGAAGTATTTAGAAAGTATTTCAGAAACACTTTAGAGGAATATTTTAGAAAGCTTCCGAATAGACTGGTTTACTTTCTTTTATTTAATAAGTTTCAGTGTACACATGGTAAGTCAGTTTTGAAAAACCTTCATTTACATAATCTGAGAATATTGATTATGTAAATAATCAAATTGATTAGTAAATAAATAATGCATTTATTTACATGACTTTTATCTGTGAAAAGATCTGGACTGTGCTAATGCCTGCCCTGATCTGAGAACATGGGTTAAGGTTTACATAAAATTTCTTGCAACCCGTGAAAGCCACATTTTCCACACTATTTGCTAGAGAGCCCTGGCGTACCTCAGGGAACTCACAGGGTCACAGCAGGATATTTTAAATTTTCAAGGAAAACACAGCAATGCTTAATATCTGTCAGACACAGGCAAATTATTAACTTAGGGACATTCACAGTTTCCACATTAAATCATACTACATTCCTTTTAATGATGTCATATCCGAGAAGCTGAGTTTTCTGAAGCTGCTGTGATTAAAAGCAAGTAGCATGCAGAAATCAATATAAAAGAGAAAATAAAGGTGCCAGTGTCCAATCTGATTCTAAGGTTTGAGAAGCAGTACAGTGTCAAACAGGCACATACATCCAACACATTAGTATATAATTGTGATCATTTAAGGATGAAATACAATCTTTCTTCCAGTTTATGTGTATATGTTTGTGTGTACACACGCACATATGTGTGTGTGCATTTAAATGCCTACTAAGTTGCTGGAACAAAAATACTTATTAATTAATTTGTTTGGACTAAACTCCTTTAAAAACTATTAAGGGATTCTTTTGATCTTGCAGCTGCCATGAAAAAAAATTACACCAAGGGCACCAGGAACTGAGAAAGTTTACAAGCCTTTGTGCTGGGAATTATGGCTGCATTTGGTACTGCTACCAATTGAAGCGTGGATTTCAAAATGTTCTAAATCTATAGTTTTTCCCAGGTGATTGTGTGTCAAAGAAAGTGTGTGGGAGAGAGAGGCTTTTACTTGAAGTTTGGTTGTATTAGGCTTTTCTGTTTTAAAAAAGACTATGTATAAAATAGATAATCAACAAAGACCTACTATATAGCACAGGGCACTGTACTCAATATTCTCCAAGAACCTACACGGGAAAAGAATCTGAAGAAAAATGAATATGTGTACATGTATAACTGAATGATGTCACCTAAAACTAACACAGCAAGGTAAATCAGGTATTCTTCAATATAAAATAATTTTTTAAAAGCATAGTGATGTTTAATCTCATCTCAAAAGCTCCAGCCCATTCCTCACCTAGTTCTCCCCACCTTGGTGAGATTGGGGTCCCCATCAAATCGGAAACCTAAGCAGCATCCTTCATTCTTCCCTCTCTTTTACCCTCTACAGCGGCTCTATCACTGTGAGTCTTGTTTCTACCTTAGACATAGAGCTCCTGTGTGTGTATTTCTCTCTGGCCTCACTGCCACTCCTTAGTGTAGACCTCCCCACTTTCCCTATAGACCTTGATTATGGCAACAGCTCTCAACGTCTTCCTGCATCCACTCTTCTCTCAGTTCTCAGCAAAACAGCCTCAATATTCTTTTGAAAATAAAAATTGGATCATGATTCTCCTTTACTTAAAACCTTTAGTAACTTCTCGTTTCACTTTGTGAAAAGAATATATCAAAGCTCTTTATATGACTTAAATAAGCCTTGTATCATTTCTCTCTCCTCTGCCTCTCTGCTCTCATCCCTGCAGCAGGGCCTTAGACCTCATGCCCTAGAACATTGCCTAATTTCAGTTTCCTGGACGCTAACCTCTTCTCCAAGGCTTTCATGCCTCTTTTTGCGTGGAACACTCCCAACCATCACCATCAGTACGACTAACTCCTTTTATTTTCGGTAATAACTGTGACTTTCTCAACAAAATGTTCTCTGACCACACTATCCTAAGTTAAACCCCTCTCCATAATCTTATAAGTAGAATCCTTCTCATGGCCTGAACTGATTATGGTTATTATGTATAGCTGTCCATTGATTTTTTTTTTTTTTTTTGCCTGACTGGCCTCACTAAACCAGAAGCTCTGCTACGGTAGTGGGTGGTGTTTGTAGTTACAGTGTAAACCTAGTACCTAGCAGTGTCTTTGGGTGGGTCTTCAGTGATAACTGGAAATCAGAGAATGAGTGACTGCATGAAGGAATGCAGGATGTCTGTCTTCCACTCTGCCAGATGTGTGGGTTGGGATATGAAAGTAATCTGCCTGATCTGTCCTACTATGCTGGCCGTTTCATCAAGGCTGGTTTCCTTGCCCTTGGCCCTTGCCTCATCTGTAGATGGAATTTACAGTGATTCAACAGTATGCAAGCTGAAGACAAATTTACAGGCACAAACAAGGAAGCAGAGTCCCCCCACCCCTTTCCCATGAATGATTCTAAATTTCCTGACTTAGCAAGTACAAATAAGGATTTCAACTTGTTTTTCCTGAATCACTCTTTTTCCTGCTAAGAACATGGCTATTTTAACACTTCTGAAAATATTTGAGTAATTACCATATGTAAGAGATTTCTTGAGCAACTATTTTTTGGTGCTAAAAGTTCTATACTGGCTTTTCTTTTTATAGAAGGCACAGTAATATTGCTCATATGAACAACACAGGAGCAAGATTTCTTGGGATATCTGCTTGTTGCAAAGCAATATTTCTGCTTTCTGAAAATAAATCTTATCTCTGACTTTCTACTCTACTTAAAATGTTTTGAAATCGTAGGGGGAAAAATTTGTATTTGTTTCCTGAAAATGATGGAAATATGTGCAAAGATGCAATGTTTTCATAAAAAAGGGATTTTGAGAGAACATGCATTTGCATTTTATGTATTAATGTGTTTTATTAATTTCATTTTTTTAGTCTTAGTAAAGCGCATGTGTGTGTATCTTTATTAATTCAAAATTGTATGAGTATGTAAATATTTATTCCCTAATTATAGGGGGAATGCTCTAGTTAATTAGTCAACATTAGTTGTTCAGTTGTATCCAACTCTTTGCGACCCCATGGACTGTAGCCCACCAGGCTTCTCTGACTATGGGATTCTCCAGGCAAGAATACTGGACTGGGTTGCCATTTCTGTCTCCAGAAGATCTTCCTTACCCAGGGATCAAACCCCGGTTTTCTGCATTATGGGTGAACTACCAGGAAAGCTCTAGAGTAAACCCTAATTGACAAATAAAAAATGTATATTTAAGGTGTACAAAATGATATTTTGATATGAATATATATTGTGAAGTAATTAACACAATCAAGCTAACACACTCACCCCCTCACATAGTTACCTCTGTGTGTGTGTGTGATGAGAACACCTAAGATCTACTCTCTTAGCAAATTGCAAGGATTACTAACTATAGTCACCTACTGTACAGTAGATCCCTGAAACTTATTCACATTACATCTGAAAGTTTGTACCATTTGACCAATATCTTCCCATTTCCCTCACTCCTACCCTCACCAACCCCTGGAAACCACCATTCTCTCTGTTTCCTTGAGTTCATCTTTTTTAGATACTATGTGTAAGTGAGATCATACAGCCTTTGTCTTTCTGTGTCTGGTTTATTTCATGTGGCATAATTGTCAGGAAGCAACAGTTAGAACTGGACATGGAACAACAGACTGGTTCCAAGTAGGAAAAGGAGTACGTCAAGGCTGTATATTGTCATCCTGCTTATTTAACTGATATGCAGAGTACATCATAAGAAACGCTGGGCTGGGGGAAGCACAAGCTGGAAATATCAATAACCTCAGATATGCAGATGACACCACCCTTGTGGCAGAAAGTGAAGAACTAAAGAGCCTCTTGATGAAAGTGAAAGAGGAGAGTGAAAAAGTTGGCTTAAAGCTCAACATTCAGAAAACTAAGATCATGGCATCTGGTCACATCACTTCATGGGAAATAGATGGGAAACAGTGGAAACAATCACTGACTTTATTTTTCTGGGCTCCAAAATCACTGCAGATGGTGATTGCAGTCATGAAATTAAAAGATGCTTACTCCTTGGAAGGAAAGTTATGACGAACCTAAACAGCATATTAAAAAGCAGAGACATTACTTTGCCAACAAAGGTCCATCTAGTCAAGGCTATAGTTTTTCCAGTGGTCATGTTTGGATGTGAGAGTTGGGCTATAAAGAAAGCTGAGTGCCAAAGAATTGTTGCTTTTGAGCTGTGGTGTTGGAGAAGACTCTTGAGAGTCCTGTGGACTGCAAGGAGATCCAACCAGTCCATCTTAAAGGAGATCAGTCCTGTGTGTTCACTGGAAGGACTGATGTTGAAGCTGAAACTCCAATACTTTGGCCACCTCATGCGAAGAGCTGACTCATTTGAAAAGAGCCTGATGCTGGGAAAGATTGAGGGCAGAAGGACAAGGGGACAACAGAGGATGAGATGGCTGGATGGCATCACTAACTCGATGGACATGGGTTTGGGTAGACTCTGGGAGTTAGTGATGGACAGGGAGGCCTGGAGTGCTGCGGTTCATGGGGTCGCAAAGAGTCGGAGACAACTGAGCCACTGAACTGTACTAAATTTCCTCCAGGTTCATTCATGTGGTTGCAAATGTAGGATTTCCTTCTTTTCTTTCTTTACTAAATAATATTCCGTTGTACACAAATATCACGTTTAAGAAAATCCATTCATCTACTTGTCAACTGCCATTTAGTTTATTTCCATATTTCTTTCAAATCTTATAGCTAACAAAAGTGCTGCGGAAAAGATGAATGTTTTCTGGTGCATGAAGGGGAGATTTCTTTATGAACATATTTTAAAAAATATTCCATAAAGAAGGAATGGACAAAGAAATAGCTGTCATGGGAAAAAAAATTTAGTAATAGATAAAGAGAGGCAGCAAATTTCAGAGGTCTCTGTCAAGTGACCTCAGCTGGAGGATGACCTAATAATGAGCAGTTACTTGTGCTGACATTCACTTAAGAATCAGGGGTGAATTCAGTGCAAACTATACCCTGTAGCCGTGGCCCTCTCATCTTTTCCACCGCTGCTTAGCAAAAGAACACTGGGCTGTTTGACTCTCATTCTACTGCTCAGGAAAAAATGGGAAGAAGTTGAGTAGGTAGGTGCATGCTTAATATTTTCCAAGAATGTAAACAATGCCGTAGATGGAAGACTCATTCTTCCTACTGACTCTTACCTTGGACTGTGGCCTGGTCCAGTTTGCTCTGTGGTGATTAAAAATCCAAGACAAGAATGTCCCTGAGCAGATAATGAGAGTTTCAGTGACATAGTCTCTACCAAGTGTTTACCTTAATAACGTTTACCAGAAGAATCCTGATCAGTATCTCTCAGCAGGAGATTCCACTTATCCTCTTAGAAGATTGTTCCGATTAAGAAAAATGGTCTCAGAGGAGAGGATAAGTTCAGATGAAGCTGGTGACAGAACCTGAGATTGCTGACTGCAACTTTTACTTGGAGGCATGGCATAATTTTGTCTTCCTTTTTACTTAAAATATTTTAAATGTAGTAGGAAGCTGGAAGTTTAGCATTTTATAAAGATCGCTCAAAATAGACTCCTGCAAAATAAAGAATGATAAATAGCATTGTGTTTATGTCTTCAGTGTTCGGTTGGAAGATTCAATTTAATCTAAAAAATGCAATTAAAATATAAGTGCTTTGTGCCCAGTTTAAGTCAATAGGCAAGAGCCGTTACTCTGCATAAGGTACCACAGAAATAGCTGTGGAAGATTTGAAAAGTTTAATGTGGGGTTTCTGCCATCTCTGGGAAGAAGAGACATAATCACAGGAAATACAAAATATATAAGGCAATATGTAAGCACCAAGCTAAGTGATTCAGCAATTTAAAGACTGAAAGCCTCATTTTAATTGCAAATTACATAATTGCATTTTCATGTTTTACAATAAATGAGATGAATTTCTCTCCAAATTGTTCTTCTCTTGGAGAGGCGATTTGGCCTGCATAGTCCACACTGAAAGCCAGAATCCAGCATGCCTAGCAAAAACATTGTTGTTCCAGAGTTACAGAGCCCCATACACATTCTCTGAGTTGGATAGACTGGAAAAGGTCTGCCTCAAATTAAAAAAAAAAGTGAAAAATGCAGTAATTATGGACATCTCAATTTTGAGATAAAAGATTTCCTCTTCTCTGGCTCTATGAAAACAAGTTATTATGTTCTCCCAATAAACAAACAGGATAATTAATTTGGAGATAATCACACTCTGATGTTTAAAATTATACTTGAATCTTTGAAGTATTTGGATATGAGGAGAGGCTGTGACTCAAATGGATGGTTCAAAGCCTAAGGGTAGATTTTGTAGAGTGTGGAAGCTATGGCTAGATGATAATTTTATTACCTAACATACAATCTGTAGTGGCTTTGGATATTTTCTGATAAGCAAGAAAGTTAAACAGTTCAAGTTAGTCCTATACCTAAGTTACTATACTGGATGAGAATACCTCGGTGAATTATTCAGCTATTATTTTAAATATTAGGATGCTAATTTATGTAATCTTGAGCCCAGGTTCATCTCACTCCTGGGATTCATAAATGTTGATGCATGTCAGCTAACTTGGCATAATAGGCAGCACACATATATTCACTCACATTCTTTGATTCAGATGGGGAAGTTATTTGTGTAGAAAAAGAGGAGAGGAATAGGGATGGGCATCATGGTATATGACTCAGATAGGGGGTCCCATAATGGACCCATTGGCTATCTGTTCACTCCACTTGCATTTCCTCTTCTTTCAGATTTACTCCCATTCCCTAGAGACTGATGCCCTGCAGCTGTACTTGTATTGTATAATCCCAGCCATGGCTGATTGGACATTCTACTCAAGATTGCTCATTCTGATTTCCTTTCTTGAGAATCTGGAATTGAAATTCCAGGATGACCAGGAAGTCTGTCCACAGGACTGAACCATATAAACCACTGTAATCACAGGATCATCTACCTTGTGAAAAGAAAGCAGAAAAACTGAAGAGTGAAGTAGATACACCAGAAACTGGAGATAACAAGTTGTGTTCCAGTGGTTCTCGACGACAAAGGGCAACTCAGAGAGGAGAAAGTCATTTGCATACTTAAAGTGGAGCCATCCTTGGCACAGACACCGGTGGAGGCGACAGTGAGCAATGGCAGTGCAAAGACACTTGGAATTGACTTTGAGGGTCAGATCAGTAGTTACCAAAAGGAAAATGATACAGGCATAGACAAACTTAAAGGCAACACCTGGAGATCTCAAACTATAATAGTGTAATATTTGCATCCATGAGATGAGTAGTGACTCAATGAACTTTGGGTAAATAGCATTGAAATGACCACTTTAGTACCCAGCATTGGTTAGGTGTAAGGGAATTTGCAACAATATGAGCAAGGGCTGTATTTCCAGAGCAATCATTTTGAAAATAATAGCCAAAGAATAAAGTGCAGTGGTTCTTTTTCATCCCAGGGTGGGCTTGTCCACTTGAATAAGAAGTGTCACTCAATGGCTTGGTGGCTTTGGTCATATCTGTTACCTTCTCAGGACCTCATTTACTCACTTTTGAAATGAAGCATCTTGATGAGATGCAGTGTTTCCAAGTCAGAAACTTATATTTCTGTGAAACCATAAATATTTTACTGTTCGTCCTCTTCTGTCTTGAAAAATATTCACAAAAATTATTTTGTGGTAGCTAATTCATTTATTTTGTTTTTCTCCTGTGCATAAAATTTATTGCCAGTATGTATTTTATTATAAGTCAACATTTATTAATGATCTCTTTCATAAGCTGAAGTACAAATGGGTAGTTCTCTTAAGACAGGATTTCAAAACAGTAGGTTTTTTACTATGGATCAAAAAAAAAAAAAAAAAGACATAGTGTGCTGAAATGAATCTTTCCTCTATGCGGTATGGGACCAAAAAGCTATTATAAACTTGCCTCTGGTATATGTCAGTGACTGAACATCGGAAAGACGTAATTTAGCTGTTGTTGAAAATCTGATTTGTGTTTGCTGAAGTGTTCCAGGAGCCCCTTCAATGGAGACCTTCCTGAAGTTCTTACCAGTGGTGGAAGTCCCCCCACTGAGGCCTGAGAAATAAAAGGTGGGCAGAAGCATTAGAAGAGAGAGAATGATAAATACACAAATACACCTACATCTTTGATAGGCTATGCAAGTTTATGCTGATCATAAATCCTAGCTTGCTAGAGGAAGTTAAAAATAAAAGCAGAGACACAGGCTGCAGAAGAAAAGATTTCCACTGGAGAAACAAAGTGAATCAGAAATAGTATAAAAAGTTATCTTACATGGAATTAATAGGATGGCTTAGGACTAATCTTAGGAGAATCTTGAAGGAGACAGAGAGTTTAGGAAATATCTTCATTGTTCTAAAAACTAGAAAACTTCTTTTCCAAGATACAATTGTGTGTGTGTGTGCATGTGTGAGTTAAAGCACCAACCTGGGTGTGCGGATGGGACTTGAATTGCAAAGTCACTACCTCTACCGTGGGATGAGAACGCTTCCATATTTTTGAACTACTCTCTTTGCTGGAGCCACGATGACCCTGTGTTCTGTGGAAATATATTGACACAATTTAAGAGCCAGGTTGACTCATTGGAAAAGACTCTGATGCCGGGAGGGATTGGGGGCAGGAGGAGAAGGGGACGACAGAGGATGAGATGGCTGGATGGCATCACGGACTTGGTGGACGTGAGTCTGAGTGAACTCCGGGAGTTGGTGATGGATAGGGAGGCCTGCACAATTCATGGGGTTGCAAAGAGTCGGACACAACTAAGCGACTGAACTGAACTGAGCTGAAGAGCCAGGTGCATTAAAGTAGTAGATGAGAAAAGAAAGAGAGACAGAGAAGAAAAGAGAAGGGGTAGGAAGCAAAATTTTGAATTCCGAAATGTATCAAACACTCTGGAATATTCATAAATGTGATTACCTTTTACCATGAAAGAGATTATATTGAATGCCGAGAGTCATGAGGAATAAATGTCCTTCCTTTGGGAGAAGAATGGAGATTATTAAACAATATAGTAAGTGTCAAGGAGGTAATAATATATATTAGTTAAAGACATAGATGTAGAAGTCTGAAAGATGTGTGTTTGAATCTGAGATACTGCATTTGCTAGTTATTCTGAGCATTAGTTTTCTTATCTCCAAGGTGAGCCCATCCTCAAAGGGTTACAGTGATAACTAGTGATAATAAATGTTTAAGTTTTCCTATTCTGTTCCCTGCGAAAGCATTCTTTACCCATTATCTCAGTAATCCTTACAACTAGCATCTGAGTTGTATATTATACCCCTTTTACCAATGAAGCACCCAGTGGGCAGAAAGGTTAAGTCCTTTCCCAAAAGTCAAAGCTGGGCCAGTGGCTTCAAACCCAGGTTTTATGACCCAAAGTCTAAAGCACTTTGACTTATCTAGGATTTGACTAATGAAGCCAGAGCACAAGGAGACAGAATGAAGACGGCACACTGCTACGCTACTCCTCCTCTCGTCACCATCCCTTCTAAGGTCTGACTATTCTCATGGGGTGGGAAGTATATCAGAACTGTCCTCTTGGAAGTGGCCCTTAAGTGACCCTTCCTCTTCTTCCAGCTCCATTCAAACTTGCCTGTGCATGAATGCTGTCTCTCAAGCAAACTTGGAGAGCAACTTTATGTCTGGACACTATCCTGTGATATGATCAGAGGGTTACCACCCCTCTTCATCTCAGGCTATTACAGAGAATCAAAATAAACTTGGAAAACTCCCCAGCTTTGCATCCTTATAATGAATCCTCATGCTCTACTCACAAGTTTCTTCACCAAACCACACGGTCATCGGGAGAGATAGTTAACCAGTCTTGCATTTGCTGCCGCTGTTGTCAGCTTGCAGCCGGTAGCTGTGGGAAGCTGGCTTTTGGAGCAGGCTGGATTCCTCTATTCAAATGTTTTCCAGCACTGGGTTATTCAGAGTGATTTTCTCCTCCTCCATCAATCAGTTTGTGTTTATTGAGTATCTCCAATAAAGTATCTCAGCATTAAGGTCATACTGAGACATAAAATGCCATGATTTGACCTCCCAGACTTTTGAGAGTACCCTCAGAAAGGTCAGGGCAGGTCAGAGGCAAGTTGATTGTTTCCAACCATCTATTACTGTGTGCTGCTCTATTCAAATAACTCCTCTTCTACAGGACTGATTCAAACCAATCAGTCTGAAAATGACAATGTTTTTTGTTTGTATTAGATCTTACAGCCACATGCAATGATATTAGAATGAGGGATATTAAAGATATCAATAAAGAATGATTCTGTACCATTTTTTCTAGATTCCATTTAGAAAAATGGTATTGATGAACCTATTTGCAGGGAAGGAATAGAAATGAGGACAAAAAGAGCAGACTGGACACAGTGGGAGGAGGGGAGGGTGGGATGAACTGAAAGAATAGCATTGAAACATACACATTACCATATGTAAAACAAATCGCTAACGGGAAGTTGCTGTATAAAACAAGAATTCAACCCAGTTCTCTGTGACAATGTAGAGAGGTGGGATGGGGGGAATGGGAGGGAGGTTCCAGAGGGAAGGGACATATGTATACTTATGGCTGATTTATGTTGTGGTATAGCAGAAGCCAACACAATACTGTAAAGCAATTATCCTCTGATAAAAATACATTTTAAAAAAGAATGATTCTGGATTAATTTCTGGCCTTTCAAACCTTCTCAAAGAGAAAAAAACTGAATTTTTAAAGACCCATTATTCAAAACCATAACTTAAAACAGAAGCCTAGATTCTAGTTTTGGATTCATCAGTGAGTAGCTGGATAATCTTAGACAAGTCACTTGACCTCTCTGGATCTAAGAATTCTTTTTTATAAAATGAAGAAGTGACCATATGTGAAAAAGTATGAGCCTATAAGACCTTTTTTTCAGCTACAATTATGAGCTGTTAGGGGCACTCTCCACAAAAGATTTTCCAAAATAAAAATTTTAATTATCAGTAGGGACTTGGCTGTTGTTGTGACCTCTAGTCTTTACTTGAAGTTTCACATCTCCGTAAGTAAAGGGGTAACTGTGGGGTCCACAGCATGGAAGGACTGAAAGGTAGGTCCCTCTGACCAAGGGTGATCTGGCTCCACCAGTAGCCTGTGAGATGCCCCTTAAACTGATAGGCCCTAGACTACACTTAATCATAATCACAGCTTAATGAAAAGAAATTGAGAACTAAAGAGTTTTACTCCCTGCTCTGACACTAATTTGAATTATTATTCTAGACAGGCTACTTACACTGTCAATTTCACATTTTCCCTCTTGGCCAAAAGGGAAGAAAAAATATTGATTCTAACCATTTCATCAGATTGTTGTGAAGACACCCCCACACCTCCTGCATCATACCTAGACAGAAAAGTGTAATACTTTCAGCATCTTTGGCGGGTGGTGGTCACAGTGGAGTTTGTGATGACAGAACTCATTGGTGCAGATATGTATATCCCTCACTGGCTTACTCACGAGAAGAATCTTAAAGGACCATGCTTAACTTGCCGTGTCCTTGCTCAAAAACCTTCTGTAGCTCTCACTGCTTGACAAAGGTAATCTGAAGGTCACGGTCATAGATAATGTTTAGACTCAACATCTGCCATCTCAGTGGTCCTCAGCTGTGTTCACAAAAGTCTTTTGCATTCTTTGTTCCTCCACTCTGTCTTTAGGCACTTCCTTGGGGCTCTCTGATGATCTAACAAATCACCCTAGGCTTCTGACCTCTTCCTATTGCTTGCCTACTTCCGGCTTCCACTGAGAGCACATCACTTCACGCTGGTGCAGCCTCTGCCTTCAACAGTCATTAGGTCTCTTCTCCAGCCTCCACACTCATTGCTTCTGCTTTTGCTGCTCATCTGACTGCCAGGCACTCACTTCTTCCTGTTGGAGCCACAGTCACAATACTGAAGTCCTAGGCTGCCATGCATGGTCAAGAGTCTGACCCCAATCTACTCCAGGCTTGTTTGCCTATCTCTCCTCATGGGAAATTTTGCTCAGGCTAAAATTTATTTTTTAACCCAAGACAACCTCCATGCTTAGAATAACCTCTGCCCTCCCTACATTTTCACAAGTCTCAATCTTTGTCGTCTTGACAGTTTTAATCAAAACCTCACCTGTTCCGAGAAGCCTCCCTTATGACCTCATGAAGGGATGAGTCTTGTTTTCTCTCAACAGCAATAACTTATCCTTTGCACTCTGCTTCTGGCAGTGCAACGCTGTCATATCTGATTTTAAAAGCAAGACTTCAGTCCTGCTACAAGCTTCATAAATCCTACCATTTACATAAGTATTTTGGACTCTTTTTCTGAAAACTCAACTGAAATATGTATTACTTGGGACAAAAGGTTAGGCAGAGTGAACATATAGAATAATTTTATCTTAATTGATAATTTTAAAAATTAGACTGAAGTGATGAAGTGATGTACTCACAATCTATTTCCAACTTTTTGAAATTACTCTTTTTCCAGGTACTTCACAAGATTCTTCAAAACCCTAAGCAGAAAGAGTGGGGAATAAGGCAAAAGCAATAATAGCAGTGAGTAATGGCTGGGCTTCTGATTCTTCCATAAATGCCTAGGAGACCAACACAAATATAGATGACTCAACTATCTCCTTTCGAGGACAAGGCCAAGAATGTATCGAATTATTCAACACATCCCTCCCCTTGTATCTAGGTGATGCTCTAACCACCTTGATGTCTTAGTTCATTTGGGTTGTTATAGCAAATGCTTTATAGGCTGGGATCTTAAACAGCAGAGATTTATTTCCCACAGTTCTGGAGGCTATGGAGTCCAAGGCCAAGGTGACAGCAGATTGCGTGTTTGGCAAAGGCCATGTCATATTCATAGACTGCCATCTTTTCTCTGTGTTCCCACATGGTGGGAAGGGAAGGAAGTCTCTTTTACCAAGGAATTCATTTCACTTACGAGGTGCCCTTATGACCTAATCTACCCATTAAGCCCCACTTTCAAATACCATAGCACTGTGGATCAGTATGATGAATTTTCAGAGATACATTCAGTCTTAAGCACTGACCAGTAGAATTCAGCAGAAGTAACACGGTGCCACTTTCCATGCTGATGCTGTAGGAAACTGGCAGCTTCCACTGCTTCCTGCATTCACATCTGAGATTGAGCCACCTTATGCGAAGAAGTCCAAGCAGCCCCATGAGAGACCCACAGGAGAGGAATGAAGATCTCTGGCTTGGAGCCCTAGAGGAGTTCTCCACTGACCACCAGCATAACTGGCTCCATGGAATGAGCCATCACAGAGATTCTCCAGCCCTAGTCATTCTCCCGCCCATGCTGCAAGTATCAGAGATGAGTGGTCTACAGACATTTTTTTTTCCTTACCAAAATGAATATTTGTTTTAAGCCACTAAGTTTTCGGTGACTTGTTAGGTGGTTATAAACAATCAGAATATAGTTAGAATTCTGGTTGAAAACAAGTTGAGTTGACCTGACAAACTTCCTAATTATACATTGGACAGAAAAATCTAGTAACACTGTGGATGTTCTCACATCCAAATAGTTTTGGCCAAAAGAACAATTAAGCACCACAAAACGCATCAGTTGAAATGATTAAAAGCATCTCAATGAAATTATTACAAAATAATATTACTTTAATTTCTCACATATATTCTGCAAGTTGGAAGAAGAACACAAATGCCAGTCTAAATTTCCCATTCTCCTGTAGTGAAAGAAAATAACAGCCACTAGAAATTAGGTTTAGGGAGCTCAGTTCGCACATTGGAGATGATGTGTGGGTATTAACAGTATTTCTATCTGGGGGGACCTGCTAGGCAAGGTAAGGATTTGGTGCCATCCTACATTCACCAAATCCTTAGTGAGCTTTGGCTATGTATGAAGCACCATGCTGAATTTAGGGGGTACAGTGTACAGAGAAGCTATTGTTCCTGCTCTTATGGGGCTCACATTAGGAAGGAGAGAGAAACAGTAAACAAAGAATTATATATCAAATTACTGTATCACAATTTTGTTAAGTGCCGTGGAGGAAAAATACAGAGTGTATCAGAGGGCATATTAGCAGAATTGAATCAACCTTGGCAGTGAAAATTTCCTTCCGGGAATTGGCATAGACTGACACGTAAAGGTGAGTCAGGATTGCTGTCGTTCAGTCTCTCAGTCACGAGAGAGTCTCTCAGTCCAACTCTTTGTGACCCATGGACTGCAGCACACCAGGCTTCCCTGTCCTCCATTGTTTCCCAGAGTTTGTTCAAACTCATGTCCATTGAGTCAGTGATGCCATCCAACCATCTCTTTCTCTGTGCCCCTCTTCTCCTCCTTCCCTCCATATTTCCCAACATCAGGGTCTTTTCCAGCTAGTTGGCTCTTCGTATCAGGTGTCCAAAGTATTGGAGCTTCAGCTCCAGCATCAGTCCTTCCAGTGAATACTCAGGGTTGATTTCCTTCAGGTTGACTGGTTTGATCTTGCTGTCCAAGAGTCAGGATTAGCCAGGTTGAAACTGGGTGGGAAGGAGCACAGGGCCTGGAATAATGATAGAAGCTATCTGACCAAAGCAGACTGACCAACTTGGAGAGTTTTGGGGTATGAGGCTGCCCAGGGAGTTAGTGGCTGGATTGTGTGGGCCATTTAGCCCATAATAATCATTGTGAAGTTTAATCTAAAAAGTGACATCCATGTCAAACTTTTAAAAGTGAAATGATTATACTGATTTTTTAAAAAGATAAATCCCAGGAAGAAAGGTTTTGAGGGTAATATAAGAAGTGAATTGGATACATCTTTAATTTAACAAGGGAGGACTTGGTGATAGAGGGGGTTGGAGTAATCTTGGTACCTGACTCCTCTACCCAACACGTCTGCTCAGAACTGGCCTTCACGGTAACTGAGTTTCAGGCTCCTCCCATCCATAAAACTCTGAGTTCCTCTGCAGCTGAGGTCAGTGAAGACTCTCCTGGAGGCAGCAGATGCTGCAGTTCACTGGTTTCTTTTCTGGGGCTGGGGAAAAGAGCTTGATGGGTCTGGCAGGAGGAACAGACCGTGAGATGGCTTTCTTCTCCATATGAAGCCGGGCAAGGAGTAGATACCCTCTTGCCACCAATAAAGAAACAGAACTGATTATTCCGTAGGTGGCATTTTCTTTTTCAGTATCAAACTAATCAAGGTCCTGCTGTGTGGCAAGAGACACTGAATTGCTGAGGCGCCTGCCTTTAGATGAGAAAAAAATTGAGCACCTGTACTTAGGTCCATAAATAACTGTTGGTTATTTGCCTTGGGGCTGGGGTTGTTGGTCAGAATGTTCCCACTGAATGCTAACTTAGTGATTACACTGCGTCTGTCTAAATGGCCATCATAATTTCAGAAGAAAAGCTTCTGTTTGGCCAGAGCAAAGATGTATTTTAAGAAGCACACATTTATACCTGAATGAGGACTTTGGGCTGAATGTCTCCAAAGGCACAAAACCCAAGACAAAATCTTCTCTATAATTGCTTACTTTGTTTTCATACTTGAACATACCTAAACTCAAATCTGTTTTGTTGTTGTCGGATAAGTGTAGGTCTATAGTTATCAATTTTATTTTATTCATAATCAAATAGGCATTACTGAATAATAACTACATGTCTAAAACTCTACTAGCCATCAATCCTCTTATACCTGGTTGCATTTTAAGAATTGACTTTGCCATCTGAAGTCAGGAAAAAGATCTGATGCTGGGAAAGTTGAAGG
Source organism: Ovis aries (assembly GCF_016772045.2). Taxonomy (NCBI): domain Eukaryota; kingdom Metazoa; phylum Chordata; class Mammalia; order Artiodactyla; family Bovidae; genus Ovis; species Ovis aries. The sequence continues at coordinate 28,421,972 of NC_056069.1, read as the reverse complement.
CAAGAGGAGAAGGGGACGACAGAGGATGAGATGGTTGGACTGGATCACTGACTCAATGGACATGAGTTTGAGCAAGCTCCAGGAGCTGGTGATGGACAGGGAAGCCTGGCATGCTGCAGTCCATAGGGTCACAAAGAGTTGGACATGACTGAGCAATTGAACTGAACTGAACTTGCCATCCAAACCTACTTTTATAATAAAAGTATTTTAGCATTACGTCTATGCCTGGTACAGGGGATGCACTTAGGAACTCTTTTTGTGCATGGAAAGAGGACCTCTAGGTTATAAAAGTTTCTCTTCTAGAGTTATGAAATACTGTCTCTTCTACTGTTTTTTTCACTTAAGTATTTATAATATGCTATTAGCCAAGTGTGTAATTTTTTGTTCATCTTTCAGATCTCCTCTAGATGCTTGTTCACTTATATATTTGAATAACACTAATTTTCATGCAGATATTCCAGGATCATAAAGACAAATCTTGGATCCTTCAATATTCAGTTCAGTTCAGTTCAGTTCAGTCACTCAGTCATGTCCTACTCTTTTTGACCCCATGAGTTCCAGCATGCCAGGCCTCCCTGTCCATCACCAACACCCAGAGTTTACCCAAACTCATGTCCATAGAGTCAGTGATGCCATCCAGCCATCTCATCCTCTGTCATCCCCTTCTCCTCCTGTCCTCAATCCCCCCCAGCATCAGGGTCTTTTCCAGTGAGTCAACTCTTCACATGAGGTGGTCAAAGTATTGGAGTTCCAGCTTCAGCATCACTTTTTTCAATGAACATCCAAGACTGATCTTCTTTAGGATGGACTGGATGGATCTCCTTGCAGTCCAAGAGACTCTAAGGGTCTTCTCCAGCACCTCAGTTCAAAAGCATCAATTCTTCGGCACCCAGCTTTCTTCACAGCCCAACTCTCACATCCACACATGACCACTGGAAAAACCATAGCCTTTACTAGACAGACCTTTGTTGGCAAAGTAATGTCTCTGCTTTTAAATATGCTATCTAGGTTGGTCATAACTTTCTTTCCAAGGAGTAAGTGTCTTTTAATTTCATGGCTGCAATCACCATCTGCAGTGATTTTGGAGCCCCAAAAAATAAAGTCTGACACTATTTCCACTGTTTCCCCATCTATTTCTCATGCAGTGATGGGACCAGATGCCATGATCTTCGTTTTCTGAATGTTGAGCTTTAAGCCAACTTTTTCACTCTCTTCTTTCACTTTCATCAAGAGGCTTTTTAGTTCCTCTTCACTTTCTGCCATAAGGGTGGTGTCATCTGCGTATCTGAAGTTATTGATATTTCTCCCGGCAATCTTGATTTCAGCTTGTGCTTCTTCCAGCCCAACATTTCTCATGATGTACTCTGAATATCAGTTAAATAAGCCTGGTGACAATATACAGCCTTGACGTACTCCTTTTCCTATTTGGAACCAGTCTGTTGTTCCATGTCCAGTTCTGACTGTTGCTTCCTGACCTGGATATAGGTTTCTCAAGAGGCAGGTCAGGTGGTCTGATATTCCATCTCTTTCAGAATTTTCCACAGTTTATTGTGATCCACATAGTCAAAGGCTTTGGCATAGTCAATAAAGCAGAAATAGGTGTTTTTCTGGAACTCTCTTGCTTTTTCCATGATCCAGTGGATGTTGGCAATTTGACCTCTGGTTCATCTGCCTTTCCTAAAACCAACTTGAACATCTGGAAGAAACACCTTGAGTAACAGGCAAATTTGGCCTTGGAGTACAGAATGAAACAGGGCAAAAGCTAAAAAAGTTTTGCCAAGAGAATGCACTGGTCATAGCAAACACCCTCTTCCAACAACACAAGAGAAGACTCTACACATGGACATTACCAGGTGGTCAACACTGAAATCAGCTTGATTATATTCTTTGCAGCCAAAAATGGAGAAGCTCTATACAGTCAGCAAAAACAAGACTGGGAGCTGACTATGGCTCAGATCATGAACTCCTTATTGCCAAATTCAGACTTAAATTGAAGAAAATAGGAAAAACCACTAGATGATTCAGGTATGACCTAAATCAAATTCCTTATGATTATATAGTGGAAGTGAGAAATAGATTTAAGGGACTAGATCTGAAAGACAGAGTGCCTTCAATATTACCCTGTATTTTAAAAGGACCTTACTATAACAGGGTGATGCCTAGCCTACAGTACAATTAGAATCTGGGGTTTCCTGAAAGCATCCCTCGATAGCATTCAATGGAAACAGTGACAGACTTTATTTTCTTGGGCTTCAAAATCACTGCAGATGGTGACTGCACCCAAGAAATTAAAAGACCCTCGCTCCTTGGAAGAAAAACTATGACCTAGACAGCGTGTTAAAGAGTAGAGACATTATTTTCTGACAAAGGTCCGTATAGTCAAAGCTATGGTTTTTCCAGTAGTCATGTATGGATGTGAGAGTTGGGCTGTAAAGAAAGCTGAGAGCTGAAGAACTGATGCTTTTGATCTGTGGTGTTGGAGAACACTCGAGAGTTCCTTGGACTGCAAGGAGATCAAACCAGTTAATTCTAAAGGAAATCAATCCTGAATATTCATTGGAAGGACTGATGCTAAAGCTGAAACTCCAATACTCTGACTACCTGATGCGAAAAACTGACTCATTGAGAAAGACCCTAATGCTGGGAAAGATTGAAGGCAGGAGGAGAAGGGGACGACAGAGGATGAGATGGTTGGATGGCATCTTCAACTCGACGGACGTGAGTTTGACCAAGCTGCAGGAGTTGGTGATGGCCGGGGAAGCCTGGTGTGCTGCAGTCCATGGGGTTGCAAAGAGTTGGACTTGACTGAGCGACTGAACTGAACCTTTTGTATCCAGTTCCTTGAGGATTTCCCAGTTGTACTATGGCTCTCACAACCCCTCAAATGGTTTATGGGAAAGGCCCTTTCATCCTGCCTCCCTATCCAGTCAAATAAAATGTTCACTCCAAATCAGTGGTTAATGGCTCCCTCCTGCCTTTATACTGATTTCAAATACTGTAGCTCAGTTTTCAAGGCCCCCATTAACTGGCTCCCATTGAATCCTTATTCTTCAAAGGAACTCTTGCTTTTCATCATGTTTGTTTTCCCACTGTACCTGCCCCCTCCACTCCCAATGCACACATATATCTCCTGTTCATTTCAGCCGCACAGCTCTAGTTATATTTTCCTCCAAGCAATGCTCTCTTTCTCTTCACTTTGTCATTTCAAATCTTGAACTCTGGCTCCTGTCTTGCTAAAAGCCCACATCCTATTACATAAAACTGTATCAAGGAAAACATACTGTGCAAGGAGATAAAAGAGAGAAGCCAGCCAGTCCCCATCACCGCATCACAGACTGAGGAGAAGGCTCAGGATGTGTGGCTACACTTGGCTACAGGTAGAGCCAGGCAGATTGTTTAACATGGAGACCTTGTAGGGCAGTTTGCCTGGAGCTCTATGAGGGTCCGATGGAGCCAGGTGATTCGTCCCCCATCCCAGAAGGGTACTTGGGATTCAGGACCAGAGGACACCTGGGACATTGAAGGGAAGGAAGTCACACTATCCTGGAAAGAGGAGAATTAATTGAAAATCCTTCAAACTGAAATGAAACTCTTCAGCAACCTTGTACTCCTCCATCTCAAGAATCCTGTGAACCAGGCATATAGTCCAGCCAGAAGACTGGAAGATTTTTCTTTGAGAAAACAAATAGTTTCCAAGGAAAAATAAATTGAATGCTACTAGTATTTGGAAAAATTCTCTGATGAAATGGTCTGGTCTCTACCTAGTCCCCCTGTGCTGAACTCTATCAGTTGCAAAGTTTTGCCAAAGCACAAGAGATTCTGCATTATTAATTTTAAAGACAGTCCCTCCTTGAAAGACAGAGATGAAAACAAGCACAAAGAGGAAAACAAATTTGAAGAAAGCAGATAATGCTGAGAATATAAGGAAACATCAGAACTCTGATCAGTTTCCTTGGAGACAAAAGAAAGTATTATATCTATTGGATGACAGAGGGCTATTAAAAATTAGCAAAAACAGAAAGAACTTTTGAAAAATGAACATGTGATTCTTCATGTAAACAAACTGAATATAATTTTAGAATATAATATTTAAGATATATTTCAAAAAGTAAAACTAAAATCAGGTTGTAAATTGTTGGTGTTCGATAGCTAAGTCATGCCCAACTATTTGCAACTCCATGGACTTTAGACTACCAGGCTTCTCTGTTTATGGAATTTTCTGGGCTAGAATACTGGAGTGGGTTGCCATTTCCTTCTCTAGAAGGAAACTAAAACTTAAACCAGATTGTAAATAAAGAGTTCAAATAAATGAAAATTTGATCCATACAAGCTGGATCAATATGAGATATTCAACACTCAAATAATAGAAGTTCCAAAAATAATAGGGAAAAAGGAAAATTTAATAATGATGATTATGTTGTTGTTGTTCAGTTGCTAAATCGAGTTCAACTCTTTGCAACTCCATGAACTGTAGCACGCCAGTTTTCTCTGTTCTTCACTCTCTCCCTGAGTTTACTCAAACTCATGTCCATTGTGTCAGTAATGCCATCCAACCATCTCATCCTCTGTTGCCCTCTTCTCTTCCTGCCAGCAATCTTCCCCAGCATCAGGGTCTTTTCCAATGAGTCAGTTCTTCACATCAGATGGCCAAAATATTGAAGCTTCAGCTTCAGCATCAGTCCTTCCAATGAAAATTTTAGTTTGATTTCCTGTAGGATTGACTGGTTTGATCTTCTTTCTGTCTGAGGGACTTGCAAGAGTCTTCTCCAGAACCACAATTGAAAAGCATCAATTTTTTGGCACTCAACCTTCTTTATGGTGCAATGTTCATATGACTCCTGGAAAAACCATGTCTCTGACTATACAGACTGTTGTTGGCAAAGTGATATCTCTGGTTTTTAATACACTGTCTAGTTTTGTCATAGCTTTCCTTCCAAGGAGCAAGTGTCTTAATTTCATGGCTGTGTACCCCGTCCACAATTGTAGGCCCATAGCTAATGCTGTGACATGATCCCAGTGGGTCTTTGGCACGTACTTAGATGGTCTCTCCATCAAAATTCTGTCTCTGACTCTCTCTTGCTCCACTATTAGTGTTTCCACTGACTTCTCCCTCTGTTAATATCTGCCCTCTGCAATTCCGCTAGCCTTGGGAAAGGTATCTGGAATGCCAACAATTTACCCATTCTTGGGAGCATGTCTTTGACAAGAACCAGACTATTTTCCCCTGCTCCCTTTTCCCTAAAGAAGACAGACAAATTCTTCCCCAAATTAGCACTACTACTTAAAATTTCATCTAGTTTTCCTAATTATTATTCTCAAAACTCTTGGGAAAGCAGAGTTGTGAGAGTGATTAGAAACCTTCTCAGTAGAGATTACATCAGTTCCATTAATCTCTTGATCAGTGAAGAAACAAACAAATGATGCAAAGCATTGTGGGTTTTCTGTCTCTAACAGGAGTTAATGTGGACACAGCTAATCATCCTAAAAACCAGTCTTGTCTCTTATCTTTTAGTGGGTTTGTCATGTTGCTTGATTAGGTAAATTTAACCAAAAGCTGCACCATCAACCCATTTTCATTTTGTTATACTGTCAGCTTAGAGGTGTCTTTGCTTTTCAATAAATCAAAGTTGGTATGGTTTAATTTTAGATTTCAATTAGGTAAGATTTTTAATAACTGTTTATGTACCCAAACGATAGGGATTTATAAACTCTTGCTATATGGGCATCCATTAAATGATATCAGGTGATAGTGCTGTATTTAACTTTCAATTGGCAGTTTCAGGAAATATTCTGTCTTGGTGTGTGCATGTGTGCGTTTGTGTGTGCAAGCGTGCTTAGTCACTTCAGCCATGTCTGATTCTTTGTGACCCCATGGACTGTAGCCTGCCAGGTTCCTCTGTCCATGGGATTCTCCAGGCAAGAATACTGGAGTGAGTTGCCATGCTCTCCTCCAGGGGACCTTCCCGACCCAGGAATCAAACCCATATCTCCTGCATTTTGGGTGGAAAACATTCAGAAGTTCAACACTCAATGGTTCAGTATAATGCATATTAGTATTAATTTGAAGAGTTACAACCCTCAGTGACTGTTGAACTGGGAATCAAAAAGACTTGGTTGATTAGGAACTGAATAGGTAACATTAAGAAAATCATTCAACCATTTTGAGTATCAGTGTTCTCATCAGCAAGTTAAAAAGGTTGGACAAAATTATCTCTGAGATTAATTTCTAGCAATATATGATTTTATAATTACTATACTGAGAAAATTATCAATAAAAATAGGAGAATGCAAGTTAAGAAATTTTCTTTCAAAACTGAATAGACGTGACTGGTTTCTAATTGATACTATATATAAAAAGGATATATGTGTTGCTTAAGCAACTTATTGAAACCTAGAAAGAAAAGTGAAAAGAAAGCTCCAGACTGTGTGTCATCACAATTTTAAAATCTTATTGTTCTTTATTAATATCATAATATTGGGCTCATATTTGCATAGTAATTTAATTTTCCAAATCTTATCCTCTATTTAATAAGATCTATCATGTATAGAGAGCTTATTATGAGTTAGGTTTTTTATTATGAGCGTGCTATATACATTCTCTAATTTAATTCTCACAGTATGCACATAAGTTTAGTATTATTATAATAATATATAACAACACAAATTTATTGAGTGGCAAACTGAGGCCTAATGAAGTAGAATAATTGTTCAAGGTCATATGATTAGCAAAGGACAGATTTTTTAACCAGGATCCATCAGATCCCAAAGGCATCCCTTAGTCATTGCAATACTTTGTTTATCATTCTTCATAAATATTTTAGCAAATAAACATGCCATATTTTTTAACCTTCTCCAATTTCTAGTCATTCTTTAAAATCTTGGAAATCATTTTCCTTTTTGCTAAGGAAGATTCTCACCATTACAAAAAAAGTGTAAATTACACAAAAGTGAAAACATTAACCTTCTTGGCCTTTATGTAAATCCAAGATCTTGTGAAACAAGCAGAAAATTAAAAATACTTTCTTGCCAATGTATATGGCAGACACAAAGTCAATGGCAAGTTATAAATAAGCAAGTTTTCAGAAGGCACAACCTCTGTCTTTAAACCGTTAACTTAATGTAATACCTAGTTCCACAAGTAAAGATGTTCTCTTATAGCCATCTGACTATTCATTGTATCTTTCCAGTGAAAAAAGTAAAAGTTAAGTATAACTTTCTACATAATCCATGTACTATGGGTTGAATCACATGCCCCAAAATGATATGCTGGTATCCAAACCCCCAGTAACCTCAGATTTGACCTTATTTTGAGGTAGGGTCTTTACAGATGTAATCAAATTGAAACAGGGTCATTAGCATGGCCTCTAAGGCAAATGAGTGGGATTCTTAAATAAGAAGAGGAAATTTGGTCACAAAGACAGATACATGTAGAAGAAAAATGATGTGAAAAGACAAAAGGAGAAGATGGCCAGCTAAAGCTTACCCTCACAAACCTCAGAAGAAACTAACACCCTGAGTTTAGACTTCCAGCCTCTCAAACTGTGAGACAATAAATTTCTGTTGTTCAAGTCACCCAGTTAATGGTATTTTGCTACAGTATCCTAGCAAACTAACATATCATGTGTTCTAGGCCACATGAACAATGTGTTAAAAACTTTTAGAGATAGCAACAACATTTTTCTGTCTCTACCCCTTTTTAGAAAAACCAGACTTGGAAATTTACTCATAAACAGTTATCAGTCCGATGTGCCCCGAAGTTTTTCCACTTTTTTCTCCTTATATTTTCACTGTCTGGCTGACTTGCTCTCCTTGTAGTCCCTGTTTTATGAATTCTGCTCTTGGCTCCTCACATTTCACTGGTGCAAAGCAAGATGAAGATCAAGAATAGAGGCCACAGGACAGGACGCGAAAGGCAGAGGGATGCTGAGGACTTGGGCATGGTCCAGCACACTTCAGGAGGAGACTACAGTGTAGTCTGACTCCAAAGACATCTTATCCTCAAGGTGCATAACCCTTGGTGATCTTAGAGCTAGTATGTCACTTCTCTCAGACTCAGAGACCCCAATCTTGGCCATAATGGTTACAAATACCAACTTATGAAGTTAATAATTAAATAGTACTATGAATTGCAAAAATCTTAATACGCAGACTGGCATTATTTGCCAACAATCTGGCTATACATAATCAAATGTCTAATAGAAGGCTAAAACACTTATGTATACATTCATTCAGCAAATATTTATTAATCATTATGGAAAGCCATGATTATAGAGAGTTTTGGCTATGTGCTTTTGAGCATAGCATGTAATCTCTTGAGCCATGTTTTCTCTATTTGTATGAAAAAGAAGTTGTATCATATTGAATCGTATTCCCTGTAAAGATCTCAGTTCTAAACTTCTATGACTTTTATGATTCCATTCATTTCATATTTTAATAATTCCACCTTTTAATGTTGTTAACTTGTGCAGAATCCATTATCCTGATTATAAAGTCCAAATGTGTAGCTGATTTTTCGATCTGCTTAAGATTGCTAATAGTCTTTGAGCAGTTAAAGTTTTCTAGGTCACAGGCTAAATTTGGAAAATGGCAAGATTTTAAGGAGTTACTCCTTTAAGATTTAGTACCATACTTTCTATTATCCCCAAATAGCCCTTCTAACATTTACCTTCGACTTCTGAATATGCTATAAACAGTTCACTTACCTTTTCAAAATTAACAGCTATCGTGAGCATATTAAAAGGGCACCATTGTGAAGTTTGTTTTATGTTTCTTTCCATTAAAATGTATTATTTTCAACATCTTGCTGTTTTGCTTCTTTTCCCTGGTGTTGAGTACAATTACCACAATATTCTTATGACTCTGCTTTAAAGCTCTCCTCCTAGCTGAAAACCACACTACATCGTTAACTCCACAAGGTCCAATAACATTTTCCCAAACATGTTGTGACTGTCACCACTGGAGAGCAATGATTTTAAGGGAAAACGTAAGGTTGGTATGCAGCACTTTGCTTTCTTTAATGCTTTTCTAATTTCAGATAATTATTGAGTTGAAGTTTATTAGCTAATTATGTACATGCTGCGGTATTCAAGTATTACTTTATGTAGCTGACAGTAACTAGAGTTTCCTTCAATACAGGTATTTTTCTTCAGATTTGGGAGTTGAAATTGCACTCTACTAATTGTGGCTATAGGAAGCCCAATATGTCTCTAAATAAAATTTAATCAGTTGTAGTTATCAGAGAATTATTCCATGCATCTTGGAGAGTTATATTTTTTTCTACCAAGATATCATCCAGTGATAGCTCCACTGAGATGTTCAAAACCTGTGGGCTTTGTTTTACCTGTAATAAGGGGAGCAAGGTCAGGGGCAGGAACTTGAACTGCTTGAGTCAAATAAACTTAAGTTCAACTTCAGTATTGTGGTAACATTTTAACATTTCTATTTGTGCTTTTCTGAGTGGTTTCAGAAAACATATAACTTTGTTATCAATTAAAATTAATTTCTTGGTCCTATACTTAGCCCTTAGTTTAGTTTGAATTGATTTATTGACAACTATGAAATAAATTTTAGAAATTGAGTTTGATTTCATTACTACCTTTAGCAAAGATTTGTAGCATACTGCATTTTTATTCAAGGTGCCATTTGACTTACAAATCAATTAAAAGCCTCTTTGGTAAGGATGAAAGTTTGGCCAGACATATTCAAAACATGTTTATCCATTCTTCAAATTATCCTGAGGCTCCAATTGGGATTTCATAGAAAGGTTGGTCATCTGGTAGACTTGAGTACCCCAAGACCATGTCTCAAAAGATACTCAAAGAAGACTTAAGTTCTTGACTAAGAAATGAGAGGAAGCAAAGTGATTTGATTTAAGGCACATTCAATGATGGTGGTAATGACGATGATGGTGATTCTTTTTGATAGCCTTATTTTTGTTTTTATTGTTTATTTGGCTGCACTGGGTCTTAGTTGCAAAACACGGAATCTTTGATTTTCATTATGACATGTAAGATTCTTTTTTTCTTTTCTTTTTTTTTAAGTTGTGGCATGAGAACTCTTTAGTTGTGGCATGTGGGATCTAGTTTCCCAATCAGAGATCCAAACTTGTTCCCATGCATTGGGAGCACAGAGTCTTAACCACTGGACCAGCAGGGAAGTCCCTTTATAGCATTATTCAGGAATAATCAGCATATAATAAACAGCATGTTTAAAGCTTACAATTTCATCATGAACTCATCATTACTCCAAAATGTTTCCTCTTGTCCATCTGTAGTTCTCCTTCCCATTTCTACCACCAATCTGTCCCTAAACAACCACCAATCTGCTTTCTGCCATGATAGACTTACATTTTCTAGATGTTTACAGAGGTAAAATCATATAATATATAAGCTTTGTCTGGCTTTTTTCTCTCAGAAGAGTTTTACTCGTAGTATTGTCTGTACTATTAATAATGGCTTACTGCTTTTATTGCTGATTTGTATTCAGCTGTATACTGTAGATAAGCCATGATGTGTTTATCCATTCACTTATTGAGGATAGCCAAAAAGAAAATGAATATGTCAGCCTTATAACGACAAAGAAATTTGTTCTGCCAATAACACGATCATGGCATCCAGTCCCATCACTTTATAGCAAATAGATGGGGAAACAATGGAAACAGTGACAGACTTTAATTTGGGGGCTCCAAAATCATTGCAGACAGTGACTGCAGCCATGAAATTAAAAGACACTTGCTTCTTGGCAGAAAAGCTATGACCAACCTAGACAACATATTGAAACGTAGAGACATTACTTTGCCAACAAAGGTCCACCTAGTCAAAGCTATGGTTTTTCCAGTAGTCGTGTATGGATGTGAGAGCTGGACTATAAAGAAAGCTGAGCATTGAAGAACTGATGCTTTTGAACTGTGGTGTTGGAGAAGATTCTTGAGAGTCCCTTTGAGTGTAAGGAGAACAAACCAGTCAATCCTAAAGAAAATCAGTCCTGAATATTCATTGGAAGGACTGATGCTGAAGCTGAAGCTCCAATACTTTAGCCACCTGATGTGAAGGTGTCACTCATTGAAAAACACCCTGATGCTAGTAATGACTGAAGGCAGAAGGAGAAGGGGACAACAGAGGATGAGATGGTTGGATGGCATGACCGACTCAATGGACATGAGTTTGAGCAAGCTCCAGGAGCTGGTGATGGATAGGGAAGTCTGGAATGCTGCAGTTCATGGGGTCACGTGAGTCAGACACTCCTGAGCAACTGAACTGAATACCAGGAAAGGCCTATTGTGTTACATAATGACATTAGTATTGTCACCCTGCTTATTTAACTTATATGCAAAGTACATCATGAGAAACGCTGGGCTGGATGAAGCACAAGCTGGAATCAAGATTGCTGGGAGAAATATCAATAACCTCAGATATACAGATGACACCACCTTTATGGCAGAATGACAAAGTTGGCTTAAAACTCAACATTCAGAAAACTAAGATCATGGCATCTGGTCCCATCACTTCATGGCAAATAGATGGGGAAACAGTGGAAACAGTGACAGACTTTATATTTTGGGGCTCCAAAATCACTGCAGATGGTGACTGCAGCCATGAAATAAAAAGATGGTTGTTACTCTTTGGAAGAAAAGCTATGACCAACCTAGACAGCATATTGAAAAGCAGAGACATTACTTTGCCAACAAAGGTCCGTCTAGTCAAGGCTATGGTTTTTCCACTAGTCACGTATGACTGTGAGAGTTGGACTATAAAGAAAGCTGAGTGCCGAAGAACTGATGCTTTTGAACTGTGGTGTTGGAGGAGACTCTTGAGAGTCCCTTGAACAGCAAGGAGATCCAACCAGTCTACCCTAAAGCAAATCAGTCCCGAATATTCATTGGAAGGACTGATGTTGAAGCTGAAACTTCAATACTTTGGCCACCTAATGTGAAGAACTGACTCGTTGTAAAAGACCCTGATGCTAGGAAAGATTGAAGGCAGGAGGAGAAGGGGCTGACAGAGGATGATATGGTTGGATGGCCTCACTGACTCAATGGACATGAGTTTGAGTAAACTCCAGGAGTTGGTGATGGACAGGGAAGACTGGTGTGCGATAGCCCATGGGGTCACAAAGAATTGGACACAACTGAGAGACTGAACTGAATAACATAAATTATCTTGAAATAGGATCTTGAGCCTTAAAAGAGGCTATACATACCAATACTTTGACTTTAGTCTAGAAAACCTTAGGCGAAAGACTTAGCTAACCTGAACCCAGACTCCTGACCCTTGGGAACTGTGATATAATGATTTGGTGGTCTAGACCCTGTTGTGTCAAACTCTTGTGACCCCCCACGGACTGTAGACCACCAGGCTCCTCTGCCCATGGGATTCTCCAGGCAAGAACACTGGAGTGGGTTGCCATTTCCTTCTCCAGAGGATCTTCTGGACCCAGGGATCAAACCCAGGTGTCCTGCTTTGCAGGCAGATTCTTTACCAACTAAGCTATGAGGGAAGCCCAGTTTGGGTTATTTATACCTGTGTGTTTATCATAATCTGTTACACAGCAGAAGTCAAGAAGTATTTCTATAGAGCAGTAGCACACAAAGACATCAGAGTCTGCCAAGGGGGTAACAAGAAAAGAGAAGATTGCTGACAGAAGTTGCAGTCTGCCTAAATGCCTGATGGTGGGCAGAATGGGGGAACATCAAAGTGCTGAAAGAATGCGATTGGAAGGAGTGTAGCTATTCAGAAAGGGAATGTATTGAGTTGAGCCTGGAGAGGTAACCAGGACCTGTAAATGTTTGTTCTTCTGGTTAAGAGCACTGAGACCTCAGGGAGGGTTTTTAAAGCATGTTATAGGGTGGGGCTTCCCTGGTGGCTCAGATGGTAAAGAAACTACCTGCAATCAAGGAGTCCCAGGTTTGATCCCTGTGTCAGGAAGATGCCGTGGAGACAGGAATGGCAACCCACTCCAGTATTCTTGTCTGGAGAGTCCCATGGACAGAGGAGCCTGGCAGGCTACAGTCCATGGGGTCACAAAGAGTCAGACACACGGAGTGACTAACACATAGGATGGAGAAGAAGGTGGGATGACTGATGTTATCACATTTGTTTCTCTGGAAAGATTGTTCAGTCTGCAATTTGGAGCCTGGACTTGGAGAGAGTGACAGTAAATATGGATACTAGTTAGGGAGGCAATGTTGTAGCCTTGGAGAGAGAAAGGTCTGCTGCTGCTAAGTCACTTCAGTCGTGTCCGACTCTGTGTGATCCCATAGACGGCAGCCAACCAGGCTCCCCCATCCCTGGGGTTCTCCAGGCAAGAACACTGGAGTGGGTTGCCATTTCCTTCTCCAATGCAGGAAAGTGAAAAGTGAAAGTGAAGTCGCTCAGTCATGTCCAACTCTTAGCGACCCCATGGACTGCAGCCGACCAGGCTCCTCCATCCATGGGATTTTCCAGGCAAGAGTACTGGAGTGGGGTGCCATTGCCTAAAGTAAACAATTATTAGCTGTGGAGGCCAAAGGTGAGCAAATTTGAGAAATATTTAAGAAAAGCCTAGTCAACCACATAGAGATATGAGGTAAAAATTTGCGTGTACTGATCCGAAGCTAAAAATGTAGGTTCACATGGAGACAAACTCATTGACCTATAGAAGGTAATTGAAGCCATGGGTGTGTATGAAACAGTCTCAGCTATCAGATTTTTGGTACTTTAGTTTCTGCAGGATAATATTGCAAGGAAGACTTTTAGTAACCAGAGACTCGGGAAGAAAAAAGTGGCAAGGAGGCCAAGAAAAGAGAATTTTGAAAAGGAGGGAATTATTCACAGTTTAAATACTAAGAATCCAAATAATATGAGCTCTGAAGATGTCAGCTGCGTTCAGAAGCTCTTACAAAGAACTGTTTGGGTGAGATAATAAGGGTGCTGAGGAAATAGAAATATTGTAATACAGACAGCATTTTGGAAAGTTTGTGAAAAACAGGATGGAGAGAGGACTAGCTTGAGGAGAAAGGAGGTCAATGAGATTTTAAAAATTTCTTTTGCTTCTTTATTTAAAAGTAGGAAAGTTTAAACACCAAGGGAAAGATCCAGTGAAAGAGTGAGATCTTGTTTTTTTATTAATGCTGTGCTTTTATTACTTAGTGTGATTATCTGTCTTATGGAAAACAAGAAAGTTTTTATTTAACACTATATAGTCTTCTAAGATTTCAGAGCTGTTCTTTTTTTTTTTTTTTTTGCTCTTTTCTTTAGGATCCTGGTTTAAATTTGAATTACCAAAAACTCCAAAGGAAGTCTGTGCAATAAATAAGCAAATACAGGAGCTCTTTCAGAGCTTAGTGTTTGTCGTTACAGTTGTTCTATGACCTGGGTTAATCAATTAACGAGGCAGTAACTTTATAGCCACCTCTGTCTTCTGAATACTGTCTAAGCATCTGTGACAATTATTCAGGCTCTAAAAGAGGATTGCTACTCACCAGGAGCTCAAAATTTAATGGAAGAACAGACGAATAAGAGCACTGGAAGGTTTGTGGAATACTAATGGGAGGAAAGACGGGAGGAGAATTTCTATTGCCTGTAGTATTATTAAATCTTTCTTTTAAAATTAAATTCTTGTCCTAAGAAGTCTGTACAATGTTTTTTTTTCTTCTTTTGTTTTTATCTGATACGTATCAGAGTGAGCCAAAATCCCATCATCACCATCCTTAAAATAAGGTTGTTATCTATGCCACCCACATTATGGATTAGCAAATTTTATGAAGTCAGCCTTAGCCAACTTACATTTTTTAGTTTCAGTCTTCACTTTCCCAAGCTTCTGTTTTTCTCCTGAACTTCCTATGACCATTCAGGAAACGGCCAAGACTTTTCTATATACCCTGCCCTCAGGGCATGGTTGACATTGCAAAACTGCTGAGTAATTGCTCACTGTGAGTCTCAGAATAAACTTGTGACAAGGACAACAGAACCTATAGCTTTGAAATAAATGAACCTGGATATTTGGAATGCCAAAAGTTTGAACTTTACATCATAGAGGAAGAATAGATGAAGAGAACCAAATGTTCCCAGTCAGCTCTGGGAGGACGCCTACTTGCTACCACGTCAAGCACCACCTTTGCCAATGCTAGGAAGGCTGGTGGGAGTCACGCTGGCTTGTAGATGTGGTTCAGTGACCATTCAAGGCTGCACCAAATGTTAATTATGCTAGAAAAACTTTCTCATGGCTACCCTGAAAAGTAGTCTCCAAGAAAGTTGATTGAGATATTGTCCAAAGAAAGTAGAATTCATTTGTACATGGTTTCTGATGTTAGAACAGAATTAGTGCATATGACTTTGAAATGGGAGGACTCACCCATACCAGAGTGTACCATTTTTTAAAGCTAAAATAGAACATCATGCATAGGCAGACAGCATATTAGGGAAGATAGAGGAATGGGGCTAAACTTGCTGGATAAAATTAACAATTGTGGATGTTCAACTATATTCTTTTACTTATTAAGTCAAATTATTAACCTGTAAGGCATCCCCAGTGGCTCAGTGGGTAAGGAATCTGCCTGCAATGCAGGAGACACAGGAGATGCAGATTTGATCCCTGGGTGGGTAAGATCCCCTGGAAGCAACCCACTCCAATACTTTTGCCTAGAAAATCTCATGGACAGAGAAACCAGGCAGGTTATTGTCCATAGGGTCGCAAACAGTCAGACATAACTGAGCCCAAGGCACATAGTGAGGCATAATTGACATCAACCTATAAAACCAATCCAATTTTGAAAATCTGTATCAATTACTTTAAAATTCTTTTGTTTATTCAATTGTACGTGTATCTAAGAACACTATGTGGATATTTCACTTGACAAGTGACAAAACCAGGTCTTTTTTACCTCATGATGTCTCCAAGCTGTCAGGGCAATGGGAGCTCCTGATGTATTCTAAGGTGCACTGCCAAGCTGCATCTTCTCTGGTTGTTGAAGTAGTGAGCACTTAAAATGAAACTTGTGACATTAATTTATTCTACATAATTCTTCAGCATGTAAATTTTGATAAATTTTATTCAATAGGAAGAAAAGTTATTCTTGATAATTTAATCTTTTCAGGTAGCATTGCTCATAATTTAAGGCTGCCTTCTTTTGAAAAGTCATGGATATAATATATAAGTTGCTTAATTATTTGACTGACTTGGTTTCTAAGGTCTGCCAAAACATTTTCTTTATTTGGCTTAAACTTTGGTAGTAACTTTCATGTAAAATAGCATAAGATCATCTATTAAAAATATAGATTTTATAAATATATATAAAAGTTCTAGGAGGGTTCTAAGATAGTATATATAAACATATATAGAAACAGAAAAGTTCTCAAAGGGCGTACAAAATTTGTGTGCAGTAGTCAGCTCTGGAGAAAGACACTGAGTGGCTGAGATGGGGGTGGCTAGGAAGGAAAATTTCAATTTTTTTCTATATGTAATTCTATATTATTCTTTTCTGTTTTTAAACAATGACCTGGTATAAACTTTGTAATTGAAACAATGTCTGTGCCTTGAGAAACTCATCTGGTTTCTTTTGCACATTCTTCATTTGGGGCTTTAGAATGAATTTTCCCTTTTTCTAGGTCATCCCTGTTTGCAGTTTTGCATATAAAATGCGCTAAAAGACACTCTAAAAGAGATAACTCTGTGACTAGACTAGAGAATGCTTTTGTTTTTTTCCTTCTTTCCTATGGAAAAGATTTGTAAAAAAGAGGTCAATAGGACACTGGGATTAAATAAAAATCAGTCAGGGCACTAAATTCTCAAGGTGAACATTCAGTAACATCTATTAATCAAAGATTATGTGTATCTTATTTATATATCATCTACATATAAACTTATTTTAGTCTGAATAGATTTGTTTTGGTAATTGTTTAGAGCAATGTGTTTCTAGAATAGGCATTTCAGCAATGGGATAAACTGTGCATTCATGCTTCGTATATGGTATGACAAACCCAATCAATGCTTATTTCACTTTTTATGATGCCTATGATAAGAATTACAGTAAAATGGAACATGAAAGCCTTGAAACACCCACTTCTATGTGTAAATAGAAGTTTTCATTAAGGAAAAAACCACATGACTACTTATTTTATTAATGTAGTCTTAGTTTTTGTCATTTTATGTCTTTAAATCAGCTCCTATAAATGTGTGTCTGAAATACCATCACACTGAATAAAAGTCTAGAAATGTTGAAGTGAGTGTTGCTGAAAAAATTGAGGTATTATTTATTTCAGGACATTCTTCTGGTAGAAATCTCATTTATTTTATTTTAGATGATGGCCCTAGAACTACTGAATTTTTTTTTTCAACTGAAGTAGCCTTGTTTTCTTTTCATATCATACAATGGCATTGTTGTCTCTAAAGTTACTTTAATACAGCTTCCAGTTTTTATAGTAATTTTCTTGATAGTTAAATTCTGAAGATAATGACTGACAAGAAAAAAGAAATACCATCATTCTAATTTTGGAGACAAAAATTAATAGAGAGGAAAACCACCTAGAATAATTTTTCTTTAAACATTCAGACAATTTTTAAGGAAATAATTGTCATTTAATTAAACAAAATTAAAATTATTTTTGAAAACCTTTAATAATTCAAAAAATAGTGATCATATTATTACCAAGTATAAGGTAGGAAGTATCTTGAGATATTCATTTATGTATTCAAAACTATTTACTGGGCATCTACTATGTGTCAGGCTGTATTCTAAATTCTGGCGATATGTTGGTAAATAAAGCAGGCCATACTAAGCAAATTTTTACACTATTATGTCCAGACATTACTTTTGGAACTGGGTTGCAGTAGTGAACTAAAAAGAAAATGTTCCTTGCCCTCATGGTGCTTATATTTTAGCTGATGAATACAGAAATATGTAAGATAAATAAATAAAATATAGTTTGTCACCCAGTGAAAATTGCTAAGAGAAAGTGTAAATAAAGCAGAATTGGGGAGTTGGGGAGTACGTGTGAACTCTTAGATAGGTATCAGAGTAAAATTAACTGATATCACGACATTTTAGTAAGCAGCTGAAGGCTTCCTTGGTGTTTCAGACAGGAAAGAATCTGCCTGCAATGCAGGAAACCCAGGTTTGATCCCTGGGTCAGGAAAATCCCCTGAAGAAAGCAATGGCTGCCCTTCAGTGTTCTTGCATAGAGTATTCCCTGGAGAGAGGAGCCTGGTGGGCTACAGTCCATTGGCTCCAAAGAGTCAGAAGTGACTAACACTTTCACTTTTCACACTGAAGAAAGCAGACAGAGCTATACCTGGGTAATAGCTGATATCTTGACAAGTAGATATCAGCAGTCCATGGGGTCGCAAAGTGTCCGACGCGACTGAGCAACTGAACTGAACTGACAAGTACAATCCAAAGCAAAAGCAATAGAAAATGCAATGGCCCTGAGGTGGAATTGTGTCCGAAATGTTCCAGGAATAGCAAGGAGGTCAATATGATGCTGTGGAGAGAGCAGGATGGGATGAATAAAAGATTAGAGGGGCAATGAAGAATCAACTACCTTTGCAATTGACTTTATATGGCCTTATAGGTCAGTGTAAGTATTGGGGCTTTCACACTGAAATAAATGGAAAGTCACTGGAATTTTTTGAGCAGCAGATGACACATCTTGACTTATGTCTCAACAGGATCACTTTGTTGTCTCTAAAATATACTGCAATGTGGCAAGGGAAAACATAGGGAGACTAGTTGAGAGGCTGTCCCAGTGACTGAATACAGATATGATGCTGGTGAAGTGGTAAACATGAAAGTATGTTTTGCAGTTGAAATCAGCATTAATAGTGTGACCATCTTTAGATGGAATGTGTAAGAAATATAGACATCAAGGATGACCCCAAGGTTTGGGGCTAATTGTGTTAGAGTAAAAGTTTTCATGTAACGAACATAGGGAAAACTACACCAGGGAAATTTTCCCCAGCACAGTCCTATGCCTGGGAGGGGTGGTAAATTAAATAACTCAATTTTGAATGTGTTAAATCTGAGATGTCTTTGGACAGTTGGGTGAGGATGTTAGACTGTATGGTGAAAGATTCAGGCTCATGACATAGTTAGGCATCACTAGCACATAGATGATATTTAAAGTCATTTGATGGGGATAAACCTTGGGTGGATTCGAAAGAATGGAGGGTGTGAGAAGATATTGAGTAGAGATAACTCCCCAAGGAGTTTTGCTGTAAGGAAGGAGAACAAGGATGGTAGCTGGAGATGGAAAAGAAGATATAAAACATAACTATAAAAATGGCATAAATAATATTTGAAAAGTATGTTTTTGAACTTATTATATCATTTTGATTACAACATCTCATACAATTCATAACTGTCACTTAAAAAAGTAGCACCACAAAGAGGTCACAGTTTGATTAGGAGATACAAAAGGAAGACAATAACAGAAGAGACTTCGTACCTAACAGGCTCACCAGGCCAGTGAGCATGATTTTGCAGTCGTGTTATGAGCTCAGAGAAACAGCACTGATTGTGAAGAATTCATAGTGCTCAGAAAGAGTCAACTGATTCTATACAATTTATAAGAAAATCAAGTAGCAAGAGGCTTTTGTATTAGAAGAGAAGTGGCAACAGAGTGCAAACTCATAATGTGATTTTGATTAAAACTGGAATTAGAACTTTAGGGGAAATAATGCCCCTATGGGAGGAAATTTTTTTCCAGAAGGAATTGGACAAAGGTAAAATTAGAGACACCAAGGGAACGTTTCATGCAAAGATGGACTTGATAAAGGACAGGAATGGTACAGACCTAACAGAAGCAGAAGATATTAAGAAGAGGTGGCAAGAATACTCAGAAGAACTATACAAAAAACATCTTCACGACCCAGATAATCACGATGGTGTGATCACTCACCTAGAGCCAGACATCCTGGAATGTGAAGTCAAGTGGGCCTCAGAAAGCATCACTACAAACAAAGCTAGTGGAGGTGATGGAATTCCAGTTGAGCTATTTCAAATCCTGAAAGATGATGCTGTGAAAGTGCTGCACTCAATATGCCAGCAAGTTTGGAAAACTCAGCAGTGGCCACAGGACTGGAAAAGGTCAGTTTTCATCCCAATTCCAAAGAAAGGCAATGCCAAAGAATGCTCAAACTACCGCACAATTGCACTCATCTCACAGGCTAGTAAAGTAATGCTCAAAATTCTCCAAGCCAGGCTTCAGCGGTACGTGAACCGTGAACTTCCAGATGTTTAAGCTGGTTTTAGAAAAGGCAGAGGAACCAGAGATCAAATTGCCAACATCCGCTGGATCATGGAAAAAGCAAGAGAGTTCCAGAAAAACATCTATTTCTGCTTTATTGACTATACCAAAGCCTTTGACTGTGTGGATCACAATCAACTGTGGAAAATTCTGAAAGAGATGGGAATACCAGACCACCTGACCTGCCTCTTGAGAAACCTATATGCAGGTCAGGAAGCAACAGTTAGAACTGGACATGGAACAACAGACTGGTTCCAAATAGGAAAAGGAGGACGTCAAGGCTGTATATTGTCACCCTGCTTATTTAACTTATATGCAGAGTACATCATGAGAAACGCTGGACTGGAAGAAGCACAAGCTGGAATCAAGATTGCTGGGAGAAATATCAATAACCTCAGAAATGCAGATGACACCACCCTTATGGCAGAAAGTGAAGAGGAACTAAAAGCCTCTTGATGAAAGTGAAAGAGGAGAGTGAAAAAGTTGGCTTAAAGCTCAACATTCAGAAAACGAAGATCATGGCATCTGGTCCCATCACTTCATGGGAAATAGATGGGAAACAGTGGAAACAGTGTCAGACTTTATTTTTGGGGCCTCCAAAATCACTGCAGATGGTGACTGCAGCCATGAAATTAAAAGACGCTTACTCCTTGGAAGAAACGTTATGACAAACCTAGATAGTATACTCAAAAGCAGAGACATTACTTTGCCGACTAAGGTCCATCTAGTCAAGGCTATGGTTTTTCCAGTGGTCATGTATGGATGTGAGAGTTGGACTGTGAAGAAGGCTGAGCACCAAAGAATTGATGCGTTTGAACTGTGGTGTTGGAGAAGACTCTTGAGAGTCCCTTGGACTGCAAGGAGATCCAACTAGTCCATCCTAAAGGAGATCAGCCCTGGGTGTTCTTTGGAAGAAATGATGCTAAAGCTGAAACTCCAGTACTTTGGCCACCTCATGCGAAGAGCTGACTCATTGGAAAAGACTCTGATGCTGGGAGAGATTGGGGGCAGGAGGAGAAGGGGACGACCAAGAATGAGATGGCTGGATGGCATCACGGACTCAATGGACATCAGTCTGAGTGAACTCCGGGAGTTGGTGATGGACAGAGAGGCCTGGTGTGCTGCGATTCATAGGGTCGCAAAGAGTTGGATGCGGCTAAGCGACTAAAGTGAACTGAGCTGAACTGAACTGTATATTATTCTTAAAGTAAGAGATGGGTATCATAAACCTTAAACATTTTATATAAAGTTTATTACCATCTATTAAGTTTTGTAGTTTTCTTCCCCCTAGTTAGTTAGTTAGTTAGTTAGTTCAGTCACTCAGTCGTGTCCGACTCTTTGCAACCCCATGAATCGCAGCACGCCAGGCCTCCCTGTCCATCACCAACTCCCGGAGTTCACTCAGACTCACATCCATCGAGTCAGTGATGCCATCCAGCCATCTCATCCTCTGTCGTCCCCTTCTCCTCCTGCCCCCAATCCCTCCCAGCATCAGAGTCTTTTCCAATGAGTCAACTCTTCCCATGAGGTGGCCAAAGTATTGGAGTTTCAGCTTTAGCATCAGTCCTTCACCCGGGACCGATCTCCTTTAGGATGGACTGGTTGGATCTCCTTGCAGTCCAAGGGACTCTCAAGAGTCTTCTCCAACATCACAGTTCAAAAGCATCAATTCTTTGGCATTCTCAGCTTTCTTCACAGTCCAACTCTCACATTCATACCTGACTACTGGAAAAACCATAGCCTTGACTAGACAGACCTTTAGCTTCCAGTATCTCAAAATAGGACCTTATTTGGAAATAAGGTTATGACATGTGCAATTATCTAAGTTCCAAATAAGTCTGTTGCATATGTGATTGTTTAAGATGAGGTCATTGTGGAGTAGTCCTCAGTCGCTCAGTCATGTTTGGCTTTTTGTGAACCTATGGACTGTTTGTAGCCCTCCAGTTTCTTCTGTCCATGGGATTCTCCCACTGGCGTGGGTTGCCATTTCTACTCCAATAGTGGGGTAGAATGGGCCCTGAACCCAGCGTAATTGGTGTCCTTATGAGAGGAGTAGAAACAGAGAGATGCAGACACCTAAAGAAGAAAGTCATGTGACACCAGAGGCAGAGACTGCAGCATTGCAGTTACAAGCCGAGGGGCACCAAGGATTGGTGACACCCACCAGAGATGGGAAGAGGCAAGGAAGAATTCTCTCCTACAGGTTTCAGAGGAATCACGGCTCTGCTGACACCTTGATTTCAGACTTCTGGCTTCCAGAATTGTGAGGCAATACGTTTCTGTTTTTTTAAGCCACCCAGTTTGTGGTGTTTTGCTAAGGTAACCTTAGGAAATGAATACACTGTCTGTTACCCTCCCTTCACCATGGTTTTTCTTTCTAGGGGTTCAGTTGCCCATGGTCAACCATGGTCTGAAAATATTAAATGGAAAATCCAAGAAATAAACAGTTCATAACTGTTATATTGCATGTTATTCTCAATAGGGTGATGAAATCTCAAGCCATCCTGCTCTGTCCTCCCTGGGATGTGAGAACCATCTCTTTGTCCAGCATAGTCCCCCATTAGTGATGTTAGTCACTTAGCAGGCATCTCAGTTAACAGACTGACTATAGCAGTACTATAGTGTTTGTTTTCAAGTAACCCGTATTTTACTTAATAATGGCCCCAAAGCATACAAGTAGTGATGTGGGCAATTCAGATATGCTGTGACTGTGCTAATTTATAAATTAAATTATCATGTTGTTGCTGTTTAGCCTATAAGACACATCCAATTCTTTGCAACCCCATGGACTGTAGCCCACCAGGTTCCTCTGTCCATGGGATTTCCCAGGCAAGAATACTGGAGTGGGTTGCCATCTCATCATCTAGGGGATCTTCCCTACCCATTGATCAAACCCACATCTGCATTGCAGGCAGATACTTTACTGCTGAGCTATATCATAGATATGCACATATAGGAGAAAACATAGTGTACATAGAATTCAACACTATCTGTGGTTTCAGGCATTCACTGGGGGTATTGGAAGTACCTCTGCAAGGTAAGGGGAAATGACTGTAAGAAAATATAACTTTAAAATTCTTGCTAAGAATTTGGATTCCACGATGAAAAAAAAAATTTAGACAAAAATACAGCAACAGGGCAGCCATGGATGAGTATACAAAATGAAGAATCCATAGCATCACTACATTATCAAATATATACCTATTAAGCATTGACTATGTGATACTTTATCTACCTTATCTCAAATCTCTAAAGTAGGCTTTCTGCAAAAAAAAAAAAAAAAAATTACAAACAATAAATGCTGGAGAGGTAGTAGAGAAAAGGGAACCCTCTTGCACTGCTGCTGGGAATGTAAATTGATATAACCACTATGGAGAACAGTATGGAGGTTCCTTGAAAAACTAAAAATAAAACTACCAT
Source organism: Ovis aries (assembly GCF_016772045.2). Lineage (NCBI taxonomy): Eukaryota > Metazoa > Chordata > Mammalia > Artiodactyla > Bovidae > Ovis > Ovis aries. Next base: position 28,398,333 of record NC_056069.1, on the reverse strand, counting down.
ATGACTCAGTTCCACTCCTGGGCATGTACCCTGAGAAAACCATAATTTAAAAATACACATGTACCCCAGTGTTCACTGCAGCACTATTTGTAATAGCCAGGACATGGAAACAAACTAGGTGTCCATCAACAGATAAATGGATAAAGAAAATGTAGCACATGTATTTGTTGTTGTTCAGTCTCTTAGTCGTGTCCGACTCTTTGCAAAGCCATGGACTGCAGTAATCCATCATGTCCAGGAGTTTGTTCAAACACATGTCCATTGAGTCAATGATACCATCCAACCATCTCATCTTCTGTTGTCCCCTTCTCTTCCTGGCTTCAATCTTTTCTTTCCCAGCATCAGAGTCTTTTCCAGTTGAGTCAGTTTTTTGTATTAGGTGGCCAAAGTATTGGAGCTTCAGCTTCAGCATCAGTCCTTCCAATGAATATTCAGGTTGATTGCTTCTTTTTTTTTTTTTTAAGTTTTTTATTTTTAAATTTTAAAATCTTTAATTCTTACTTGCATTCCCAAACATGAACCCCCCTCCCACCTCCCTCCCATAACATCTCTCTGGGTCATCCCCATGCACCAGCCCCAAGCATGCTGTATCCTGCGTCAGACATAGACTGGCGATTTAATTCTTACATGATAGTATACATGTTAGAATGCCAGGTTGATTGCTTTTAAGATCTCCTTGCAATCCGAGGGATTCTCAAGACTCTTTTATAACACCACAGTTCAAAACCATCAATTCTCCAGTGCTCAGCCTTCTTTACAGTCCAACTCTCATATCCATACATGATTACTGGAAAAACCAAGCCTTTGAGTAGACAGACCTTTGTTGGCAAAGTAATGTCTCTGCTTTTTAATATGCTGTTTAGGTTGGCTCAGATGGTAAAGCATCTGCCTACAATGTCGGAGATCTGGGTTCAATACCTGGGTTGGGAAGATCTCCTGAAGAAGGAAATGGCAACCCACTCCAGTATTCTTGCCTGGAAAATCCCATGGATGGAGGAGTTTGGTAGGCTACAGTCTATGGGGTCGCAAAGAGTCAGAAACGACTGAGTGACTTCACTTCGCTTACTTAGGTTGGTCATAACTTTTCTGCCAAGGAGCAAGTGTCTTTTAATTTTATGGCTACAGTCACTGTTTGCAATGATTTTGGAGCCCAAGAAAATAAGTCTCTCACTGTTTCCATTGTTTCCCCATCTATTTGCCAACAGGTGATGGGACTGGATGCCATGATCTTAGTTTTTTGAATGTTGAGTTTTAAGCCAGCTTTTTCACTTTACTGTTTCACCTTCATCAAGAGGTTCTTTAGTTCCTCTTCTCTTTCTGCCATAAGGGTGGTGTCATCTGCATATCTGAAGCTATTGATATTTCTCCCAGAATATTGATTCCAACTTGTGCTTCATGCAGCCTGAACATTTTACATGATGTACTCTGCATATAAATTAAATAAGCAGGGTGACAATATATAGCCATGACATACTCCTTTCCCAATTTGGAACCAGTCTGTTGTTTCATGCCCAGTTCTAACTGTTGCTTTTTGACCTCCATACATGTTTCTCAGGAAGCAGGTAAGGTGGTCTGGTATTCCCATTTCTTTTAGAATTTTCCACAGTTTGTTGTGATCCACATAGTCAAAGGCTTTAGCATAGTCAATGAAGCAGAAATATATGTTTGTCTGGAATTCTTTTGCTTTTTCTATGATCCAGCAGATGTTGGCAAATTGATCTCTGGTTCTTCTGCCTTTTCTAAATCCAGCTTGTACATCTGGAAGTTCTCAGTTCACATACTATTGAAGCCCAGCTTCAAGGATTTTGAGCATTACCTTGCTAGCACGTGAAATGAGTGTACTTGTGTAGTAGTTTGAATTCTAAACTCAGATCATGAACTCCTTATTGCAAAGTTCAGACTTAAATGGAAGAAAGTAGGGAAAACCACTAGGCCATTCAGGTATGACCTGAATCATATCCCTTATGATTGATTATACAGTGCAAATGGTAAATGTATACAATGGAATATTAGTCAATCATAAAAAGAAACAAAATTGGGTCATTTACAGTGTATGAATCTAGAGTCTATCATACAGAGTAAAGTAGCTGAGACAGAGGAAAACAACTATCATAAATTAACACATATATGTGGAATCTAGGAAAAAATGCTACTGATGAACTTATTTAAAGGGTAGGAATAAAGATGCAGCCATAGAGATGGATTTATGGACACAGAGGGGATGAGGAGGAGGGAAACTGAGAGGGTAACACTGACGTATATTCACTGCTATGTGTAGATTTGCTAGCTAGCTGCTGCATAGCAGAGGGAGCTCAGCTCAGTGCTCTGCGATGATCTAGAAGGATGAGACTGGGGGAGAGAAGGAAGGGGGCTCAAGAGGGCGGGGATATATGCATATGTATAGCTGATTTACATTGCTGTACAGCAGAGACTGACACAACAGTGTAAAGCAATGATCCTCCAATTGAAAAATATATAAATTTAGGAAATAGTGAGTGAGGCAAAATTCTGTTAGATCTGAGCCATTCTTCCCTGTTATATGCCTCCCTTCCATTAAGCTACAATGAAAATAACACATGGGAAAATTATGAAGATGAAAAAAATATATGTTGCTTCTGTGTTTATAATTTCCTAACACTTCATTTTTTGACACATGAAAACTTTTGCTTCATGGTGTATGTATTTCAAGATAAAGAGATTCAACCAATAGAAGCATCAAGTGAATACTCCATGGTGCATGGCTTGTGTGAACAGATGCCAACATAAAAAGAAATCACTGTGTAACTCTCCAAATAAGAATTTAAAAAAGAGATGCCATAATTTCTGAAAAGGTTGCTCAAGGGAATAAAAGTAATTTGCTCCTACCTCAAATAAGCAAAGAAAGAAAACAAAGACTTGACAGAGTTCTTTACTGTAATGTATCATCTTGGATAGGAAAATGCAAAATATGTCAAAATCAGAATAAATGAACATAAACAATGAAAAACGAGTAAGCTAAGCATGATTTTTAAACAGACTTATTAAGTAGAATATCTGAAAATAATGGTACTCAAAACATGGAGGAAAGATAATATATACTGTGACTTTTGTTACAAAGTCAGAGGATTGTGTTTTGAAGAAAATGGAGAAAAAATAAATACAAGAGAAAATGTTCTGTTAAATGATAAGTGGAAAAATCAGAGAAAGTATTTGTGAATTCTACCAGTCCCATATACGTATATATATGTTTTGGTGTTAAACTTTTTGACTTTTTGCCTTCTCTTATGCATCTTACATGGATCGATGCTTAGTGAAAGAAAAGTATTTTTGAAAAATAACACTGGATCAGATAACAGGCTCCAGGTTTGATGGATAAATTTCCCTACTGTCCAATTCTTCAAGATAGTCTGTTTACATTGGCCTCATGTGGCTGAGTTATTGACCATAACCTTAGCTGAATTTCATTCTGTCTTGTCCAAAAGCATCTTTGTCTTTTGGTAAAGCTGAAAAAAGTTCAAAGGTCAGGCAGCTGGAGAGAACTGTGGCCATGGAGGCGCCATTTTCCCGGACTCCAGTCCTCATCATCTCTAGCTCTTCCTTCTTTGTACTACTGCTCAAACTGCTCACTGGGGCAACTGACATTTTCGAGAACATATTGCAGTGGAACCCATAAAGCTTATTTGTGTTGAAAAATGGGAAGGCTATGCTTCATACATCAGCCACATAACATATTCCTCAGTGAGCTCAAGATGAAACTTCCATTTCCTGTTACTATATCAGCAAAATCATCTGCAATAATTTTGTATGTTATTGTGAAACAGCATAGTAATTAGGAAGATAAACTTAGGTACCAAACAGAGCTGGTGTCTTCTTTCAGTCTTTTCTGCTTACAAGTTGATGCTATACAAATGATTTAATTTCTCCAAGCCTCCAGTGCTTTCTGATAGGGTGTGTGAGAACAAAGGACATGATGCTTAGAAAGCATTAATATTAGTGTCTGTAGACAGTGGACAAGAAGAGCTAAACATTTTCATCATTATTTGTGCGAGTTTAGACAGCTTACTTAACTACTCTGCTTTAGTTTCTTTGTTTGTAAAAAGGGGGATAATTATATTATCTGATTCAAAGAGCTGTTCTGGAGATGCAAAAGAGAATATTTCAAGAGCACTCAGAATAGCGTTTGACACAAAGTAAGCGGTTAATAAATATAAGCTTCTATCATCATCATCATCATCAACAACAGTATTAGCATGATCAGCATCATTATTCATTAATGGGATAGAAGTGAAGTAAGATTCCCCCTAGGTTCATTTACAGTTGCTTTACATTAACTGTGACCAGCTTTGTGTAGGTGGAGTAGTCTGTGTGATTTTAGGTTTACTTGAAAAAAACCAAAACACTCCATATCATCCATACATATCTTTCCCACAGAGTTCTCCATCACTAAACACTCACCATGACACTCTGAATTTAGAAGTCTCCTCTCCAATGGATCACTTTTAAATTGGGAAGGAGTTTAAAATATGTAAACATCTTTATTTGAAGAGCCATAATACCCAAAACCAATTATAATATGAATATAGAACAGTTTATCAGGTCACTTTCCTTCTTAGTGGAAAGAACACGGTAAAATTCAGAACTGTTGGATTCCCAAAATGGTAGAAGAGTAGATCTGAAGGAGTAATAAAAACCAAAATACAAGACAAAGAAAGAACAGGTGAGAACTGCCAAAAAGCAACACAGTTACTTTAGAGTGGGTTTTATCCAAATAACTGAAGATATTGAAGTTGCTTCTCTTGACCCTGGGTGCAAACACAGTTCCAGAAAGGTTTGGACAGGGAATTATTGGCAGAATTTGATTTATAAAATATGTCCTTGGAATGCTGCAGGAAGCAAAGCCCAAGGGAGCGTGTATTCTCTCAGAAAGTGTGAAATGAATGAATGTAGTCATTCAAATCTTTCATGGTGGGAAAGGAGGCTGTTGATAAGAAATGGCTGCCTGATTAGTTTTTTGAGTAATAAAAGTTCAATAGAAAATGTGTGTGAAAGAAACACTTTGAAAAGCTTAGGTTTTTTAAAGAAACTGTTCTCAGCAAAAATTATAAAATCTTTTGTGAATGAAAATGAAAGATGAAATTGAAAATTTAGCAAGGGATGTATTAAGTATTAAAATACCAACATTTGTGTAAAATTGTTGATTTTAGTGACTTTTAGCAGCACCAAATTTACGTAGGGTCATGAATAATATGGTGAATCAACATCATACAGATGGTGAATGTGAACATTTTAGAGAAATTACTCCCATCACACAGACTTTCTGAAGTTCACTGACCTTGGAAATTCCTTTTTTGGCACAGGTACAAAATGATCCAGATTGACTTTCTATGTGTTCACATTTGCCACATAATAAGCAATCAAGAGGTAATTAACAGTCCTTGAATTCACTTTTAACTTTAAAAACTCAGCCAAAGTAACAGCTATTTCATTTTGCAAGGCTGTGACCTTTCAAAAAATGACTGTGAGTGATGTAATATGTAATCAAACTAGTATCATTCTGACCAAATCAAGAATTAGTACCCTTTGTGGTGAATGTACAGATGAAAGGAGAGGTCATTCTATATTAGAACATCAGGACCAGGCTGAGGCAAAATCAAATAATGGGTATCCCCCAGAAAGAGAGGTTTTAAGATTATCACAGAGTTGACTGACCCTTAATTTATCTTCCCATCAACTTACAGAGTATCTGAAAATTCTACCATTAAATTCCTATTTTGAGTTGACATCATGTCCAGAAGATATGGTTTGTTTAGGTAGAGATGAGTTAGCTAAATGGGGTAATAAACATCAACACATTTGTTTCTATTATTTATCAGATCAGTTTGCTGTCACCTAATATAGAGAAGAGCCAGGAGAGAAGGGGACATACTGTAAGAAATGCCTGGAATAAGGACCTGCTGACTGCTACTGCTACTGCTAAGTCGCTTCAGTTGTGTCCCACTCTGTGCGACCTCATAGACGGCAGCCCACTAGGCTCCTCTGTCTCTGGGATTCTCCAGGCAAGAATACTGGAGCGGGGTGCCATTGCCTTCTCCAGTGCATGAAAATGAAAAGTGAAAGTGAAGTCGTTCAGTCATGTCCAACTCTTAGTGACCCCATGGACTGCAGCCTACCAGGCTCCTCCATCCATGGGACTTTCCAGGCAAGAGTACTGGAGTGGGGTGCCATTGCCTTCTCTGAAGGGTCTGCTTACAGAGACCCAATCCACACAGATGACACACAGGGCAAGAGTTTGGGAGGAAGACTGTAAAGGTTGAGGATAGGAAACCAAATTGGAGGATAAAGAGGGAGTTAACCCTTATGGCAGAAATTGAAAAGGAATGTGTGTGAAAAGCCTCTTGATGAAAGTGAAAGTGAAGAGTGAAAAAGTTGGCTTAAAGCTCAACATTCAGAAAACGAAGATCATGGCATCTGGTCCCATCACTTCATGGGAAATAGATGGGGAAACAGTGGAAACAGTGTCAGACTTTATTTTTTGGAGCTCCAAAATCACTGCTGATGGTGACTGCAGCCACGAAATTAAAAGACGCTTACTCCTTGGAAGGAAAGTTATGACCAACCTAGATAGCATATTGAAAAGCAGAGACATTACTTTGCCAAAAAGGGTCCGTCTAGTCAAGGCTATGGTTTTTCCAGTAGTCATGTATGGATGTGAGAGTTGGACTGTGAAGTAAGTTGAGCACCGAAGAATTGATGCTTTTGAACTGTGGTGTTGGAGAAGACTCTTGAGAGTCCCTTGGACTGCAAGGAGATCCAACCAGTCCATCCTAAAGGAGATCAGCCCTGGGTGTTTTTTGGAGGGAATCATGCTGAAGCTGAAACTCCAGTACTTTGGCCACCTCATGCAAAGAGTTGACTCATTGGAAAAGACTCTGATGCTGGGAGGGATTGGGGGCAAGAGGAGAAGGGGATGACAGAGGATGAGATGGCTAGATGGCATCACTGACTCTATGGACATGAGTCTAAGTGAACTCCGGGAGTTGGTGTTGGACAGGGAGGCCTGGCGTGCTGCAATTCATGGGGTCGAAAAGAGCTGGACACGACTGAGCGACTGAACTGAACTGAATGCAAATTCTATGGAAATTATCACTAACTTGACCATTTATTTAAATATGGTTATTTTATAACATTTCTGACAGATTTTACTAATGCAATTAAACTCATTTCAAAAAATGTTGAAATCTTTTAACATTACCATAGGGATCCTGAAGACAATGTAATACGCTTTGCTGTATCTAGGGTTGAAACTCAAAAATAAATCTGAACTTGTAAACCCAGCATTAAATGATTATCATCCTTATTTTGCATGGAAAAAATAAAACTTGATCTCCTACTCCATACCTAAAAATTAATTGAAGATAGATCACAAATTTAAATGTAAATCTCAGAACCATAATACATAGAGGAAAAAATTAAGGTAGGTAGAGATTTCTTAAGCAGAACACTAAAATCAATAACTACAAAATAAAAAAAAAAAGATAAGTTGGATTTCATCAAAACTAAATGTGCTCATCAAAAGTCACTGTGAAGAAAACATAAAAACTACAGACTGGGGAAAATATTTGAAGTATATTCACATGACAAAGGACTTGTGTCTGGGCTTTAAAATAAAAGTATGAAAGACCCAGTAAAGAGATAGTGACTTAGATACTTCACAAACTAAAATAAACAAAAGGCTAATAAATACATGAGTAGGTGTTTACCATTATCAGTTATCAAACAAATGCAAAATAAAATTACAATGTATCATTTCACATCCTTTGGAATGGCTACAATCAAAAAGATTTATAATACTAAATACAAATATTGGCAAGGCTTTAAGGTAACTTGTACACTGCTGGTAGTAGTATAAAATGGTCCAACCACTTTAGAGAGTTCATTGGTAATTTATTTTATTTTATTTTATTTTATTTTATTTTATTTTTTTTAGAGACTGGTAGAAAATATTTATTCTATAAATCACATATATAATAATGGTTTAATATCCAAAATATATAAGGAAGTCATACAAATCAATGGCATAAAAACAGCTTGATTAAAAGTGGACAGAATAATTGAATAGACATCAACAGGCATCAGAGAAATGCAAATCAAAACCACGGTGTATTATCACCTTACATCTGTTACATTGGTTAGCATCAAAAGACAGATAACAACTGCTGGGAAGGATGTGAAAAAGGGAACCATTGTGCACTGCTAGTGGAAATGTAAAGTGATAGAACTACTATAGAAAAAGTATGGAAGTTCCTCAAATAATTAAAAAGAGGACTAGCTTATGATCCAGTTATAATATTTATTTGAGGTATATTCATTTTCATACAATACTTCAGGGTTTCTGTAGGCTGTTAGCGATGAAGTCAAATATGTTCTGCTTTTACTATTTCAGATACTGTAATAATTCTAATTTATTACCTCTGTCTCCCAAATGAAAGCATTATAATCAATGGAAGTAAAGTGGCTTTTGCAAGGTTTTAAGAAATTTACTGAGAAAGATGAAACTAGAACATGTCATAACTGCATTTCAATAATGCAAACTCTTTATATTTCAAAATACTCAAAATTAGGCATGCAGATGACCTCACTGAGTTGCAATGTATGATTATTGTCCAAAAAAAAGACAGAGACAATAAGGATAATTCATAAAAAAGTGCTAACGCAGTTCCTAAATGGTAATTTATTTTAAAGTTAAACATGCATCTACCTTAAGATACAGCAGTTTTACTTCTATGTATTTGCTAAAGAGAAATGAAAACACAGAAAAAACAGAAGCTCAAATGTCCATTAACATGTGATGGAACAAAAAAATTATGGTATATTCATTAAATGGAATACTATGCAGCAATGAAAAACACTAACCACTGCATGCAATAGTGTAACTAATCTCCCAAAACATCAAATTAAACAAACAATTCTAGGCGCAGAATACATACTCTGTGATTCAATTTATATGAAGTCCAAAATTAGGAAAGTATATGATGATAGAAATCAGAAAGTGGTTGCCTAAATAGGGGTAGGGATAGGGGAAAGAGGTAAGAGGATGTGATTTACTGGAAAGGGGCTTGTAGAGATATTCTGGTGTGATAGAAATGCTCTAAATCTTGTTTTGGGTGATGGATTAATGATTGTATAGATTTTCACAATCTTAAAATATGTGCATTTTTGACATTAGTTATATGCCTACAGAAAATTATTCTCAAATGGATTCTTATATGTTGAATTTCTATTATCTTCAGGCAATGTGGTAGTCCCTTTTTAAAGTCATATCTATAAACAAATCTAACAATCCTTATGGGATAGTTTTTTCCCCTTTATTTTAACATACAAAGAAATTGAAACTCTTTAGATTTGCTCCATGAAACTTACAGGGCTAATAAATGACAGAATGATATTTAAGCCAAGATCCATGGCTAAAATCCATGCTCTTCCCACACTGCCATACTTTCAGAGTCAATATTTCCTACAGTCCTGAGGATAAAATAAACAAGCTTGGAAATTTGAGGATGCAGTTGAAGTGGGTGGAGTTATGGAGAAAACAATTCAAAAATTGTGACCTGCTATCTGAAATTTTGTTTGTAAAAGCTTATGTGTCATAAAGAGATGCACAAAATGATTCTCAGCACAATAGTGAACTCACACAATGCCTATTATCTGAATGATTTCAATGTGAACTATTTTAAGAAGCTGTTATTTGGAGCATGCACCTGTTAGAATAAATCACTTTATAATCTTTTCTTTTGATAGAATTACAACTGTTCAAAGTGTTTGGACAAAAAGGTATTCTTTCTTCTTCTATTGTTCCCTGCTAAAATAGCACTTTACTGACTAGAAGAAAACAACTATAGAAACATGGAGAACAAATATGACTTTTAAAAGGACAGTCTGAATAATTCTGGAGTAAATAATATAGCCAGAGAAGCTCTCAAAAGTTACTTTTCTATAAATGAGCTTCTCTTGCTCTTTGTCATAGACCTCAGATTTTTCTATTAGAGATTAATATTTTTTATGGCTTGCTGGTGTTTGCTTCTCACAAATGTCTTATTGAAATGCAAATACCTCTTGGAAGAGGTAAATTAGGCCGTATCAGTACAAACATGAGTTCCTAGATAAGAAAGTTGAAAATAAGGCAAGTAGGCAACCATATAACAATATATAAATGTATCAAAATAACACTACATACACATGAATTTACCCAATGTTACTTGTCAGATTTAGTCAATAAAAAAAAAAGGAAGTATGCTGTTTAGGCTAGGATAGGTGATGTTGTGGTAATGCATAAATCCTGAAAACTCAATATTTTACACAACAAGGTTTATTTCTCACTCAGAAGATTGCCACTGTAGATCAGATGACTCTTGAGACACTTTTTGTTCATGTGATAACAGAAGGAATCAGGTTGTTTCCAGCTTGTTTTGCCTTCTCAGAAGTGACATCCATGATCTCTGCCAAAGACACAGTGGGCCCTACCTCCACACACATCTGGTTGATTGGAACTCAGCCTGGCTGTCCACCTGACTACAAAGAGTAGGAGGAAATATATCATTGTCTGCCCAGAGAAAGGAAATGATGTAAATGGACACATGCACCCCTAACTGTTTCACAGCAGAGTTATCATTAGTAGTGAGGAAACACTGAAAGAGGTGGGCAAATTTCAACTGTGAATGTAGCCAATTTTAGGAAACACCTAGGATGGTCCCACTTGTATATAATGAAACACTTAGAAACTACAAGTCACCTCATTCCACACACATACTCTCACAGCATGAACTATGTCATCCCCACCAGTACTAACTGACCTTTCGATTGCTCCATTTTATTGACTCTCAAACCTTATCCTCCAGGAAGGTCTGATGTGTTCTTTTCACCAAGGCAGAGGGATGTCATCTGCAATGTGATCACATTTAGTTCTCCACCTTCTTGATATCCCTAAGAAGTTCATAGCTGGGATTATGTGCCCCTCATCCCCTCAAGTAAAATGCACTTAAGAGAATGTTCCTTATTTTAAAATCATTAAAGGAAAAGAAACACTTGATTTGCAGATTTAGTATGCCTATAAATCTCAATACTCATACCAAATCCTTTGGAATGTGGAGCTGGACTTCCAGGAGAAATTGATGTAAAGAAAAGACCAAATAAGACTCATTGTGGATAAATTACAACCTTGATTGACATTCATTTCATTTAAATATTCTTTATAGCAGAAAGATTTTCAAGTTTTATCATCATTTGCATTTATGATAAAATGCACCTCTAAGGAGGTAGAAAAAGAAATTTTGTTTTTATTTGAAAACCATCTTTGCAGGGATCATTTTATTAGTAACAAGAAAGATTCAGCAAACACTTCTACCTAGCTCTAACATTTTCATCAAGATGAGATAAAAAGTAGATTCTTTATAGAAACATTTCAAAAGATTTTACCATTCTTTGACAAAAATACTGTTTTATATATTAGGTAATAAGAATTGATCATCATGAGCTCAGTACAGTAAGATGTTTGCAGTAATTACTCCTGACATTATCACGAACATTACAGTGTTTAACAAATATCTCATAAATATAATGAAAATGATTATAATAAGTGATTTCTCATTCCATTCCTTTGCAATTTGATAAGCATAGCAAAATACCAGATGATTCCCGTTACTGCAGAAATCAATTGGCAGGTGATAAATAATTTTTCACAAGATGATTAAATCAATGTCAGCCTTAGAGTGAAAAAGCATGTTGGGCATATTATGAGTAGAGCAACACTGATTGTTTCTGAAGCCACTGTTTTCTTAGCATGAGGTTTAAATAAATAATGGATTTATTGAAGGTTAGAGAAATGGCCTCGCAATACAAAGGCGAGGTTGGAATTTATCATGAACGGAAACCAAAGTAAACAGCAAACCACCACCACCACCATCCCCACAGCAGCAACATTCAATTTCTGATTTCTTATAACCATCTGCATTTGATTGCTAAGTATTTGGTAGAAGTCCTCTTCTACACCAAGTCAATTAGATAAAAAAAAATTCTGGTCACGTTGAGTATTTCTTTCAGGACACATGATTTTGATGATTTTTGATGCCCTTTCTCTCTCTTTTTGTCTTGGTGGCCATGATGGAATAATCTCTAAGAATAGGGAGATGATGAGACTGAATAGAGCAGCTGTGTGATTGACCATCGCAGTGGTCACAATTCAGAGGACCAAATCAGCTAACTGGGGTGAGGATTAGCACATGGAAACTGCTGATTGGCGAGCACCGCCTCCTCTCCTCTCCAACACAACATGATGCATCCTTCAACCAAGGCATCTGAAATCTGAGATTGTGGCACGAACTCGACTTGAAGTGAGGGTGCTTTCCTAAAGGAAAGAGAAAATTAGAGACAGAAAAAAAGGCTTGATGATAAGCACTATGATTAGGACCATGATAACCACAGTTCAAGCTGAAGCATAAAAGGCTTTGGGTTTTTTTTTTTAACAGACATCAGTGAACATGGCAGATGCAGCTTTGACCGTCCTCAGCAGTAATCCTTGTTTAGTCTAAATCTAGTAGCCTTATATTCTTAGCAATTTAAATGTGTTGAAGAAAATTTAGGAAAAAAAATATAGCACGTGAGAATATTAATGTCTGAGTTTTCTAAAGGTTATGGAAACAATAAAAGATAATATGGCAATTATGCTTTAAAAAATAGTGTAAAGGTAAAATAAATGAAGTTAATTTTTTTTGTTAAGAAGTCAGTGTTCAGCACACAATCAGGATAAATTATATTATTTCAGGTCATCGCCTCCTTGGAAATCTTTCTTGCAGACTCACTCCCAATCACAAAACTTTCGCTATTCATGAATAACATACATTTCAAAAGTGGAGGATACTCTTACTTGAATTTAAGTCAAACCAATAAACACACCAATATATTATTTACCTATTTACTAATATTTCTTTCTAATAATTCATTTCTCACATGAGATTTTATATCTGGGAAGCAGGGGTAAGGAGGGGGCTTAGATTTGAGAATCAGTTGAGGAAGAGAGTGGAGTCAGCAAAGCTAAATTTGGGGGTCTTTAACTTTTTTCAAAGTATATGATTTTTGTGTTGTTTTAGAAATGCAAAGGACTGATCCCATAAAAGCCCAGTTGAATGTTTTAATCTTAAATATATAATTTCTGTATCTTGTCAAATTTTAATCCATGTTGAACAAAAAATTCATAATATAAGGGAGTAAACCCATAGAGCTTAGGATAATTTTTGGTGCAAAGAAGGCTTAAAGGTAGAATTTGACTATGTCTCTGGTGCCATTTTTTTAAACTTGAGAAATGAAATTCTATGGAATTTATAATAGAATCAGTTTGCATATGAATTAAGTCATGACTATTTACCAATAATCTTCTAAATGTTATTTACAAATGAAAATCACAAGTGAAAGGTGGTCCTTAGCTTCTCAGATCAACTCCTCAGATATATCAACTTTTCCAGTGGTCAGAAGCCATCTTATCTTTGGAAGCCTTTCCTCCTTCCAAAAAACATTCATTGAAGATTGACGTGCTCATCTTGCACTAAGCACCAAAATCAATTGAATTTTGCCAAGACACTTGACTTTTCAATAAGGCTCTCATTTTATTGCCAGAGTATAAAAAGTGGAACAGTTTTAGTTTAAACAAATATTGACACGGTCAATTGAATCAGCTTTTTTTCAAAAGCTGTATTTTAATCTATACATCTAAGTTATTATAAATAATATTCAAATAGAAAATATTCATAGAAATATGTCAATTAACATCAAAGTCATCTTTAAATTTTTAGGACACTCTTGATACTGACAATGTTTAGAAATCCAGCCAGCAATTTTGCCTCTGAGTATTGAGGTAAGACAGTTTGTGCATATAAAAATAAGTCATGTATTAGGTGTTTAATAAAATTATATATTTATCTTAATAGAAGACTAAGACCTACAAGATCTTTTAGAACTAACACCCAAAAAGATGTCCTTTTCATTCTAGGGGACTGGAATGCAAAAGTAGGAAGTCAAGAAACACCTGGAGTAACAGGCAAATTTGGCCTTGGAATGTGAAATGAAGCAGGGCAAAAACTAACAGAGTTTTGCCAAGAAAATGCACTGGTCATAGCAAACACCCTCTTCCAACAACACAAGAGCAGACTCTACACATGGACATCACCAGATAGTCAACACCAAAATCAGATTGATTATATTCTTTGCAGCCAAAGATGGAGAAGCTCTATACAGTCAACAAAAATAAGACCAGGAGCTGACTGTGGCTCAGATCATGAACTCCTTATTGCCAAATTCAGACTTAAATTGAAGAAAGTAGGGAAAACCACTAGGCCATTCAGGTATGAGCTAAATCAAATCCCTTATGATTATACAGTGGAAGTGAGAAATAGATTTAAGGGTCTAGATCTGATAAATAGAGTGCCTGATGAACTATGGAATGAGGTTCGTGACATTGTACAGGAGACAGGGATAAAGACCATCCCCATGGAAAAGAAATGCAGAAAAGCAAAATGGCTGTCTGGGGAGGCCTTACAAATAGCTGTGAAAAGAAGAGAGGTGAAAAGTAAAGGAGAAAAGGAGAGATATAAGCATCTGAATGCAGAGTTCCAAAGAATAGCAAGAAGAGATAAGAAAGCCTTCTTCAGCGATCAATGCAAAGAAATAGAGGAAAAGAACAGAATGGGAAAGACTAGAGATCTCTTCAAGAAAATTAGAGATACCAAGGCAACATTTCATGCAAAGATGGGCTCTATAAAGGGCAGAAATTGTATGGACCTAATAGAAGCAGAAGATATTAAGAAGAGTGGCAAGAATACATGGAAGAACTGAACAAAAAAGATCTTCACGACCCAGATAATCATGATGACGTGATCACTAATCTAGAGCCAGACATCCTGGAATGTGAAGTCAAGTGGGCCTTAGAAAGCATCACTACGAACAAAGCTAGTGGAGGTGATGGAATTCCAGTGGAGCTGTTTCAAATCCTGAAAGATGATGCTGTGAAAGTGCTGCACTCAATATGCCAGCAAGTTTGGAAAACTCAGCAGTGGACACAGGACTGGAAAAGGTCAGTTTTCATTCCAATTCCAAAGAAAGGCAATGCCAAAGAATGCTCAAACGACCGCACAATTGCACTCATGTCACATGCTAGTAAAGTAATGCTCAAAATTCTCCAAGCCAGGCTTCAGCAATACGTGAACCGTGAACTCCCTGATGTTCAAGCTGGTTTTAGAAAAGGCAGAGGAACCAGAGATCAAATTGCCAACATCTGCTGGATCATTGAAAAGGCAAGAGAGTTCCAGAAAAACATCTATTTCTGCTTTATTGACTATGCCAAAGCCTTTGACTGTGTGGATCACAAGAAACCGTGGAAAATTCTGAAAGAGATGGGAATACCAGACCACCTAATCTGCCTCTTGAGAAATCTGCATGCAGGTCAGGAAGCAGCAGTTAGAACTGGACATGGAACAACAGACTGGTTCCAAATAGGAAAAGGAGGACGTCAAGGCTGTATATTGTCACCCTGCTTATTTAACTTCTATGCAGAGTACATCATGAGAAACGCTGGACTGGAAGAAACACAAGATGGAATCAAGATTGTTGGGAGAAATATCAATAACCTCAGATATGCGGATGACAACACCCTTATGGCAGAAAGTGAAGAGGAGCTAAAAAGCCTCTTGATGAAAGTGAAAGAGGAGAGTGAAAAAGTTGGCTTAAAGCTCAACATTCAGAAAACGAAGATCATGGCATCTGGTCCCATCACTTCATGGGAAATAGATGGGGAAAGAGTAGAGACAGTGTCAGACTTTATTTTTGGGGGCTCCAAAATCACTGCAGATGGTGACTGCAGCCATGAAACTGAAAGACACTTACTCCTTGGAAGAAAAGTTATGACAAACCTAGATAGCATATTCAAAAGCAGAGACATTACTTTGCCGACTAATGTCCATCTAGTCAAGGCTATGTTTTTTCCTGTGGTCATGTATGGATGTGAGAGTTGGACTATGAAGTAAGCTGAGCACCGAAGAATTGATGCTTTTGAACTGTGGTGTTGGAGAAGACTCTTGAGAGTCCCTTGGACTGCAAGGAGATCCAACCAGTCCATTCTGAAGGAGATCAACCCTGGGATTTCTTTGGAAGGAATGATGCTAAAGCTGAAGCTCCAGTCCTTTGGCCACCTCATGTGAAGAGTTGACTCACTGGAAAAGACTCTGATGCTGGGAGAGATTGGGGGCAGGAGAGTAGGGGATGACTGAGGATGAGATGGCTGGATGGCATCACGGACTCAATGGACGTGAGTCTGAGTGAACTCCGGGAGATGGTGGTGGACAGGGAGGCCTGGCGTGTTGCGATTCATGGGGTTGCAAAGAGTCGGACACGACTGAGCGACTGAACTGAACTGAACTGAAAGTTCTCAAAGTTCATCATATGTTAAAGAGCATAAAAAGGATGGCAAATGTGAGGAAAAAATACTAGTGAGAAAAGAAGAGTATAGTTTCCTGATTTTGAAAGCATATATTTGAAAACTATAGAGAAAGAGATGGAATTATTTTATACGTTTACAGAGGTAAGAATAAATTGATATATTGAGCCTAAATATAGGAAAGAATTTTCCATTAAAATTATCCCAAAGGGAAAAAGAAAAAAAAAAAAAAAAAGATGAGCTGACACAGGCGTCTGTGATTTCTCTCTTACTGGGAATATTCAAGAGCAGAATGGAATTTCTCTATGTACTCAACAAATATTTAGTGCCTGACTTTAACTTGCGTATCTGATGCTGTGTGGGCACTGGAGTAAAATGTGCATAAATCCAGATGAAATATCTGCCCACATGGAATGTCCAAGCTAGTGGAGGAGACAGACACAAATGAATAGATGTTCTAATTACTACTTTGCAGGAGTAAAAGAGATGGAGCCAGAAAAGCATGCGATACAAGGGCCATCTTAGTCTGGAAAGGCAAGGGAAGGAGGTGCCAGTGAGTTGAGATGCAAGACTAAGAGGGAGCTAACTGGGTAAAAAGGAAATGGAGGCAAAGCAACAGAGATAGAAGCAAGCATGGCCTGTTCAAGAAACTGAAAGAAGCCAAAATTGGAGGAAGGAGAGTCGGGGGAAAGGTAATGTGAGGTGAGCAGCCAGCGGTGAGACTTGATGTGATCCTACAGGCAATGTGAGGCATTCTTTAGTGTTTGTTTTTGTTTTAATCTCTAGAATACTGGGACACTTTAAAAATGTTTGCTTTTTTTTTAAAGCAGTCTTTGATCACATTTGGGTTTTGAAAAGATCTGTGGATGATGAGGTAGAGAATTTACTGGATGGAAGCAAGAGTGGATGTGGGGAGTGGATATAGTCCTTTGAATAACAAAATAATCAAGAAGGGAGGTGTTGCCTACTTAAATTAGGTTGGTGGAAGTGGAGATGGAGGGAAGGGGCAGGTTTGAAAAGTACTTGGGAAGTCAATCAAGAGGCTCTGGTGTCAGTGTAGGAGGACTTCAGGGTGGCTGAGGTGCTTGCAATTCAGATACAAGGGCTGTGAGATGATGTGAAGGGGAGGAAAGAAGATCATGAATTCGGATGCAGACACCTTGGCTTTGAGATGTCTTTAAAGAAGACAAGAAAAGATATAAATAAAGCATGGATTTGTTTATACTCATCTGGAACTCAGAAATAATCCAGATCAAAGATAACATCTGTGAATCAAATCACGCAGATTGTAATCTTAGTGATGGGAACGAATGGTACAGTCTATGCAGTGAAAAGAGGAGAGAGCCAAGACTTGATAAGATTCACTGTTTTGTGGCTGGGCAAAAGAAAATGGATTTGCTCAGAAATCTGAAGAGACAGAGACAAAGGAGGAACCTATTACTTAACAGAAACCAAGAAAAAAAAGTATTTTAAGAAGTGGTGGTGCTGCTAGTGGTAAAGAACTTGCCTGCTAATGCAAGTAGGCATAAGGGACATGGGTTCAATCCCTGGGTCGGGAAGATCCCCTGGTAGAGGGCACCACAACCCACTCCAGTATTCTTACCTGGAGAATCCCATGGATAGAGGAGCCTGACAGTCTACAGTCCACAGGGTCACAAGGAGTCAGACATGACCAAGTGATTTAGCATGCATGCATGAAGTCAACAATGTCAAATGCTTACGAGAAGTCAAGACTCCATAATGTTCACTGGGTTTAGAGACATGTAGTTCATGCATGACACTGGAGAGGGGCAGAAGGATCCATACATAAGTTGTTGAATGAGGGAAATTCTAAGGTGGCTTTCAGCTGTAAGATTCTTCAAATTTTTGTCATGGAAAAATACATTTCTAAAGTATTTTATAATGAGATTTGCACTTCACTAGGCCCCTTAAAAATGTTTCCTAAATTTGGGACATTGTCTACTGGAAAAAATATCGTGCAAATTTGTATAATTTGTATATGTTTTCAAAGGTCAAAATGAAAATACATCTTTTTGTTTCAATAAAAATCTCTTTAACTAGGCTGCTTCCTGATCTTCCTCTCCAGAACAATTCACACAATGCTGGAATTGTTATCTCAAGACTTATTCTAAACATCGTCATTCTTTCCTTAATCTGGGAGACTAGTAGAACATATCAAATTCTAGTCACTGTACTAAATTACAATTCCTCAGAGGTGCAAAATACTTTCTTGGAGATAAATTTATCTGAAGATAGGGAAAAAATACCAATAGCCTTTAGGCTGTTGTCAGAGAGTATTTTCAGTTGCGAAATGACACTGGGCTCTATTCTCATCTCTGTAACTTATTCAGGGCCTGATTCACAATATGGCTCCCACCATGCTCTGTGCTGTCATTTCCTGCCTATAAAATGCTTTGTTCACACTGATCTCCTTGAAGAGTTCTGTGGGTATATTGATGGTCAGATACAAACTGTTGCAACAGTGCAGTCTTTCTTAAAATACAATTATCTAGAATCCTCTTTTCCAGGCTGCATTTCTCTCAGAGTGTCAGATGATTGGATTTTAGCTGTTCTTTCTATGGATGGTTCAAGCTACTCTGGCTCTCCAGCTCAATCAGATAGCTTTATAAGTCAATGAGTACTGTGTCTTCCGACAGAGCAATACTTTAACATCACAGCTTGTGCTGACTTGAAGAAGAGCAAGCAAATAATGGAGTTGCTTTCCACCCCTCTCTCTGTCCCATTCGCTTGTCTCCCTCCAAAAAGCTTCAGCTGAAAGGACAGAGAGGCCCACTTCTGGAGTCTCTGCTCTCTACGGGCTGCCCCCTCGATTCCTCCCAGAAGTGACATCCTCCTTGTGTATTCTCAGCAGCTTTTCCTTCCACAGTTTCCAGAGGAGCCTCTCCACGACTCTGTGGCAGTGGCGGCCCTGCTTTTAGTGATCTCTCAAATTAGTAGTCTACTCTCAGAGTCAGCTTCTCTCAGCGGTGAGAGTCAATGACCCTGACTTCTGGCATCTTCTTGCAGCTCTTTGGAGTGGGAACTGTTTAAACCTATAATGTTTACTGTTCTTGGCTCATGACCAGTACCCGCTCCTAACCGCCAGCCTGTGCCGAGTCTCCAGGCTCCCTTTTCTTTTCTTGGCAGTTCTTAGCTAAATCCTTAACCAGTTAGGTAAGCCAGAATCACCCTCAGTCATATCTGAAGGTGACTGCAGAAAGGTCCTCTGGAGCTCTTGAAATGGCTTTGATGGCTACATTCTCTCAAAAATAGCCTTTCCAAGTTATTTTAAATCAGCCTAGAGTTGGAGGAGGGGAGGAAAGTCTTCAGTACTTGCTGCACAGTCACTCACTTGATTTTTCTTCCTGTTTACCTGTGCCCTACACTTAATTTACTCAGGGCAAGTATTCCTAATCATTAATATTCTCTCAAAAGGCCAGTATTCTTCATTATTAATATTCTCACACAATTTACAGGCAATGACCTAACTCAACATGAAGGACACTTTGGTACTGTCTCTTCATGTGCCTCTAGACCACTCAGCGGTAATACATGTCATGGCTTAGGAATCACTTGGGTACCCCCCCGCCCCCCCGGCCCATAGTGTACTGCAAGGAAGATAACACAGCATGGTAGCTGTGAATATGAGATCTGACATTACAATAGCCTGTAGTAAAATCCTGCCTCTTTTGCTTATTAATTATGTGACTCTGAGCAAGTGACTTTATTTTCCCAGCTCCTAGAATCCTTGTGTGCTACATGAGGATGATAATTACATCTATCATCCTCATTTGTATGGATGCTATGGATGCCTGATGCAGTCAGCAGTCCATAAAATTTTATGTTGTGAGTTTTTCCACACTCTTCTCAGATGTACAAAGCAAATAGATTATTTTCAACTTTCTAAAAAGTCATTTTGGTCTTCCTCATGAACCAAAACAGGAACCCAAAGAACTAGCCTGGTAACTAACTAGTTTATTGCAACTTGGTCCTTTTAGGTAAAAGGCTCCTTAGATAAAAATAATCAGTCTTCCATCCTGCTTTGCCTGCAGCCCTCCAAGATGACATCTCATACATGAAGGATGGGTGAAATTAAGTGTGTCTTCACCACATCTGGGAATAAAGCATCCAGAGATCCGTGTGAAATCCTTGTACTTTTCTCTAGTCTCCATGTTGATGACTTTCTGTACCCTGCTTGGCCTGCTGGTATCCCAGCTCAAGTCCAGGCATTGACCAGTCTTTTTTACAGTTTCATTATTTCCCTGTGAAGCATCCCAATGACAGCCTACTGGCACTCTGGACACCTTCCCCTCCCCCCAAAATTACTTCTGGGTTTAAACCTAGAAAAGGGATATTAGCAGCTGCATGTCTTTGTTCTCTTGTTTTGTCCCAAGACAGGAAGACCAGGATTCTTTCTCATCTCTCTAGATCCTGTCTTCCTTGTTCACAGCTTCAGCTTTATGACTAAAGTTTAATGTTGGATTGGATGTGGATATGAAAGTGAGATTTACTTTCTGATAAGAGAATCCAATTTAGAGATACTTTAAAATACTATACCTGTTTTACTCTCTTCCTGTTAAACCTTGTACCCTCTTCCCATTTCTGACACTAAGTTTCTAAGATAGACATTAGGTACCTGAGGCTGCAGACAAATGCTCGGTCATGTCTGAGTCTTTGTGACCCCACGGACTGTAGCCCGCGAGGCTCCTCTGTCCTTGGGATTTTCCCAGGCATGAATACTGGAGTGGGTTGCCATTTCATTCTACAGGGGATCCTTCCGACCCAGGGATCTAACACAGTGCTCTTGAGTCTGCTGTCCTGGCAGGCAGCTTTTTGCCACTAGTGCTCCCTGAGGTTCTCCAAAATTGACCAAATAATTCTGGCTGTCCCTGCACGCCTGGATCTTGGTTCTCTTCCAGCACTGGGGCCATTCCTCTTCCACATGAAACATCAGTAGAGTCTGGACCAAATCTCCTGTGGGTTGGGAATCGCCAGTAGAGGAGTGAAGTGGTGTCTCTGCCTGAAGTCAGCAGGAACTGCGTGTCTCTGAGCTCCTGCTGGGCCCCTCTTTCCCTCTCAGTTTCTGGGTTGAGAGAAGAGCCATTGAACTGAGCTGGCTCCTCAAGACAGGCGCGATGGGCCTTGGTTTCACAAAGCTGTGGGTTTTCTTTTCGGCTTAGCTGAGATGTCTCTTTAAATTTTTTTCACTGGTCTCAATTTCCCAGCTTTTTCACTGGTAGAACTTGGCTTCTCTCTCTTGAGTCCAAAAGGGGGCTTCACCGTTTCTTCTTTCAGTTGACTATTGGTATCTACCTGAGCACTGGATTTTTTTTTTGAAAGCAAAGTTACTGTCCTGACTTCAAGATGACTAAGTATAGATTTGAAATTAGTCCAAAGTACAGATTTTTACTAAGCACAAATCTTTCTAAAAGAACAATCCTGACATGTTTACCCAGTCTGTCACCCCCAGCCCTCTCCCTAGGCACTAAGTTTTTCCTTCCCTACTCATCCTCATTGGGTTTTTTCCCTTATATTTAAATGGAGTTTGAAGTAAAACACTGTTGCTCAGTGTGTGGAAGAATGAGCACCTCATTTGGTTTCCTAGTGAAAATTCGCTTAGCTTGGGGTTGGAATTTTGTTAGCCACCTGCTGCAGGAATACCCCCTTCAGCTTGTTTGCAAAAGTCCAAGGAGATCACTGACTGAGAAGTTTAACAGAGCTTTTAAAAAAATGAGGAATTTTAATTAGAACATATGACAGAGAAGTCAACTTGTAGCATTCCTAGCATACACCTAAAAATACCAAAAGAAATGATGCTCTGGTTTTTCTCCTTCTTTCTTGATGTTTATTCAGGAACACCGGAGATCCCACTTTGGTTGGGTTAAGGAGATGAGATATAAAGGAACTTCCTCATTGTGCAGTTAACCTTGGGCCAAGTAGTAGCCCTTAGATCAAATTAGTGAACAGGTCACTTGGTATCCACTACCTCACTTTGTCCACATTTGAATACCTGGTACAGTATGGTTTTCACAGCCAAATATGCCGTAATATGTGGAGCCACATTTAGAGGTATAAATTCTGGACAGAATTCTGATTTCTTCTCCAGTCCTCATCTCCATCTCAAGGGCTGAAGGATGGTGAAATGAAGCATGTGGATGAAAGTACCTTTCATGAATATAAAGTTCATGATTGGGGTGGCAGTTATTATACTATGACACGATCTATGTGCTTTCCATATCTATTACCGAGCCAGAGCTATCCACAGCGACCCACAGACAAGTATAAATGAAAATGTAAACTTGAAGCAAAAGAATCAAAATTTAAGATATAATCTAAGTCAAGCTTCCTTCTTTCCTCATAAATTGTTGTTGTTCAATGGCTAAGTTGCGTCCGACCTGTCTTTCAGTATCTCCAGGAGTTTGCTCAAATTCTTGACCATTGAGTTGGTGATATTATCTAACCATCTCATCCTCTGCCACCACCTTCTCCTTTTGCCTTTAATCTTTTCCAGCATTAACCGTGTCTTTTCCAATGAGTCAGCTTTTCACCTCAGGTGGCCAAAGTATTGGACCTTTAGTTTCAGCATTAGTCCTTCCAATGAATATTCAGGGTTGATTTCCTGTAGGATTGACTGGTTTGGTAGCCTTGCTGTCCAAGGGACTCTCAAGAATCAGTTCTTCAGTGCTCAACTTTCTTTATGGTTCAACTCTCACATCCATACATGACTACTGAAAAAAAAAAATAGCTTTGACTATACGGACCTTAGTCAGCAAAGTGATGTCTCTGTTTTTTAATATGTTGTGTAGGTTCATCATAGCTTTCCTTCTGAGGAGTAAACATTTTTAAATTTCATGGCTGCAGTTACTGTTAGCTGTGATTTTGGAGCCCAAGAAAATAAAATCTACCACTACTTCCACTTTCCCCCCTTCTGTTTGCCATGAAATGATGGGACCGGATGCCATGATCTTAGTTTTTTGAATGTTGAGCTTTAAGCCAGCTTTTGCACTCTCCTCTTACACCCTCATCAAGAAGCCCTTTAGTTGCTTTTCACTTTCTACCATTAGAGTGGTAATATTTGTATATCTGAGGTTGTTGATATTTCTCCTGACAATCTTGATTCCAGCTTGTGTTTCATCCATCCTGGCATTTTGCATGATGTACTTCGCATGTAAGTTAAACAAGCAGGGTGACAATATATAGCCTTATTGTACTCCTTTCCCAATTTTGAGCCAGGCAGTTGTTCCATGTAAGGTTCTAATTATTGCTCCTTAACACACATACAGGTTTTTCAGCAGACAGCTAAGGTGGTCTGGCATTCCCATCTCTTTAAGAATGTTCCACAATTTGTTGTGATCCACACAGTCAAAGGCTTTCACGTGGTCAAAAAAGCAGAAGTAGATGTTTTCTGAAATTCCCTTGCTTTCTCTATGATCTCACAAATGTTGACAATTTGATCTCTGTTTCCTCTGCCTTTTCTAAACCCAGCTAGGGCTTTTTCATTTCTATTGGAGCAAAATCCCAGGTCATCTGGGAAAAGGAATCTCCTTCGCTGTTCTCATTCCTGGGCTAGCAACCTCCCATCTACTTCTGCCTGTATGTCACCTGAGGTGAACATGAATAGCCTTAATAATGAATGGGCTGTTATATCCTGCAGCATCTGACTGACAGAGGAAACCAACTTCCTTTATGTCAAGGATTATTGACTTTTTTGACATTAATATTACAGACAAGCAAAGCTAGTTACCTTAGATGATGCATCAATACATGCTTCAGAAGAATCCAGACTAATTCAATGATAAATTCTTAAATAATCATCTTAAAAATTTTTTATTGGAGTACAATTACTTTACACTGTTGTGTTAGTTTCTGCTGTACAGCAAAGTGAATCAGTTATACAAATTCATATATCCCCTCTTTTTTTGATTTTCTTCCCATTTAGGTCACCTTAGAGTCCCGTGGACTGCAAGGAGATCCAACCAGTCCATTCTGAAGGAGATCAGCCCTGGGATTCCTTTGGAAGGAATGATGCTACAGCTGAAACTCCAGTACTTTGGCCACCTCATGTGAAGAGTTGACTCATTGGAAAAGACTCTGATGCTAGGAGGGATTGGGGGCAGGAGGAGAAGGGGACGACCGAGGATGAGATGGCTGGATGGTATCATGGACTCGATGGACGTGAGTCTGAGTGAACTCCGGGAGTTGGTGATGGACAGGGAGGCCTGGCGTGCTGCAGTCCATGGGGTCGCAAAGAATCTGACACGACTGAGTGACTGAACTGAACTGAACTGAGAGCACTGAGTAGAGTTCCCTATGCTGTACAGCAGGTTCTCATTAGTTATCATTGTAGGCAGACTCTTTACCGTCTGAGCCACCAGGGAAGTACCTATCTAATTTATAGGAGAAGGCAATGGCACCCCACTCCAGTACTCTTGCCTGGAAAATCCCATGGACAGAGGAACCTGGTAGGCTGCCATCTATGGGGTCGCACAGAGTCGGACACAACTTATACATAGTATCAATAGTGTATGTATATCAATCCCACTGTCTTAATTTATCCCATCCCCTTTGGTGTCCATATGTTTGTTCTCTATATCTGTGTATTTCTGCTTTGAATAGGTTTATCTGTATAAATATTTGTTTTTAAATCACTGAAACATAACTAAGTGATAATGGAAATATGGCCAAGAAACTAAACAGATAACCATGAAGGTTAGTTGTTGTGGTGGTTATTATAATCATTTGCTATTACAAAAGGTAGTTATTTTGACATTTTAAAGATCCAAGTTGTGTGATATTTAAACTGATGCAAAGAATACCAGTTTCCTCCATCTTCTCACTCCAAATATGTTAGATGTTGATGTCTCCATGTTGAATCAGAAAATGATATATCTGTGAGCAGAGACTTTGATTTTTTTCATGCCCATGTCACCTGATCAAAATGAAGATTTTATTGGAAGCACATTTATTTAGTTCAGTTGGTTAGGAGTGCAAAGGAATCCATGTGAAGATCATGTGACTCCAAGCCAATATAATTTGGGACATATTTCACACAGGAGTAACTAAGGCCTGTCCACACTGGTTTAAATACACCTACAGCTCAGCTGTGGAGGAGAATGCCTTTAGGTAAGCAAACTGAAACCCATCTTCTGTGGACAATTCTGTTCAAAAACAAATGTGCAGCGGCACCAAGTCAGCATGCCGACCTCGCAGTGCAGGCTGGCGGGCAGCCAGGGCAAGCCTGCTGAGAGAGAAAATTAAAGGAAGAAAAAGAAAGCAGCTGCACAAGGTGAGGTCTGATGGCGGCCGCGGAGGCTCCTGGGTGAGCGAGAGAAAAAAGGTCAAGGTTTTGCTTATGTGGCGCCTTCAGAGTTGAAGCCACTGCTGGGGTGCCCTAATTTCACAAAAGTCCCAGTCCTTTTACTGGGGGAAAAATGCACATATACACAAACTATCTCAGAGCTTGAGTACTGAAGTATGGTGTTAGAAACAAATAGTCTCCAGAGACCCCTGTTTTGTTTTTAGCATTTGTCAATCGTAAGATATCTAAATTTCAAAGTCTATTCATCAACCTCTGGGTTAGGATCAATGATTCCTCAAAATTAATACAGTGTGTAAAAGTGCTTCATTCCGAGAAAGAATAGGAAGAAAGTGACTTCAGAGCAGAAAGTTTTTCTAGATGAGAGTACAAAGAGATACTCAATCTTCTGACCAGAGGGTCCCATACCCAAGTCTTCATCAAATATCTCTCACTGCATTGTTAATTGCTGGTCTTAAGAGTTCCTGGCTGAAGAACACAGAAGTTCATTTTTCTCTGAAGACTCCCCACCTCACCAACTCATGCTGACCTGTCTCTTTGACAATTCCTATTTCCCAGTTTATTCAGCAGATGGTTACTGAGCTCCTGATGTGAAGAGCTGACTCACTGGAAAATACTCTGATGCTAGGAAAGATCGAGGGCAGGAGAAGAAGGGGACAACAGATGATGAGATGGTTGGATGTCATCACTGACTCAATGACATGAATGTGAGCAAGCTCCAGGAGATAGTGAAGGACAGGGAAGCCTGGCATGCTGCAGTCCATGTTGCAGTCCATGCTGCAACCATGGGGTAGCAAAGAGTCAGACACAACTGAGCAACTATACAGCAACTGTGTGCCACAGAAATGGTAGTTCTTGATTCTCAGCATTACATAATTATTTGTCATTCTCAGGACCATGTCCCATCTAAGGCTGCTAAGTTGCAAAACTTGAGATATGTTATAAATGACTTCTCTTGGAGTTGTGCTATTCAGAGGCTTTATCATTTAAACAAAGAAGATTGTATGCTCTTTGAGGGAAAAACCACGTATGGTGCTTCTTGAAGTTATCTCTTGAGTTTAGCAGAAGATGCTGTACCTAATAGTTGCTCAGTTAATGAAAACATATTCTTATGACAGTGATGATTGTAGTGAATTTATCTCCCTTGAGGAAATAATTAAGTATATGCACAGTTTAAGTTGCCTGGTCCCTGAACATTAAGCATTAATTACTCTTTCACTACCACCTTTTTCTATTCCTCATCTTAAGAATGTGAACAATATTCAGATTGGGGAGAGATTTCATAATGATAGATTTCTATAAAGGAAAAGAATTCAGTTTAAATCAAACACAGTTCAAATCATCTTGGTACAGATTGCCATGGTTTTATTTTAGCCAGAGACAACATACATCTTTGCTTTTACTGCACTATTCGAACTGGTTTCATAGTAAATGAAATAGAAGTATTAACTTAATTTTCATGCACATGATTATAGTTCCTTATGTATGCTTTACTACCACGGAGATTGCTAAAAACTCACTTGGGGAACTCTGAAACAACCCCACGCCCCATTGTTTACTGAGCTCACTTGGAAATTATTTAACCCTTTTTGTCCCAGTTTCTAAGTTGACTTTGTACTCCATGATATTTTCAGTTTTCTTATAGATACAAGACAGTTTTACAGTTCGTATTTGGAAATTACATATAATTTTGCACATTAAACTTTGCTACTTAACTTCCAGTGAAAGTTCCAAGCTAGTATAGTTGGAAGCTACAATGCAGCAAACCATCTCCTTTTGCCCCCCTCTAAATTTGCAAGTGTATATGGAGAAGGAAATGGCAATCCACTCCAGTATTCTTGCCTGGAAAATCCCATGGACAGAGGAGTCTGGGGGGCTACTGTCCATGGGGTCACAAGAGTCGGACCCGACTAGTGACTAAACCACCACCACCATCATTGTTCAACAAAGTGTTAGACCTTAGACTGGGACACAGATGATTTTGAACCATAGCTCTTGTGCTCAAAAAACATATAATTTGAAGACTGATGGAGATGATTACAAATGGTTGAAAACAATGATGTAATGACTGTATTTTGCATTTAATATTATTTTAAATATGCCACAAGAATGATGTAGAATGTGTTGAAGCTTGAAGTGGTACTTTAAAAATGAGTTGAAATTGAATGCTCAAGGATACATAGCTAGGTACCACTTTTGCTCTCCATCATCACTGAGACAGACAAATATTCATTAATGTCTATCCAGCTCAGAGTCTATACACATGCATTTCTCTCTAATTTGAAATATTTTTCCTTAGACTTCAAATTAAATTTTACTTCCTCAGCTCCCTTTCAATCCAGATCTGGTTAATTCTCTATTTTACTTTGTTCCTTTGTTACTTTTATCAGACCTGAAAGCAAATAATTGTATAATTATATTTTTATGTTTATCACTTTGATCAAAATGCAGGTTCCAGAGTGTATGCAGTTTCTAACACATCCTAAGTACTTGATGCCTAACATGTATGAATGAACAAGCCAAGCAGAGCAGAAGCTTGGGGAATAAAGATGAACAAGACTTAGTGTTAGTCTGGAAGAATATAGCATATAACCTGAAGAGCAGGGACCCATAAAGCTGTTAAGATTTTTAGGGACAGCTTTTCCAGAAAAGTTTTATAATGAAGAATTTTCAATGTGAAGAGGATTTATAGTGTTCCTAACTTGTGAAGATCACTTTGTCCCACAATATATAATTCCACCTACCTAATATAAGCCTGAATGGATACACTACAAGATCTACTTGCAGATTTTAAAAGAGTTATGAGACAAATGCCTTTGAGAGAGTAAATGCATTTGAAGCACAGTACTTTTAAAATAAATTACAGTCTGAAATGGTACTCTAGGGAGAGTGGAAAGATTCAAAATGCTCTTTGCTCTTTGATTTTTTTTCCCCTCATTCGTATGTAATTATTCTTCTCTTTTGTCTTTGGAATTATTGTTTTATGCTTCACATTTCAGCCTGTTTATTATATGACAAGATTAATAACTGACACAAAAATAACCAGTAATTATAGGTATTTGCTTATGAAGCAAAAGAGATGACAATTAGCAGGTTTTAGAACACTGGAAATTTTATTTTTAGATGTATTTTTCCTAATATTAATTGCTATATGTAAGTCAACTGCAGTACTCAGTTGTAGTAGTATAATTATGTTGGATGAAAGAAATGATAATTCTGAAGTGCATATGCGTGTATACAAATATAACAGCGTTGTAAAAATTGTCCTTAGTGAAGGCTTAAGAAAAATACAACTGATTCAAACAAAGCTAAGCATTTTAGTACAAAGTGAATCAAGAGAATTGATGTTTTCTCTTGTTTAAAATAAAATATAAAAAATGCATTATTCTGGTGGTAAACATCGATAATGGGGAAGCTATGCATGTGTGGGGGCAAGGAATACATGGAAAATTTCTGTATTTTCTCAATTTTGCTGTGAATCTAAAACTACTCTAAAAAATGAAGTCTTAATACAAAGAAAAATAAAAACCTGTCTGGAATGTCATCCATGATCGTGTTCTATGATTAGTTGCTCAGTTGTGTCTAAGTCTTTGCGGTCCCATGAACTACAGCCCACCAGGCTGCTCTGTCCATGGGGACTCTCCAGGCAAGAATACTGGAGTGGGTTGCCATGCTCTCCTCCAGGGGATCTTCCCAACCTAGGGATCAAACCCAGGTCTACCGCATTGTAGGTGGATTCTTTACCAGGGAAGCCCATGAATACTGGAGTGGGTAGCCTATTCCTTCTCCAGGTGAACTTCCTGACCCAGTAATTGAACCTGGTCTCCTGCACTGCAGACAGATTCTTTACCAGCTGAGCTACCAGGGAAGCCCCTCCATGATTATAATAGGAAATGAAAATATGCATAAGGAAGATAATCATATTGGGGAATTTAAGTCCATAAAATTTTTGGTTATCTCTATTTTATCATACTATTAATAGAAACAATTTGGCTATGAATGGGCTTGATGGTAGCACAGATATTGCTGGTTCAGGAAAAGGAGTTCAGTCAAATGTTCTCCCTCCATGTATATCTTATGTCTGGGTTTTAGGTATACAATTAGAGAATACGCTCTTCTTCTTTTTTGTTTAAGAGCAAATAAATGTCCTGCCTCTTATTTTTCATTCAAATGTACAAAATATGACTTATTAGGCATATGTAATGTAATATATAATAGCATACATAGCTGAATCATTCAAGGATACATTCACAATGAGTTATATAGTATCTGACAAACAATGACTTTAAAAAAGTTAAGTTTCTTGTGCAAAAATAATTCTGGAGGAAGGAAACACAGGGCGAATGTAGCTACTTCAGGAAGTCATCAGAGAAACAGGTTGCTTCTTTCTTCTTTACTATAGTGCTCTACTATAGGATGTGGCTTTCATCCTCATGGGCTCAATATGGCTGCCACATTTCCAAGTAACACATCCAGTATGTTATGTAACTCATTAGTGAAAGAATCCTTGATAGATTCAGCATGAAGAGGCTGACAAAAGGGAAGAGGGGTTGGAATGGATGTTGATTGAGCCATCCTAAGAAGTTCTTAAACATCTAAAATGTTTACTTAAGAAGCTCTGCCTAAGAAGTTCTACTGTCCCTTCAAAAGATCCTTGTAGCACAGATACTTAGTCAATGCAGCTGGAGGACAACTGCTTTGGTTACTCAAGCTGTGTAACAAACTAGCCCAATTTGGTGGTAAAAACAGTTAACTTTTTTTTCTGTGCTCACGTATGGTGTTGGTCAGAAATTCAGATAGGACACAGTGGAGATAGCTTGTCTATGCGCCAGAGAGTCTGGGCCCTAAGCTAATATGCTGATGCCAAGGGTGGGGGGTGATTCTCATTATGGGAGGCCTGGAATCATTCAGAGGCTACTTCACTTACATGCCAGGCATCCGGGCTGGGATGACTTGAAGGCTGTATTCAGCTGAAGGATCAGCTGGAATGCCTACACATGGCCCTCTCTTGCTGCCTGGACTTCTCTCAGCCCGGGGGCGAGAGTCACAGAGAGAATATCCCAAGAGCAAGTGTGACAAGTAACTCAGGTTGAAACAACATGGTCTTTTTTGCTGTAGCCTTTGGAATTTCAGAGTGACTTATAGAAGCAGTCGCAAGTGCACCCAGATTCATGGGGAACCGACAAAGACACTTTTCTCTCAATGGGAGGAGACTCAAGGAGTTTTTGCAACCTTTTAGCTCCAATACTTTGGACACCTGATGTGAAGAGCTGACTTTGGAAAAGACCCTGATGCTGGGAAAGATAGAGGGCAAGAGGAGGGGTGACAGAGAATGAGATGGTGGGATGGCATCATCAACTCAATGGACATGAGTTTGAGCAAAATTCTGGGAGATAGTGAAGGACAGGGAAGGCTGGTGTGCTGCAGTCCATGGGGTCACAAAGAGTCAGACATGATTGAGCGTGAAGAAAAAAAAAAAAAAAAAACCAAAAAACTTTTACAGGCACTTCCCTGGAGTTCAAGTGGTTAAGACTCCATGCTTTCTCTGTAGGGGGTGCCAGCTGGATCTGTGATTAGGAAACTAAGATCCACCAGGCTGTGATTAGGGAGCTAAGATCCACCAGGCTGCGCGGCCGAAAAAAATAAAGAGTTGAAAATACTGCCTTAGTAACAAGGATGGGACTAAACATGATTCTCTCTTTTCTTCAATTTTCTTTACCATCTTCACCATTCCTACCACACATTGAGGAAAGGCAGTTTTAAATCTATTGGGAAAAAACTCTTTCCTGTATTTCTGAAGGGTGGGAAGCTGTTTAACCCACCAGGCAGGACGAAGCACCCAGAAGTGAGGCTGGTCCCCATTGGCTGAGTCTGATTACGGGGAAGCATGGCTGGGACAAGGCTGCAGACACGTAATTAAGCAGTCTCATCCTCACGAAGTGGCTCTCCTCTTAAGCACTGTCAGAAATTTTTCGATGTGTGAATTCTCTGAGTGTAGAAAATCGCTGTTCTATTTTCCACAGAGTGTGGAATGTATGACCTGTGTCTATAGGAAAGCAGCCAGCTATAAAGTTAGATCACTGAACAGACAGTGAAGTGGAACCGGAGAAGGCTCCTCTTTATTTGAAGTGAGGAGTGGCATGTTGTCATATTCTTTAAAGCACAGGAAAAATATCACAACAACATTTCTGAGTGAATCAGGTCCATGAAGAACAATTTCAGGCATTAGATACCATTTCTGGTTTCAAGGCCCTTATAGTAATATCCTTTGCAGCTAAGTGCTGTGGAATGATTTAATCCTGACTCTGACACTAACTCCAGGACTCTGGACATGTTTTTCTAGCTCTCTCTCTCCACTTCTTTTTCTCATCTCAGGAGGTGGGGATAAAAATGCCCATCTTAGTTACTGTGAGGATTAAATGCAAATTCTTGCTAGGATACCCTGGACTCCCTGAGGAGTTTCCCCACCTCCCCGTGTCTGTTCCTGGTGATGGACAGTCTGCAGGTCCCTGAAGGGTGTCAGCTTCGCTTGGAAAATATCCAAGATGCTAAGAGACTGGATCAACTGTCTTGTCTATGTACTCCCAAAATGAGCTTTGGGCTTACCCCTCTCAGAGTTCTTAACATTCAACTATGCACTTCACAAATTCTAACTGAAAAACAATTATGTGCCAGGGACTGTACTAGGGTCTGGAAATGCAGCAATGAATATAATCTGAACAATCTCTGCTCTGATGTTTTGCCACTCTAGTGAAGCAAAAGAGGCAATAAACAAGGAAGCAAAATAAGAATAAAAATAATTCCAGCTTGTGAAAAAGGCTATAGGGACCCAGAAAACATGGTATAACTCTCTGTGTACTAATACTCTTTATTTTCACAACAACTTCTTGAAGAAAGTATTCTTCTTACTCCCACTTTACAGATGAGGAGACCAAGGTAGAAGGGTGAAGTAACTTGCACGAGATTACAGATCTAGGAAATGGCAGAACTTGGATTCAAACCTAGACAATCTGCTTTCAAAAGCCCATATTCTCACTACTCTGTTATTAGCTGTCTCTCCAAAGGCATTTGATATTGCATTGATATTTACTTTTCACTTTGATGTTTCTCCTACTAGACCATGAATAAACGGATGGTTAGAGTTCAGCCCCATGAATCATGCCCAGCTTTTAGTACATTCTCAATAATTGTTTATCGAATGAATGCATGAATGCATGCCTGCAGTGAGTAAATCTAGATGAAATAAAACATTCATTCAGAGCTTAGCATCATATAAGTATATAAAATGTTAGTTCTCCCTCCCTCTGCTACTCTCTAACTCCTTATGTTAGACTCCCATAGCCTGCTGTGAACTTGAAGTAACTGCAAGATTTATAGGGGAAAGAGGGGTCACCTTCACAATGTATCAAAAAAAATAAATTAAGAAAACAAAGTTTTTTAATTTGTTAGCAAATGATGAAAAAAGAGTAACTTTGGTGAGTTTTGAAGAAAAACACATGGAAGCAAGGAAACTGGAAAGTAATAAATTTCCTTCCTCCAACATAAAAATGATGGCCCCTGTGTTTTAAAGGAAAGCAATTTGGAAAACTTCCACACATACACAGTTCAGGGAAAATGTAGGGAGAAATATGAAGTTAGTTAAATGTCTTTAATAGGCACTTCAAAGTCCTGGACCATTAAATCATTTCCACAGCTTTTTGACTGTTATCACCCCCCAGACATTGCCAAAACCACTCCTTGAAAGGTTGCAATAAATTTGAAAGGCAAATCAGATTTGGAAACTTTGCATGAGAGAGAACTGTATCTTGTACTTTAGAAATTTTTTTCAATGTCAGGACATAGCAGCCTCTTGCAAAGATGAGTTTGGGAGCGATGACCTTTGTCGACGACTTCTCTTTGTTAGATTTTTGCCCTACAGGATTTTGGAAGCCTGGTCACAAGAATATTTAAGGATACCAGGTGGCTTTGAAATGCTTGGTTGAGCTGGGTGACTTATCTAGACTTGAATGTAACATTTGAAAAAAGCAATTCTTCCATGAAAAAAGTGAACATTTTTAGAAGACTGATTAATCACAGGGTTTTCAGGAGTAACTACAATGTACTTGTGCTGCTACTGAGTTTGATGGAAAAGGATGGTGCTTAGACTGGATGCTTGTGTCCCTCTAAAATTCATATGTTGAAATTTGAAATCTCAAGCTGATGGCATTAGCAGGTGAGGCATTTGGAAGGTTCCACCCTCATGCCCAGGATTAGCACCCTGATAAAAGTGAGCTCCCTTGAACTTTTACATCATGAGGTTACAGCAAGACTGTCATCCATGGACCAGAGAGGCAGTCCTCCCCAGATACTGAATTTGGGAGCATATCCTCTTTCACTTTCTTGCTTGCAGGTCTATGAGAAATAAATGTCTGTTGTTTATAAGTCACCTAGGCTATGGTACTTTTTACAGAATTCTGAATGGACTAAGACAGATGGTAAGCCTAAGAGGAAAGCAAGAGGTCATTCCCTATACATACATATTTTTTAACCCAGTACCAGGTTGAAGTTGTTTCCAGTTAAACATGTAGAGTGTCACAGTCAAAATCAGCCCAAGCAACTTCTGTCCCAAACACTTTATCTCTTGAAAATGCACTAAAACTGTTCTTAGGTGGTCTAGCAATGTTAGGATGAGACTATATGTTAAATGAATTACCTAAAATGAGCATCAGTTCAATTCAGTTCAGTTGCTCAGTCATGTCCGACTCTCTGCAACCCCATCAATCTCAGCACGCCAGGCCTCCCCATCCATCACCAACTCCTGGAGTTCACTCAGACTCACATCCATCGAGTCTGTGATGCCATCCAGCCATCTCATCCTCTGTTGTCACCTTCTCCTCCTGCCCTCAATCCCTCCCAGCATCAGAGTCTTTTCCGATGAGTCAACTCTTCGCATGAGGTGGCCAAAGGACTGGAGTTTCAGCTTTAGCATCATTCCTTCCAAAAGAAATCCCAGGGCTGATCTCCCTCAGAAGGGACTGGTTGGATCTCCTTGCAGTCCAAGGGACTCTCAAGAGTCTTTTCCAACACCACAGTTCAAAAGCATCAGTTCTTTGGTGCTCAGCCTTCTTCACAGTCCAACTCTTACATCCATACATTACCACAGGAAAAAACATAGCCTTGACTAGACGGAACTTAGTCGGCAAAGTAATGTCTCTGCTTTTGAATATACTATCTAGGTTGGTCATAACTTTTCTTCCAAGGAGTAAGTGTCTTTTAATTTCATGGCTGCAATCACCATCTGCAGTGATTCTGGAGCCCCCAAAAAATAAAGTCTGACACTGTCTCCACTGTTTCCCCATCTATTTCCCATGAAGTGATGAGACTAGATGCCATGATCTTCGTTTTCTGAATGTTGAGCTTTAAGCCAACTTTTTCACTCTCCTCTTTCACATTCATCAAGAGGCTTTTTAGCTCCTCTTCACTTTTTGCCATAAGGGTGGTATCATCTGCATATCTGAGGTTATTGATATTTCTCCCGGCAATCTTGATTCCATCTTGTGTTTCTTCCAGTCCAGCGTTTCTCATGATGTACTCTGCATATAAGTTAAATAAGCATAGTTATAAACAAAAAAAAGTATTATATATTATTAACCACATAGTTTCCACACAAAGTCTCTATTTTCAATCTAATTTATAATTCCAGAGTTACAGAACTGAGCTTACTAAGTAGAAAAGCAGCACAAAAAGAGCAGAAGAGACAACAAGGAAGCTATATTTGCTTTAGCCCAACCTTCCCTGTCAAAGAGATGACAGTGAGGACTATAAGCAGCCACTGAGGACCAAGTCAAGGTAGGGTAGTTGGATGCAGGAGATACAAAGGAAATGCTGCTAATTAATTAGCATGTTACTGTTACAGCGGTGGTCTGGGCTTACAGCTATGGCCTTGCACATTATAGATCCTCAAGTAATTTTTAAAGACTAATTGAATGAATATTCTGGTGTGCTTGAAAAGAAAAAGAAATAGGTTTTCTTGTGTTATCTTGCTATTAATTTGGAAAAGAGGGTTGACGAAATCAATGAATGAAAATATTAAATGCAGTTAGAGGTTCAGAGATCATGTTAAACTGTGATCATGTAAAAGAGTTTAGGGAATCAGCTCTTTTTTTTTTTCACCCATTCCCTCAGGCTAGCAAATACACTATCAACCACAGACAGAATGTAAAGCCCTCATAAACACAGAATGAACAGCAGGTGGCAGCAAAGGACGTTGAACGAGAAAGTGATTTCAACAAGAACATTTGGGAGAATTCTAGAAATCTTATTTTGACAGGCTGCAGGTAGAAAGGGCACTCAACGTGATCACTTTCTTACCTGTGAGTGAAGTGTCTGATATAAAAAGGAAGCGTGTGGGAAGGTTGATCATGATAACTAAGTTTAGATGCTTTTCTGTCATTTTAATCACCTTTTGACTAAATGAGAGGATTAAAAAAGCTTACTGAAAATACAAGTATTCCGCAGCAAAGCCCAACTAATCCTCTTACAAAATGGACATTTATGCTGGAGAGATTTTTGTAATAAGACATGACATGCAATATTTATTACAAAAATTATCATTCAGACTCACGTGGAAATATGCCAGTTGGAAGGTGATTTGTTTCTTGGCTCAGAAGAAATATTAATGGAAGCATATTAATATTGTTCAAGGAAAGGATATAAGTAAAGAAAACATTAATGCATTATTAGGTATAGGTGGACTTGAAAATGTGACAATGCCATGAGGAAAAAAAAAAAAAGCATGGAGCCTCTGGATCTTAAGTGTGTGTGTTAGTCACTCAGTCGTGTCCGACTCTTTGCGACCCCATGGATTTTAGCCACCAGGATCCTCTGTCCATGGAATTCTCCAGGCAAGAATAATGGAGTGGGGATCTTCTTAAAGTATCTAAAAATAAGAAAGATGATAACTCTACAAAAATGTGCATTGATTTGTTGCAGTTAGTGGGGGAGTGTGGGAAATGTGACAGTCTGTGAATATTTATAACACAGGAGATCTATTTACAAGCAAAACCCAGGGGGACCCCAATATTAAGAACTAGCATCTAGGTTCCCAAGAAAACCAAAGCAGTGGTCCTGGTAGATCAATTTTTGCAAAAGAATTTATTTCTTTACATTTCAGCTGTTATATCTGATGTTCCAGCTGGGGTCCAATTACCTGATGAGTAATGGATGGAGTTGAGTGTTTCCCAAGATATTTAAAACAACTGAGAGAAGGAAAGGCTCATACCAGAATGATTTTAGGTTATGGCATCATCTTTACTGGGCTCCCAATGACGTCTTGGTCCCGGAATAACTGTATGATGTTGTCCAAGCTATGAAATTTCCTGAGTCACAATTTCTTGAATGTCAAGTGGGCATGTAACAGTATCTGCTCTCACCAGGCCTTGTGAGGATTAAATACGACAATGTATCAAAATGCTTGCCTCATGTTAGTTACTTAATAAAGTCTACATATTTATTTTCTCTCTTCAGGAATATTCCCAACTATGTTGAGGGACTTCAAGGAATGTCTCCAAAACATCTCTTTTTACAAAAGCCTCTCTGTCAAAAATTCCTAGTTATAATATTCTGCCTTCAGTTCAGTTCAGTTCAGTTGCTCAGTCGTGTCTGACTCTTTGAGACCCCATGAATCGCAGCACGCCAGGCCTCCCTGTCCATCACCAACTCCCAGAGTTCACTCAGACTCACGTCCATCGAGTCAGTGATGCCATCCAGCCATCTCATCCTCTGTTGTCCCCTTCTCCTCCTGCCTCCAATCCCTCCCAGCATCAGAGGCATTTCCAATGAGTCAACTCTTTGCATGAAGTGGCCAAAATACTGGAGTTTCAGCTTTCAGATGGAGCAAAATCCCTTAGAGAAGTAACAAGGTACAAAGGTGGGCAGATGCTATCAGTGGAGCACAGCAGATGAAGTGGACGTGGTCAAGCTGTGGCTCCCAGGTGACTAGCTCTCAGTTTTAGACACAAAGACTATCTAGTTAACTTTATCTGGATTCAAGGTCATAACCTTGACAGAGAGACTGAATTCTCCCTGCATCCTTGAAAAAGAGATTTACTCCTTTCTGGTCAGTTGTGAGGAGGTGAGGGGTAGGCGTAGTTTAGGCTCCTGGAGCGAAAACATGGCTGCCCAATTTCAGGTCTGGCTGGAGGTGGAGTGGGTGTCATTTCCCTGCCCCAAACATTACTATTGCTACACACACATTAATACACACTCGCATTCTCTTCTTTATTTCTCTTATGTTATCAGAAAAATTATTATAAAATGACAGCAAATTACGGATGCCTGTTATTTTGCTTAAACATTACAGATGAGAAAAGTGAAGTCGCTCAGTTGTGTCCGACTCTTTGCGATCACATGGACTGTAGTCTACCAGGTTTCTCTGTCCATGGGATTTTCCAGGCAAGAGTGCTGGAGTGGGTTGCCATTTTCCTCTCCAGGGGATCTTCCCGACCCGGGGATCGAACCCAGGTCTCCTGCATTGCAGCAGACCCTTTACCCTCTGAGCCACCAGGGAATCCTCTACAGATGAGAGGTTTTCTTTTTAAAGCAACCATGAAAAATAAGTTTTTTGAACGAAGTTGCCAAGAATACTGTGAAAGTCTTAAATATCAACAAGACTTCAAAGCAAGTCTCTTGATCAAACTGGTACTTATCTACTAGGAAAAAATTCACCAGGCTGGGAAGCATCATACAGATAAACCAGTCCTGAAGTTGCTATCATGAATGAAGTAGGGGCTGTGAACAATTTCAGAGTTGTGTCTTTGAAATGTTTCTTCTTATGGTAACCTTAGAAAATTCACCTCTTATGATGAAGAACATCTCTATTTTACATGGTGAATGATTTATTTTACTACTTAAAAAATCAATGTGAATGTTCATGTAACTATCACCTAAATGTAATACTATGTTATGATTCTTGGCGAGACTAGATGAAGTGGGAACCCCACATTCTGTTGCTGTTTATAATTTTTCTGTTTCTTTTTAGACATTTTATCTCTAGTTGCTTCCTCCCAATGCATCCTTCTGTTGTCGTTAATAATGTCAGACTTCTCTGCTAAAATTTCCATCAGTGATATTGCTTTGACTCTTGAGAAGGAAAACTTAGAAAAGTTTCAAAGATTTTACACAGAGACATTTTATACAGAAAGGACAATCACAAATCTCGGCTCACCACTTGGTCAGAGGCTCCAAAGTCAGCTATTTATTCCCTCTTTTATATCAATTCATTTGTGAAGATCATTACAGAACTGTCAAAAATAGTATTTTTGGATTGCAAGACAGAGATTACATTGGGTGAATGGGGGTGGTAATAAGTTATCTAATTTTATCTTGGTATGTTAAGTTAACAGTATATTTTCCCTAAGATATATGTGTCATTTTTGGGGGGTGGGTACCGTGAAAGCATTTCTAGCTATGTTGTGACTACAGAAAAGGCCACATCTCAGGACTCAGCATTTTCACTAATAGTTGTTATTTCAGAGAATGAATAGAATAATGATACATATATCAACTTTTTCATTGAAATAACACTGTTTTGTTAAGCGAGTTTTAAATTAACTAAATCTAGAAAGTGCCTTAAAATTACCTAGTGAGATTACTCTATTTATTGAAGAGAAAATTGAGATACAGAATGATTAACAGATTTGTCCAAATTGAGATAGCAACTTACTGCAGTGCAGACACTGGAATCCAGACTCTAGCTGTGAGCCAATAGCTATTTCTAGCCTTTCTCACAATTATAGTTTGATACTAACATTATTATTTTCATCATTATTGAAGCTCTAACTACCTGTGTTTATCCCAAGAAAGGAAGAAAGCAAGAAAGCAAGAACATAGTCTCAAAAATCTTAAATTATTTCAAGATACAACCTGCCATTAAAATTCTGAGCAAGGTTCTCCAATAAATTGAAAAAAAAAAAATCCTTTGAATAACATCTTCCAAGTAGCCTGGGGTAATGATGAGCCATGGTTTTCTAAGCAGAATCAGAAGCTAGCTATCAAAGGATGTATATCAAAGTTGTGTTAAACCAATCAACTTTTTCACGTGCACTCTAACCAGTAATTATTTTGGAAAGAACCAGAATTTTTCAAATATTGGTTCTCGATCCTGACTGCATATTAAATTATCTGGGGTGGGGGTGGGGAAAGTGCCTGAATTCCACCTAAACTCAATGTGTCAGAATCCCTGAAGAATTCACACTGCCCAAGGAATATGTGTGTGCGTGCTTACGTGTATGTGTGTGTGTGTGTGTACAGTTTTGTCGCTGTTGTTTAGACGCTACGTCGTGTCCGACTCTTTGCGACCCCATGGACTGTAGCCCACCAAGGCTCCTCTGTCCATGGAACTCTCTGGGCAAGAATACTGGTGTAGATTGCCATTCCCTTCTCCAGGAGATCTTCTCCCTCTAGGGACCAAACCCGCGTTCTCCTGCATTGGCGGCGGCTTCTTTACTCTAGAATCCACTAAGGAAGCCGGTGTACAGTTTAGGCTACAATTTATTAAAACTCCCTAGGTGTTTCTAGTATGAATCTCATCCTCAGCCGTATCCCACTTTAGCCCGCTAAGGGACAGCATCCGACCGCTGAAACTCAGGCGTTCCGCCAAGGCATCTCTTACCATATTGTCACAGTAGGGGGCGCTCGGGCACCGAATTTCCTCCTTGGCCACCTCATCCCCCCATTCCCCTAAAACGCAAGAAGGCACCGCAAAAAAAAAAAAAAAAAAAAAAAAGGCATTCATTTGGAAGCCAACAGAGAGGGAAAAGACAGGGAACTGCCCCTAATGATTTATATATCCGAGAGCCGGCAAGTAGTCCTTTAAACAGTACCCCAAATTTGGCTTAGGGAACAGCTGACCCAAAGGCAGCCCCCTTTCTTTTCATCCTTTGGACTTGGAAAAACTTAACTTCCCGCAGGGATAGAGTCCCAGCCCGGAGGCGGGGTGGGATGGTTTATGGCTTTGGATCTTGAGCAGTTCACTGTTTAAATAAATCTTGGTGAGCAATGGAGAACAATCTCCACATTAATCTTGTGTAATTAGCGTTATAACCCTCAGCAGCCTAAGAAGCACTAAAGACAAAGCTTTATGCAAATATCCATTCCCTCGCCAGCCGCCCCTTCGCCTAGCAGGGTCCCTCTCCCCCAGCTCTTTCTACCCCTCCATTTGGGCTCTGGCGCAGTTTGCGAGCCTCTTTTTAATGACAGGCTCCATCGGCTACCTTAAAGTTAATGATAAAGTTCCTGACCTTAAAAATTAAAAAAGAAGCAAGAGCAACCTAAGGAAGGGAGGGGCTTGAGCCTGCCGAGGCTATTAGAACGATTTAGCCTATTGGAAACTGGCACCTGCCTTTGGCAGCCGGTATTGTCCACTTAAGGATAGAACCTACTGTGTGGAGAGAATTAGGGGATGGGAGGAGGCATTTTATCCAACCAGCCGCTTTTGGGGGCCACACCTAGAGTGGGCGCTCCTTCGACAGGAAGGGGCGGCTATCCAAGTTCACCCCCAAGGACCCCACACCACCCTCCAGACGAACATATTTCCCAGGCATTAGTCAGGAACTGAGCCCTCGGCTGAGAATCTTTGCTAAAAGGAGATACAGCCCTAAAGGAGAAGAGTGTGGGGAATTTCAACACACAAGTCTTTACTTGCAATTGCGGGGAGTGTGGGGGAAGCAGTGCGCACAGAGGCCGAGATGCGCGCACATCCCGCACCGACACCGAGCCAAGGGCGTGCAGATCCCCTGCCTGGCTGTGGATTATCTGCTCTGTGTTTACTGTTTCGGAGGGCTTTACGTGAAGCGAATAAATTTTTACTTGCTCCCAGGGACTGGCTTGTTGTTTTATGACATGTACTTATTTAAAGCCTCTTTTGTCGGTGTTGAAATGGTCCAAGCTCCCAAATACTGTGCAGGGCTGTGAGCATGGAACAAGCCGGAATGCAATGAGCATCTCTGGGGTAGCCAAACGCGGTGGAGAGGCGAGCCTTATTCTTTTCTTACACACACACACACACACTGAATGCTTGCTTTTCTTTTTCACAAACCAGAACCTAATGTTTTTTTAATGTCTTATGCAGAGGGCTAAGGGAATGCAGTCTAGAGAATTATACCTGAAATACTGCAGGCATTGAAGAATTTCCACAAAAACTGTATTCTGATTAAAAACAAACCTCAATACAAATCTATTTATCCTTCTTCCATCTGTATCCGCTTAGTTTATTCCTCCCTTTTCCGACTCCCCCTCCCCCCATCCCGTACCTAAAGGTAAGCACAATGCTAGGCAAAAGCTAAGGTTTGGCTCTTTTAACCCGTAATAACTGCCGTCTCTACACTTTGTTTATGAAATGGAATAAGAATGGGAGGGGGACTTCATTTAATGGCACAACCAGGCTGTATAAATACAATACTCATTTTTTTTTAAGTGAAGTGGATTTGGTTTACTCTGAAGAACAGTAATTCAAACAGCACCTATCTGCTCCAGATAGAGTAGCTATGCACATCTATACAGGCAAGTTTGAAATTTAGAACAAGGCTTTGATTTATTCCCTTTCTATCAGTGATTAATGCCCCTTAATTAGCTAATCTCAAAGCCATTATTTACAACCAGGGCAGACAAAGGGAAAACTGATGATCCAACACTTATGTCAGTTTGAAATTTTGAGACAACAACAAAAAAAATGCTTTCTTCAGAGTGCAGTCCTGAGTTTCAAATGAACCTCAAAATAACAAAGAAACCCAAAAGAAAAATATTTAAAGCCAAAACAAAATAAAATAATTAAGACCAAATCAAACCACCCCTCCAAACAATCCTAACTATATTTCGCCCTTTCCTCCAGAAACTTGAGAATGTTGATATTTAAACGAAAAAGGAATCAATCCTTTGTATTTTCCTCTCAATTAAAATCTAAGAAAGTTCTCAATTTTGGTGGGCGAAGAGGGGGAG
The DNA here is from genome assembly GCF_016772045.2 of Ovis aries. Classification (NCBI taxonomy): domain Eukaryota; kingdom Metazoa; phylum Chordata; class Mammalia; order Artiodactyla; family Bovidae; genus Ovis; species Ovis aries. Next base: position 28,355,587 of record NC_056069.1, on the reverse strand, counting down.
GGGTTTATAGTTGAGTTTTTGAACATCGTTGATGGGGAGTTTGAAAACACTCTTCTCTTTGTAGGTTTTCAAGGTAGGCGTTCAGGGCTAGGGCACCAGGCTTGCATCTCAAAATCGGGTGCTTCAAAACTCCTTCTCTCTTGGGCTCCTTAGGCGCCTCTTAGCCCAGGGGCGGGACCTAGGTTGAGAATTTTTGTTTTCACTCCGCCAACGCGACGGGCTTTCAGAGGCTCAATTTCAAGTGACCCTTAAAACTCATTTCTCGAGGGAGTTGCAATTTCTTCGCTCTTTCTTGGGAAAAAACCAGATAGATCGGGTATACTTGGGGTGTTCGGAGCTTCCTTCTTAGGGGGCTTGAGCGGTTCACCTCAGGAGCTGGCCTGGTTGCGGAAAGCCTTGGCGTTGCTTTGGAAAGGGGAAGAGTGGGCCAAGCCTGAGCTTGGACCTTGGATCTCCACAGGTCGGCTCAGACCACCTGGCTCGTCTCGTCTTTGAGGGCTCGTCAAAGAGGGTTTGTCTGGCCCTCTTTGTCCCCCTTCAGAACCTACAGAGATGAGAACATCCCCTCATTTCCATCCCTTTTCTCCGGGGAAAAACCTTTCCTGCGCTGCATCTAGAGTCCCTTTGCGCTTTGGATTGTTCAGAAATAGAAAACACAGAAAGAACAAGACCCAGGAAATGTTTCCAAGCCGACGTGGGCAGACAAGCAAGGGTGGGACTGAGGAGGGGCTTGAAAGGCGCCCAAGCCGAATGGTTTGGAGGGAAGCTGTGGATTTGCTCGTGGACTCCTGAATCCAAGACCAGAACCGGAACAGAAAACGATCTCCGGAAATCGGAGCGTGCCCTTCAGGCAGCAATATAATGGGTGTCGAAATCCCGTCTGGAAAGTAGCCGGCCAAGGAATGGGAGACAGCACAGGACTGGACCGTAGAGAGGGGGGAAGGAAGGACTTCGGAGAGAGGCGCGAGTGTGTGTGTGTGTGTGTGTGTGTGTGTGTGTGTGTGTGTGTGTGTGTGTGTGTGTGTGTGTGTGTGTGACTGAAAGGGGGGTGGGCTGGGGAAGTGCCTAGGGGAAGAAGGGAGGAGGGAGGAAACGAGAAGGTAGAAAGAAACTACGGGAGCGAATGAGGAAAAGCAAGAGGACCGGTGTCCTTTGTTTGAAAGCACTCGCATCCTAAATCGTAGGAACGAGGTCGTCATTAGCGCTCTGACCCGGAGGAGAGACGCATTAGAGAGAGAAATGAACAGAGAATCTCCCCGCCTGGTTTATTTCGCTTTCCTTGAAATCCGTCGGCCTCGAGGTTCCCGTCGCCTAAGCTTGCCCCCTCTCTTTCCCTCCCCCGCCCCTTCTCCGCACAAAGCCAGTGACTGAGCAGGGAGAGAAGGAAGGAGTCAGTGAGAGAAAACCAACAAGCTTTTCCGGATAAAAAATAAAATCTGCGCATCCAGATTACCAACATGGTTTTTTGTTTTTGTTTGTTTGTTTTTCCCCATTTTGAGTCGAGTTCTTTGGAAACCGTTGTTGCAGTGATAATTTAGCCTGAGAGATTATTAAAGTCTCAAAGTTCCCAAAGATTGTGGAATCCTGCTTGTAAAAATACTTAAAGAAAAAAAAAACTGTTTCTTTTTTCCGTCTTTCCCATAGGAACCCCGGAGAATGCACTTCAGTCTTGGGGACTGAAGGCGTGGTGAGCAGACAGCTGTTGAATGCAAACAAAGACTATACTGAATCCGACGCTGTTGGGGTTTGGTCTGGGAGATTGTCCCTCTCCTTCCCATTCCAGTGCAAAGAAATGGACTGGGAATGAGCTGGGCAAAATTGTGCGTTTATGGCAGACAGATGGGACAGGACAGAATGAACCTTAAGCAACAAAAGGATGATCGAGATTTGGTTTCTAGGTGCACAAATTTGGAACGAACAAAATAACCAAGGAAGCATAGAGATACCAACACTGGGGAGATATCTACAACGTTGACTCATAAACGAATCATCTCTCTCCTTCTCTACCTTCTTCTCATGGATCAAGAATTGTGACCCCATCTAGCGAGCTGCTATGGAAGCCAAAACTGCAGGACATTTTGAGAAACAAGGCTTCAAACCTGCCTGAAACTAACAAAGCAATCCTTTAGTCTGCCAGGTCACCTCTTTTTCTTCCCTCTTCTCTCTCCCCCCTCTCTCCTTCTCACCCTCCCTTCTCCTGTCTTTCTCCAGCTAGCCTCACCTCAATCAGCCCCCAAGAGCAAGTCAGTCTTACACCTGCTGGCGGGATCTTGGTAGGGGTGGAGGGAAGAGGTGGGTTGGTTTTCAGCAGAGTAGTGGAGGCACCTTGTCAAACCTGCCTACTTCCCCTCACCCCACCACCCGCCCAAGGATCCTCTTCAGGCATATCTGGGAGCCAGAAGCCAGGCAGGCTTTCTTCCGCCTGCGTCATTGCTCACAGCCACTTTCAGTTTCTTCCATCCACCGGTGCCTGCCACCTCTTTCCTCTGTCCTCTCAATGAGCAGTTCTAACACAGAGTTTGCAAAGCTCTCCTTCTGACTTAGGGTGCCAGGTTTAAAAGGGGGAGAATAGAGTGGCTTGAAAGAGGAGAGATCCTTCTTAGATCCTTTTTAAATTTTTAATTTTATTGACACATCTTTGAAAGATTTGTTTTCGTATAAGGCAAAGCTGCCAATTCCAAATACAAACAAATGGACACACACTGTGTATATCAGATGTTGGGAATAAGAATGGTTTATTGATTGAAATAATAGAGGCATTATTTTGATTTGTCTTGACATGAATGCTGATTTATAAAGCTCTTCCCCCACTGATTTCTTCTTGTAGTCCAGACACATGGAAATGATCAAAATCTCACCAAAGCTCACCTTGGTGCTAATCAAGAGTGCTCAATGCACGTTATAAATCTGATATTATATTTATTGCTTATCTTTATTTGAGAGGTTAGTCCCCATCCTAGGATTGTCCCCTTTCAAAAAAAAAAAAATTAGGAGGGGGGCGGTGCATCTGTTTTCACTTTGCACTTTCAACGGGCTGGAGCAGACAATAGTGTGAAAAACATCTGAAAATATGAGGCGACAGAGCTGCATGTGTGTTTCATTTCTACAGTGTTAGGAGGAGAAAAATAACAAAGGAAACACACTACACGCATGCACACTGGCCCAGGACCATGCACAAAAGGCTCGCTGACCCAGGGCTAACATACAAGACAAATTAAAGAGAGGAGCAAATCGTAGGAGGGGCCAGGGCAACCTGGGGCCGGGCAGTTTGGGAAAAGATCAAGGACAAACGATAGTTAAGAAATTGGACACGGGTAGGGAAAGAACAGAAGGAGAAAGTAAAGTGTCCAGGACTGGAACTCGTGTCCCCGAGGAAGAGAATAATAAGTTTTCTTAAAACACTGAGTGTTTTCCTTTGCTGCACGATAAAAGAAAGTCATAAAACATACACAAATCCGTCCAACGAAAGCAGCCAGTCACCCCAAACCTAGCTGTCTCTGATTAACTGTTGCTGGGTCACAAGAGACCTCCATCTGGCTCCGAGACTGCCTCGACGGGACAGACTGCGGGTAGGCTGAGGAATGCCTTATCCCTGAGGGGAGCAACCAATATTTGTGAGGTTTAAAGAGGCAGGAATACAAAGGTTGGAGTGAGTTTATCTGAGTATCAACGGACCCCCAATAGATAACTACGTAAAAAAAATAACAAAGCCCAGTTGGTAAGGGGGCGGGGGGAAGATTTAGAATCAGGGAGAGGATCAGAGGGAATGAGGTTGAGCGCGGCTGCTCGAGAGCTGAACCTCAGCTGCGACAGGCAGCCAATCCCTGGGCCTGCGGGAGACGGGGACCGAGCCCCCGGGCCACGGAGAGCTCGCGGGAGCCTTCCCGCCGCGGAGGAGCGAGCGCGGCGACTCGCCGGGACCCCCGCGGGCGGGCACTGGCCAAGCGTTTCTGGACCCGCGGCCGAGGGAGCTCCTGGGGAAAAGAGGTGGCGCTTGAGCAGCGAAGGAGATGCCCTGTATTCTCAGCTTCTTCGTGCCGTGTCTCTGCCTCTGTTTCCCCCTCGGTCTGGAGGCTGCGCCTTCAGCAGAGACATCGCCGCGGGTAGGGGATCGCTTCTCTGAGAACGCCTGGCACCCCAGAGTTAAAGAGCGAACTTCGGTTCAGCCTGCTCTGCAGACCATTTTCTTTTTCTTCCCAGTGTCTGAATTCATTGCTCAGCCTGTTGCTGTCGGAGAGCCCCTGGGGGCTCCTTCCCTCCCATCCCCCGCTCCGATCTCCAGTAGGGTGTCTTTGCAGGGACGCCGATCCCCCACCCCCGGCCCCAGCAGGGACACGCGCGTGTTTTCCTGTTGAAAGCAGTTTCCGACTTGGCGTGGCCGGTCCCCTCCTGAAGCTCACCTCTGGCAGTCGCAGGAAGTTCCTGTCCAGTCGTTTGCTTTCCTCTTGCAGGGTCGGGATCGTCTTCAACTCCCGAGGCTGCCTTCTCCGGGCGAGTTCCATGATAACTGCACATTTCTGTACATTTAGTTCTTAGGAGATTTAGAGAGCGCGCTTTCATTTGTATGTACATCGTCTGCCGACAGCCTCTTCGCGTTAGGGAATCTTGTTCCCCCTCCCCACACGTACGCGCACACATTTTTATTTTTAATAAATGATTTAAAAAATCAAAACAAACCTCTGAACCAGTCCGCCTAATGTTATGCTCCATCTCCTCCGCATGTGCTACGTCCTGCCAATCGATGGGAAAGAGTGTTTAGGGGCATTTGCAATTTCCTTTGTCACTTGCCACTCTCTGTGTATAGATTTTACATATCATTTGTTTACCAAATCAGTTGGTGTGTCCTCAGCCCAGGATTCAGGATTTGCGTTCCTGTATTAATTAATTGCCCAATACTTGAAGGAGAGGACTTGCACAGCAGCCACCTGATGCAGAAAGGGTCAGCCCACATTAGGGCGCTGCAAAGAGACTGTTGTGACAGATCTCGGCCCTGTGGAGGCTCTGAATTCACTCACAGAGCCCTCTGCCTTCCTAGGACTTTTTAGAAAAAAACACCATAGTTTGAAGAGTGGGCGGGGTGCCCAACGTTCCCCAGCTTCTATCTCCAGGCATAACAAGATACTTCTTGCCCAGCCCAGAGGTACTGTGTAGTTTCATTCCCCTGACTGCAGATAATATGCAGCCACTTCAGTTCTTCTGGCCGAATGCTGCTTACCTACATACTGGTATTGAATAGCCTCAGCTTCTTCCTCGGGTCTCACTGGTTTATTAATTGACTTCTTCACTAGACTAGATCATGACTTTGTAGGGCTGAGTGATAGGGAGTTTGTGGATGATCTTCTTACTACCCTAATTAAAATTCACACACAGAAAATTTGAAGGTAATTTGGCAATGGTGGCATCCTCCGAAAGCTTCCTTTAGTTTATTTCATTTGTTCAATATTTATTGCTTTATTCCACAAAATGACCTGTAAGTTTTAAGGCTCTCAAAATTCCTCTTTAAATATTTGCATGCCAGCTTGAAGTATTCACAGCCACACTACCCTAGCCCGGGGGGATGGCAAACTGGAGCAAATGATCACTTCTCTACTTCAGCAAATCTTGTAAAGAAAAAAAAACCTTCATCACCATCCCCGTACCAGTTGAACAACAGGCATCTCTTTGATGGACCAAGAGTTTTGTCTGTTTCAGCAGGTACAAGAGTCTATGGCATTTGAAATTTGCAAGAAAAAAATAACTAGTTATGAGATATATTTTGGAGACTAATTTTTGCTTGGACCATTTGGTCTATCATTTATGAAAGTTATCTTTGGGTGTAGTATCTCTTTATACCAAGCTTTCAGGGGTAACTAGAAACACAGGGGAGGTGGCAGTGCTGTCTGAGATGCTAAGGGCAACAGCTTGTGGGTAAACAAAAGGAAGCCCTGAGGCAACAACCTTACTTTGGGGCACAGCTATCTCACTGAGCTCAAGGTGGCTTCTTTTACTCTTGTTTTTACCATTGAACATAAGTTGCCCTTATCTAAGATTATAGTAAAAACCCTGGCACATCAAGGCTGCGTCTGGACCAGGATATAGTCTGTTTCTTTGGAATGAAAGAACAACTGATAGAAACCCTTTTGGTTTTCCATGATTTTGTCTTTGTATCCTATGAGCAGAAGTGTTAACAAATGGGATTTGGAAGAGACTACAAATGTTTGCCCTCTAAATATTAAGCTACAGATCATCATATAAGGAATCTGAGAGAGGAGGTAGAAGGTCTTCCCAGCTGATAAAAGTTACATTGTAACCTGATTGAAGGGTTGGCAAAAAAAAACAGCAACAGACACAAATGATAGCTTGTCCTCATCCAAACAACAGCTAGGCCAGAACAGCATTGGGCCAAAGAAATTCCAGCCCAGTTCCCTTTATTATATAATCCTATGTTCACTAGGCAATTCTCTAAGTATAATTTAGCTTGCTATATATATCGGCTTCCCTGGTGGCTCAGACAGTAAAGAATCTGCCTGCAATGTGGGAGACCCAGGTTTGATTCCTGGGTCTGGAAGATCCCTTGGAGGAGGAAATGGCTACCAATCCAGTGTTCTTGCCTGGAGAATTGCATGGACAATTCTTGGCTGGCCGCAGTCCATGGGGTAGCAAAGAGTCAGACATGACTGAAGCGACAGAGCACATAGATCTGCTGAGTTATGACAATACGAGTATTGAGACCTCTGAGATTATCTATCTCAAAGGTTATTCTGGTTTTAACATTGGTCTCAATGACATTGGTCAAAGTGATTCTACTCTGAGTGACACAGTGACTCCTGGTTTGCTAAGAAATAAGTTTCCAAGCTTCCAAGACTGAAGATTAACCCTTGATGCCAAAGCAGTTTCTGGGAAAGGCACCTAACCATGTCTTTGGGCAATGATCAGTTATAGCTTCTCGGGAACAACAGCCACTCATTGGCTATCTGCTCTAACATTTCAACAGACAGAATTTTGCCACTGTATATCCAATGTTGAGACTCTAAAAGTGACTAAGTATTATTTTCTAAGTAAACAAATGAAAATATCACAAATGTTCCTATCTTTTATCAAAAATTAATTCATCTAAGCTATTCTTGATGTTAATGATAGTTTGGTTCTACACCAAATCTTGGAATTATTAACTATGATATCAACCTACCCCTATAATTTATTGTGTCTTTTTGTGCTTCATTGCAGTTTAACTGCATATGCTTTAGATGCTGAATTCTCCTATTTAATCAGAATGTGTATTGATATTTTATTATTTTATACTCTTTGTTTCTAATTCTATTGATTCTCATTTTTCCCTAGTGAAAGGAACTACAAAATTTATTTAGCTGTCCCCACAGAAAATTTTTATCTCTTGATTCTAATAGTTGCCCATCACTGAAAATTTTATGTTAGGTTTTTCTGGTATGGTGGACAATATTACATTCACTGCATCAGAAATGAAGGCATCTAAATTTTGTAAAAGTTTAGATCCTACCTCTGGGGCTATTGGATGATTTAATCAGATAAAACAAGCCAAAGATATTTCTGGCACTTTGTGCCAAAAAAATGCATTAGTTGCCACCATTTTTAGCACAGACACCCTCTGACTAATACTTTTAGGGAATGGAGGTATATTGACACCTGTTCCTTTTTCCTTGCTTGTAGCTAAGAGCTTAGAATTCTTCCTCTTGTAAATATATTTGAAGTTATTTTTCCCTAAATACATTTCATTAAAGCTGTTTATGCTCAAGGATTTGATATAAACGTAGAGATTGGTGCTTGCCCTGTGCAACTCTTTTTACAAATTATTTTAAACAAAGTTAAAATAAGGTACAATCCATCACTGAGCTCTTGTTGACCTCATTTTTCACACATCTCTGCTCCTTTCCCGTTTCTCTGAATTGTGGAGTTGGAAGAAAACTTGAAGATCAAAAAATTATGGAATCATTGAGTTTTCAACTTGATATGAATTTAGAGATATCTGGTTTCTAGAATACAAGCCAATTCTTTATTCATTCATGGTAACTAAACTATTTTTCTTAATCCTCTTAAATGTTCCTTTAAACATCTACCTAAATTATATCTCCTAATTTCCTCTTTTTCAAACAGACTCTTCCAGCCCTCTTAAAAACACTTTTATATTAGAGGGTCATGTTTGTTTCTTGTATATTCCATGCTACCTTTCCTCTAATAGCTGATTTTTTAAATGACCTTTTGCGTTTAAATATATTTTCTCTAATTGCTAGGAATTGAAGCAAAACTCCCTGGTTATCTCCAGTTAATTTTTTATAGATGGTATTTTGCTAGCAACTCATCAGAACTTCAGTGCATAGGACTTGCATGAAAAATTGTATATTGTCACTCCAAATTTTTCAATTTCACATTTAAGTTTCTTTTTTTAAATAGTATTTGAATGAATATCATTCCATCCAGATTTATGACCTACCTTTTACTTAACTGTTGACTATTCTGTCCTACTATAACTATGATGACTCACTCTCCAAAATTTTCAGTTAAATTTTGAAGCAAAGAAATTCTTCAGTTTTAATATCATTTTTTCCCCTTTTAAATGTGGTTTTTATGGATTACTTAACATATATGAAAAGATGAGAAAAGGCCAAAAATTTGAGGATTTGGGCCAGGCTATGTCATTATAATTTGCTGTTTGACTGTAATGAATCCCGTAATTTGTTCTTTGTCAATTTCTTCACATGTTAAATGGAGATAACAATTATTTCCTCCTTATTATAAAGGTTATGTGATGTGTATGAATGTGCATGTTAGAAAGAGAATCAAGTTAGACCACTTAATATAAAGACCCAAGGAAGGACACCTCCAGTGGGCCATACCTTGAGTTACGCATGCTACATATATTTTCCATTCAATAGTATCATCAGTCATATTCATGAAGTACATGGATGTATGCTAAGTTGCTTCAGTCATGTCCGACTCTTTTCAACCCCATGGATTATAGCCCACCAGTCTCCTCTGTCCATGCAGGTCTCCAGACAAGAATAGTGGAGTGGGTTGCCATGGTCTTCTCCCAGGGATCTTCCTGACCAGGGATTGAACCCCAACTCTTCTGTCTCCTACACTGCAGGCAGGTTCTTCACCACTAGCTCCACCTGGGAAGCCCCTCATGAAGTATATTTCGAGGGAAATTATTCAGCTTAAATTTTCAACTTGCTAGTCTCTTCTCTATCTGGTTCCATGTTGCCAATCAGGGTACAAAATCTTGATTTTTTTTTTTTTTCCATTACTAGCCCATGTTTGTTTTACAGATGTGGTGGCCTCTATTAATCCCATAGGAAAATGATCACACAGATATGCTGAAAGCTCTATTTGTTTTAGAAACTTTTCTCCCCTGACAGATGCTTCAGACTTTAGAACTGGGAACCTTGCTGTTAAGGTTTAGGCTTTGCCCAAATTCTTGTTGAATTTTGTTTTTTTGTTGTTGTTGTTGTTGTTTTTTTTTTAGAACTTGAAAAGGAAAAAATAATTTAAAAAATTTTACAGCTGTTTTAAAATTATTGTTATTATTTTATTATTATTTAATTTATGAATTTTGGCTATGCTATAACTTGGTCTTTGTACTTGAGTTTCCCTATTAGTGTGTGGCCATATCTTCCCTTCAGTGGTTGCAAAGAACGTTGTAGGGTGGGGTGTGTAAGTAGTCCATCATCTGAGCTCAGAACATTTTTGTTGTGTTTGGGTTCATCTGCCAACAGGATGCAGTACTGTTTCTTCAAGTCAAGAGTCCACAAGCACCAGTGACAAATGTTTCTGCCACTCCTTCTTGCCACAAAATCCTTTTGGAAGTCCTCTTGGACTTCCCTGGTGGCTCAGATGGTAAAGCGTCTGCCTACAATGTGGGAGACCTGGGTTCAATCCCTGGGTTGGGAAGATCTCCTGGAGAAGGAAACGGCAACCCACTGCAGTATTCTTGCTTGGAAAATCCCATGGATGGAGGAGCATGGTAGGCTGCAGTCCATGGGGTCGCAAAGAGTAAGACACGACTGAGCAACTTCACTTTCTTTCTTGGCACAAAGGGTAGAGGAGATTTCTGACAGCCTAGCTATCTGGTACTCAAATATCCTGGGCAACATAACAAACTCACAGGAGCATCATGGGATATTTTGAAAGAAACAGTGATATTCAACCATCTGATAGACACTGCAAAACTACTATATCAGGACTTCCCAGGTGGTCCAGTGACTGAGGCTCCGTGCTCCCAATGCAGGGGGTCTAGGTTTGATCCCTGGTCAAGGAACTAGATCCCACATGTGACAACTAAAACATCCTACATACCTCAACTAAAGATCCCACATGCCACAATGAATATCAAAGATCCCACATGCTGCAACTCAGACTAGGCACAGTTAAATAAATAAATAAAATACTGATACCTCAAAAAAAAATCTGAAACTATCAGATCTCATTTTCAACATAAGATCATGCTACATTCCTTTAGATAATACCATATTTTTATGAAACTGGTATTTTGAAGTTTGCTGTGACAAAAAGCAAGTACCACATCAAAATCAATGTGGAACAGGAAATATAGGTGACAGTGTCCAATACATTTCCAGAATTATAAAGTTGCATGGTGCCTAATATGGATACACATCTTATTTGCAAATATTTGTGGTTATTTAGGAATAGAATTGGAGAAGGCAATGACACCCTACTCCAGTACTCTTGCCTGGAAAATCCCATGTTTGGAGGAGCCCGGTAGGCTGCAGTCCATGGGATCGCACAGAGTCAGACATGACTGAAGCGACTTAGCAGCAGCAGCAGCAAGAATAGAATACAAATTTTTTCTTTCAATCACTTGTGTTCAAGCAACCATTAAGTTGTTAAGACATAAATACTTAAGTGGTTTGTATCTAACTATTTGCTGTTGCTGTTTAGTTGTTAAGTTGTGTCCACCTCTTTTGCAACCCCATGGACTGTAGCCCACCAGGCTCTTCTGTCCATGGGATTCTCCAGGCAAGAATACTGGAGTGTGTTGCCATTTCCTTCCTCAGGGGATCTTCTTGACCCAGGGAATCAAACCCTGAGTCTCCTGCATTACAGGCAGATTCTTTTACCACCGGGACACCTGGGAAGCCCAACTACTTGATAAATAGAACTATATTTATTATTTCTTTTGACTGCAGGATAGGATGAAAAAACTACTGAGACAGGAACAAGAGTGTGAACAGGTAATTTTGGGGAGCATCTGGTCTTTCACTGTGGTTTCTGGATCAACTGTTCTAGAACTTTTTCCCCGAGTTAGGTCTCTCAGTGCTGAAACTGAAGCAGACCTGAGACTGCTCTCAACATTTGCAACAGTTTTAAGCTGTGGTTCCCTCTATTTTATTTCCCACCTGCTTTCTGTCTTTCAGAAATCCCTAAAAATTTCTGACCCACTAACGTCAATCCTTTGTTTTGCAGTGATATTAAGGATTTTCAGAGTAGAATGGAGTAGGATGGTGGGGTGGGGCAGGGAGGATATAATGCCTTGTGTTTTTGGTACTTTACTAAATACATCATTTTGTATAGAAGAAATAATTTTTCTTTGCCAGTTAATGTCATTTTATTTCCTTGAAATTTTACTTTTTATTTTACAAATGTATACCAATTTATGTTTATAGTCGGCATTTTATTTTAGGTCCTTTGCTGAAATTAATTTCATGAATAATTATTTGGCCTTTGATCTCCATCTTGGATGTTGAAATCACTCTCACAGCCATGTTGACATCTTGATTTACTTATGAATATATCTCATACTAATTTTTGGTCACATTTCATTAGAAAATGGAATGTTTTCTTTTCTGGTGTATCTTTACTACAGATATGCAGTCATAAACACTGACAGATGATTAATGATCCAGTTTAGAAATCTGAAATTCTCATGAATTGCTCTTTTCTGAATTGAACTTTTTAAATAAAATAGCTCTCCTTTTCATACTTGGGACAGCACTAAAGATTTCTCTTAGTAAGAGAAAAAGTCATCCCTCTATTTTAGTCATTTTGAGCTACTATAGCAGAATGCTACAGTCTGGGTGGCTTAAACAGCAAACACTTATTTCTCCCAGTTCTAGAGGCTGGGAAATCTAAGATTTGGGTACCAGTAGATCTGGTATCTGGTATCTGATGAGGGGGTTCTTCCTGGATTACAGACAACTGCTTTCTTCTTACCTCCTCACATGATGCAGAGAAAGGAAGCAAGCACTTCTGTCTCTTCTTTAAAGGACACTAATCTCATTATGAGAGCTCCACCCTCAGAACCCAATTACCTCCCAAAGGCCCCATCTAAAAATATCACCACATGATGTGTTAAGATTTTAACATCTGTTCTTGGGAGGACTCCTTCCACCATTGTTTATAGATTTCCTCAGTTGGCCAGCAGTAAGCATAGAAAAAGCAAAAGAACTCTTTAGCCATGCTTATCTGCATCTGCAGATTCAGCATTTGCGAGAAAGTCAAATGAGATTATATTTACATGACATAAAATAACTGATTAAAAACTTCAGTCACGTTGGCTATTAGTCCACACACACATACACACACACACACACACACACACACACACACACACACACACACACAGCACTGTCAGGCAGATGTGCACACCAAAACACAACCTGGGCCACCTGCAGTTAAGAGACAACAGCATGTATAAAAGTTGCCTTAGCATGTACCACCTGGAAAATCTCAGTGGACTGTAAAAAACTCAAGACACATCTTTGCTCCTATCCCTGACTGCAGTCTCATTTCTCATCGGGATACTTCAGTGCCTAGTGCTAACTTGTCTAACTGTACTGTTGATCCAGGAGTATCAGGAATCCATTAGTTTAGTCTACCGAATGAGCTGTAGCAGAGAAAGCCCTGAAGCAAAGAGACACAGAATAGGTTGATTTTAGTGAATGGGCAAGAGGGTGGAAAACTTTCACGGCTTTTTCAGTGTCAGGAAGGTAGTAAGTAAAGTTGTCATGGCCCATGCTAAGCCTGGAATTCCCAGGGTGTAAGATGAGCACCCAGCCGTCCTAGAAGTGGGCTTATGATATAGGAAGTGAGATACAAACCTTAGCTATGTTGAGATTTTGCCTTGTATCAGTCCTGTATGTCTCTTTGAGTTTATTTCTCCAAATAACAGATTTCTTCAATAGACCCTGGAGAAGGAAATGGCTACCCACTCCAGAATTCTGGCCTGGATAATTCCATGGACAGAGGAACTTGGCAGGCCATGGGGTCACAAAGAGTTGGACATGACTCAGTGACTTTCAGTCACTTACTCGGACTATCATTCTAATACGTATCTTTTGCTAGTAATGGGTCCACTCAAAGAAGCTCCTGTTTGAATTAATACAAATTCCGAAGTAGTGGTTCCAGTTTCTATAATGGGGTTTTACTATATATTATTTCCTTTGCAAAACTCCTGAAAATTGATGAGACTGTTTATATAAAGGATTTGAGGTAATTTTGCTAAAAGTTCTGAGAAATAACTAAGAGATCTTTCATCTCATGGGACTTTGGGGCATAGGGCCCTGGCTAAGGCTCATATTCTATTAGCCTATTAAGTTTTGGAGGGTTATCTAAGGAATGTAGGGGAGAAAAAAACTCAGAGAGACACACAGGACTAAAAGAAGGCAAAATCTTAACATAATTAAGGTTTGTACTTCATTTCCTTTTTCACAAACCTACTTCCGTGATGACTGGGTGCTCATCTTACGCCCTGGGAACTCCACGCTTAGCACGGTCCATGACAACTTTACTAACTTCCTTAACATTAAAAAAGCATGAAAGTTTTCTTTCAATTGGAGTTTTCCTGGTGACTCAAATGGTAAAGAATCTGCCGGCAATGCAGGAGACTCAGGTTTGATCCCTGGGTTATTAAGATCCCCTGGAGAAAGGAATGGCTACCCAGTCTAGTAATCTTGCTTGGAGAATTCCATGGACAAAGAAGCGTGGCAGGCTACTGTCCAAGGGGTTGCAAAGAGTCAGACATGTCTAAGCAACTAACACAAGGCTTCAATGAGAAAAATGTGGAAAACCTAAAAAAAATTGCTTGGGAATAACTTTTACTTCTTTATTCTTCATTTTGTTGGTCTAATTAAAGTTTATATGCTAAGTCAAATAGACTCTAAAAATTGCTTAATTAAAATTTCACTATTTCCACTCTTTTCTGGAAGGCAGATTGCTAGCCTATTGCTACAAAATTAGTGGTGCATCTTGACTGATAAGAATTCTCAATTTCTTAGCAGAGTTTTGTCCACAACTACTTTAGAGACAGAAAACTTGAATATATTTATCTAAGGGATACTTAAATCAAACTTAAGTTTCCTAATTTTGTTTGTATGATTGGCCATGCCTGTGTAAGCTAGAAATATAAACTAGTGAATAAGTTCAAAAATATCCAGGTAACACTAGCTGAAATGTTCCCAAACTAAGATAATAATCTTGATCATAAGTTCAGCTTGGCAGGTGAAGCTCCTTATGTCCCATTTCTTATTTAAATATTTGATTTCTTAGAGGATTGCTTAGAACAGGGCCACTATAACCTGGGGGAGAGAAAACACTCACTCAAAATGTAGTTACTAGAACAAAGACAGACTTCTTTGTAAAGAAATCCTATTTTGGGTATGTTTGAATTGTCAGTGGTTGAGGTACGCTAGAATGAAGGCATTACTGTATTTGATCTTGTGATTCACTGTTTAGCCAACAGAAACTATGTCCCTATCTTTGCAGCATTATAGAGAAATAGCATTATATTTGAGAAAATATGCTATAGAAAAATATTATATTATAAAAAATAGCATTATAGAAAAATATTTTGATGGGTCTTTCTGGTCATTGTTTAGCACATTTATTTTCTGTCACATGACTGCTTTGTGGTCTCTTCAAATGGAAATTCATCCCCATTACTATGGATACTTTTATTTAGTTAATACACAATAGCGCATTACAGCGGCAACTGTTGTTTCAGAGATGAGGAAGCTGGGACTCAGAGAAAGAAAGTGAAGTACTCACAGTTACACAGAATTGCTTGGTTGGAAACACAACAGGAACAATAACCCAGTTCCTCTGGTTCCTAATCAAATTCTCCCTGATCTCTTCAAAGCCCTGTTCTTTCTGATATCATTTCAATATGCCTAGCTATTGCTGAAGTTTCACTTCCAACTTTTGATATAATTTGACCCTGGAAGGGCAAGTTAGATTGAGTTGATTCATGAGCAAACAGTGTACAGAAAGTGATAAATGCATTTTAGAGATAAATATGTTTAATTAGAGAAGAAGTATGAATACCTATAATAGGAACCTCACTTACTACTTCCAAAGCAAGATAAAGCATAAATGTAATTTTTCATGCTCTATTGTTTAGAAAATGAATTATGTATAAAGTTCTTAAAATAGCATAGTAATTTATTAACATACTTTCAATGAATTCTGGGAGAATGTTCTAAGACACAAAGCCTATGCCAGTATGTAATCATGGAATTTACCATTTTAATGTAGACTGAGTTTTTGGCAGAACATTTTATCAGAACACTTTGGAATGACAGTGGTACAGATGAACTATCTTTGTTGTTTTGTTCTATAGAAACAAACAAAAGTAAAAAAAAAAATACTGAATCAACTACTGAATCAGCTCCATTCGAATGTGCTTTAAACATCCTCTCTGGAACTGGTTCACTTTTTTTTTCTTTCAATCTTTATCTCATCTTTTTTTTTTTTTTTTGTAAATGTGAGAGATGACGTAGAATGTGAAATTTTTATGATGCTTCCATTTATGTCAACTCATTCCAATACATTCATTATTTATTTGGCAGTTAAGAGATTCTGTACTGCTATTCAGTTTATTTTGTCTACAAACATTTGTTATACAGTTACCAGTTTTCCTGGGTTCAAAAGAATTAGAAGTCCTGGAATATTCCTGAATGCCATAATATTTAAAAACTCAAAATACTTAGTAAATAATATTCTATTATTTAAATTGCTCTGTGTGGATGTGGGAGGGGACAGTTTCATTCGAAATGAGTTCTGAAATAAGTTCAGAACAAGAGCAGGATGGAAGATGCATATATTATACCATCACAGTACAACATATTTAACATGGAAAATTTGACTCTGTATTACTTCTTTTGAACATCAAGTGGATATGTTCTACTAAGTCTGGCTCCAACCTTCATTTAGATATTATGATGAGGAATACAATTTTTCACACTGCTCTTTATAAAAGACTATTTCAGATATGAGTTCATCCTAAAAGCCCCAAATATAAGATCTGATTCATTTTCAGAACTGTAAAACCTTGATCATACAAATTTCATAATATTATATATGTATTAAATCCTCTAATATCTCCAACATTCTAATAATCTAAATTTTGTGTCCCTCACCCTTCTAAGATAACTCAGTGTCTTGTGTTCAGAGTGACAAGACTGAAGAACATTTGATAAAATAAGTTTTATGTGTTATTTATGAGAAAGACACTTAAAGATTTAAATAAGCCTTTAAAATATTTACATCTTTACTTCTGACTTTCTGCTTTGCACTTTTTTTTAAATGGGCTTTTCTCCTATATTTGATGTAGATTTCAAACTTTAGATTTATAGTTCAACACCTTGCAACAAATTTTGTAAATATTCGGTGGGGACTTAGTCTTGAAATATAAACATTTCTTGCTATTGAAGCACTGAGGAAAAACAGAGCCCCTCATTCATTATGAGACATTCAGAAGACTAAAGAGATTTTGAACTTTTTTTCCTTTTTCTGGAACATCTTCTTCAACAAGAAAAATGAAATGTCATCATGCTAAGGTGAATCATAATAAATGTTATGTCTTGTCTGACACTGAAAATAAATCCAAGTAAGTTTGGAGAAATATTGGTGGCTTTTTCCCCCATAGAGGTTTAGATCAGCTTTATAAATTAAACAGTATGCGTTGACAGCTCAGGGGCAGTAAGTAAACTATTCAGTAGATAATCTCCATAGAAACCAAAAAAGTTAACCATCTCAATGTAAAATTGCACTTCTGGGCTCAAATGATGGATATAAAAATAGTGAAACTTTCTTTACTTCAAATTAATCACTAGGAACAAAAGTGCCATTAAAACAAGGTCTGATATTGAATAACTTAGAAGAAGAAATCCAGATATAAATGGCTGTGATGGCGAGCTCAGTATGAATGTTTTCCTCTGAAGTTTTCTAATAACCTTTGTTAACTTTTAGAGATCATTGCTTGTTTGTTAGGAATTTTTCTGAACACTTCATACATATCAACTCATTAAATCTATACCAATATTAGGAGATTTTGTCATCCCCATTTCATAGGTGGGGAAACAGGTACAGAGAGTCAGTTCCTGCCCTCCCCTCCCTGCCCCCGACCCAATGTAAGCGGTGGAGTTTGGACTTGACTCTGGGCTCTGTGGACTGTCATATTTCCTAGGTAAACCACATAACTTTTCTACAGCAAAAACCTATGTGAACATTGGTAGCAACTGTTTTGGTGACAAGGAAAATATTAAGTATTTTGAATGATAAAATCTTGAATTGCATTTAGTTATCCATCAACCTCTGGCAGTGTATTCTGAAGATATTAAAAGGCAACTTCTCCAAGATTTGCCTGCTTTGGAATCTGCAAATTTCTTAAATGTAACTTATTTTTACCTTCTTTGGTGATAAAGGCATCGTAGAACATAACAGGAAATCTTGTGAAAGCCAATAAATAAGCATGTTCTGTGTTTGTTTAGCTACTATGTTTGGTTGACTCATGTCCCTCTCATATTTATGTCCACTTGCAATTTGTGAACATGACTTTATTTGGAAATAGGGTCTTCGTACAGGTAATCAAATTAAGATAAGGACGGGCTTTATATCCAATAAGAGTGGTGTTTTTATAAGAAGAGGAAATTTTGGACACAGAGACCCTGACACACAGGGGAGAGGGCCATGTGTAGACAGAGGCAGAGACTGGAGGGACACAGCTGCAAGACAAGGAGCACCAAGAATTGCTGGCAACTGCTAGAAGCTAGAAGAGGCAAAAAAGATTTTTTTCCCTAGAGCAGAAGTCCCCAACTTTTTTGGACCAGGGATGAGTTCTGTGGAAGACAGTTTTTCCATAGACTGGGTTGGGGCTGAGGGATGGTTTAAGGTTGATTCAAATGCATTATATTTTTTTGTGCACTTTCTTCCTATTATTATTATATCAGCTCCACCTCAGATAATCAAGCATTAGATCCCAGAGTTTGGGGCCCCCCTGTCCTAAAGCCTTTGTAGGAATCAAGGCCTCACTGTACTACTGAATCCTGGAGTCTTCACTTCAGTGTTATCTGTTCTGGGTGGGCCAAGACATTCTTGTCAATTTTCCAGTGTTTTCTCTCTTTTTCTTTCATTCTCTCATCATTTGCCATGGCTATTACCCTTTATTGACCATTGTACCCTCGATATTCAATATTTTTTAAATTAAAATTAGCATCTCTGATAGTTAATTATGTATCAACTTGTCTGGACTAAGGGATGCCCAGATAGCTGATGAATCACTATTACTGGGTATGTTAGTGAGGGTGTTTCTAGAGGAGACTAGCATTTCAATCAACAGACTGAGAGAGAAGATCCACCCTCATCAGTGCAAGTGGGCACTACTCAATCTGCTGAGGGCTTAACTTTAAAAAAAAAAAAGTAGAGGAAAAGCACCTTTGCTTTCTCATTGAGCTGGGGCATCCTTCTTCTGTCCTTGATCATCAGTGCTCTTAGTTATCAGACCTTCAGACTTAGACTTAGTTATACCACTAGCTTTCCTGGTTCTCCAGCTCACAGATGAAAGTACTACAATAAATCTCTTTCCTCTCTATCTCATGTGTATATCTATATCTACTATTAATTATTTCTGAGAACCCTCAAATGGTATCAAAAATATGGTTTTAAATAAGGAATGTAGCAGTAAACAAGATGGCCTGTGCTTTCAAAGCCTTACTCCTTAGTAGGGCAGAATCCTGTGTGTGTGTTAGTCACTCAGTCATGTCCAACTCTTTGAGACCCCATGGACTGTGGCCTGCCAGGCTCCTCTGACCATGGGATTCTCCAGGCAAGAATACTGGAGTGGGCTGCCATTCCCTTCTCCAGGGGATCTTCCTGACCCAAGGATTGAACCTGTGTCTCCGGCACTGTTGGCAGATTCTTTACCATCTGAGCCACCTGGGAAGCCCTGTACATACACATAAATAGATCACTACAATTCAGTGAGATGGTGCTTGGATAGTATGGAAGACCTAGGGTAGGAGTGACTTCCCTTTTCGAGAAGCTGCTTTAAATACAAGTGAACCCTATCTGTGTGTTTCTGTCTCTAAACTGCAATAGATAGGCCTATTAAGGACTATTTACAAGGAAATATAAATGGTTATCAGGCCTATTGTCATATTTCTCCCAGATACAGGACTTTAATGGATATGAACCCATAATTATAAAATTTTGGTCTTTTTGTTGGTCATAAGAGATATGGTTTCTTGAGAAGTAGAACTGAAACAGGAGGAATATGGGCAGGACAACCTTTAAAAAGGCGACATAGCCCAAGAACAGGATGTAAACTGATTAGAACCAAATAGGTCCAAGATGGCGGATGAGTTGACTTCTGCTAGACCTTGAAACTCAGTATACTCTCGGTAACACACTCACAGGAACTAGACAGTTTCAGCTGACCATAGCCTTTTGTGTGACTAATATTTTTTCACCTCTTTGTCTAGAACTTGTTATTTCCTCTGCAAGGTTGGTGAGAAGCCGTTCTGGTAGAACCTTAGCAAATATCTAGTGAGTATCACTCTGTGCCAGCTTCAGCACAGTCACTGGGAATACATCCATCAGTGAGAGAGACAGGTTCCCATCCTCCCTGCAGCTTGCGGTCTTGGAGGAAAAAAAGGAATTGCTTCCCTGAATTACTTGGGTCCTCCTTCAAAGTTTCCAGGCTGTGCTAGAGGCAATATTGCTAGAGCTTTCAGCCATTTTAAGATTATTCTACAACACCTTCAATAATGATTTAAAAGGGACGCTTTCTGCTTGCTTTTGTCTATTTAAATTAAGTGAGCACTTAGCCTGAGGTACTTCTCCTACCTCCAACAGAATTTAAACCAAGCAAAGAACTTGGTTTAGGGTATACATATTTGTACCTTTGTAGCTGCCAAAAAAAGAGACCCCCAATTAAATGCTCAAAAGCCTTTAATTACTTTCCTTTGAGACTTTAACTTTAACCCTGTTTATTACTCTTAAGCCACTCCAGAGGGCAATATTTTTTATTGGTGACAGATTGCCCAAACTGTTGCCAGTGACCTAATCTCTCTCCGCAGACATGACTGCATTTTACTGAGAAGTGTTCTCTGCAAGGACAAGAAGGTGTGTGTCTATATTAAGGCAACTGCTCTGCTCTTTGTTTTTCCAAATCTGGATGTGGTTTTGTACAGATCTGTTACGTAGACAGCACCATTTTCACTTGAAATCTAAGCACGGGATATAGTGAAACACGCACTGTTGTATGCTTAATTCTCTGCATCAGTTCCTCCTTGTGTTGGTAAAAATTTGGTATTTGGTGTCTGAAGTTAATTGTAATGTGATTGTTGGAGCCTAGGAGGAAAGGTCTGTTTGGGATGGTGGTGGTGATTTAGTCGCTAAGTTGTGTCTGACTCTTTGCAACCCCATGGACTGTAGCCTGCCAGGCCTTTCTGTCCATGAGGTTTTCCTGTCAAGAACACTGGAGTGGGTTGCTCTTTCCTTTTCCAGAAGATCATCCCAACCCAGAGACTGAACCTGGGTCTCTGGCTTGGCAAGCAGATTCTTTATCACTGAGCCACCTCTGCAGTCCCTTCTGTTTAAGATATGTCAAAACCAAGTGTCAGAAAAAGGGGGCCTATTTTTAACTTTGCTAATCAACTTTAGATACATTACTGACCTTTGCCCCTCAATTTTTTACATATACTAAACATACTATTCATAGCTGTGGAGTTTGATGAGCATAAGTCCATAAAAGATTAGAACAAAAGTCCATAAAAGATTAGAACATAAGTCCATAAAAGATTAGAGTTAACTATTGCTACAAAGGCAGTGGCAGAATCTCCTGGCTTATAATCACATTTTATTATCTCTACCTTTCCCAGTACTTCACATGAAGTTAGTGTTCATTTGTTTAAATTACTTGCAAGTGAAGTGGCTCAATCGTGTCCAATTCTTTGTGACCCTTTGGATTGCAGCCTGCCAGGCTCCTCTGTCCATGGATTTCTCTGGGCAAGAAGAATACTAGAGTGGGTAGCCTTTCCCTTCTCCAGGGGATCTGTCAGAATAAAGTTAGTTTAATATGTTGCATCAGTTAAGAAGTATGTAATGACAGATTTAGATAAAAATAATATTAAAGACTGAAATCTTTTCTGCCTTATCTCCTTGTATATAATATATATAATCATATATGTGTATAAGCACATAATTTCTTAATTATTATCATTGCAAAAGATTATTTGGCACTTGCTATTAATTTGGCACTCGCAGGCACCTGGCACAAGAATTTATACAGAGATAACAGATGACAAAGCATTTTTGAGCCAAAAAGTATGCCCAGTTCTGGCACATAAACCCCAATTTCCCACCCAGTCCCCTGCCCTTAGTGGATATGGATTAAAATGAGGACAAAAAGAAGGGGAAAAAAAAAAAAACAACACAGAAATCTTCTGTATCTAAACCATTGTAAATTCAACCTCAAATACTATGATGTTTCCATATCATGTTTGGTAGGAAAATAACTGGCTTTAGATTATGCAGAGTTACTTTCAGAGGGGCTAGAGAACTTTACTAGGTAGGTATGACCTATGATGGACTTCCCAGGTGGCCTGGTAATAAAGAATCTGCCTGCCAAAGCAGGAAATGCAGGTTTGATCCTTGGGTTGGGAAGATCATCTGGAGAAGGAAATGGCAACCCACTACAGTATTCTTGCCTGGAGAATTCCATGAATAGAGGAGCTTGGCAGGCTGCATTCCAAAAGGTCACAAAGAGTTGGACACGATTGAGCCCCTAACACTTTCACTTGCAAGTAATTTAAACCAACAAACATTAACTTCATGAAGTACTGGGAAAGGTAGAGATAATAATATGTGATTATAAGCCAGGAGATACTGCCACTGCCTTTGATAACAATAGTTAACTCTAATCTTTTATGGACTTATGCTCATCAAAACTCCACAGCTGTGAAAAGTATGTTTAGTATATGTAAAAAATTGAGAGGCAAAGGTCAGTAATGTATCTAAAGTTGAAAAATAGGCCCCTTTTTTTTCTGACAGTTGGTTTTGACATATCTTGAACAAAAGGGACTACACAGGTGGCTCAATGAGCTTCCTGTTATTTTGAAAGAAAGACTTTCCATTCTTAAAGAATTATGTGCATATATAAGAATCAGTAGTTCTGTTTTAAAAGGAATTTCTGGGCTTTAAAGGCACATTCGTGTTTGCTCATAGAAGTAAATTAACTTCTTAGATGCTCTTTATCTGAGATTCAGCATTGTCCTCATGAGGTACAACTGGTTTGGAATTCTTACATAATCTCCAATGGTAGTTGAAATATATCCACAAATTAATTGTTGCGCCTCTTAAAAACCTGGCAATTAATGACTCTTTCCTTAAATGTTGGCTGTTTATTAGGTTCAGTGACTTACTTTTGACAAACTGAGCATGGTAGAAGTGACTGGGTGTGATCCAGGACTAACCCTAGAAGATGCTGCGCTTCTGCCTTGCTCTCGCTTGGACCCTCCCATCTGGGGAGAAATGCAAAGGTAGGCAATGGAATGGAGGAGCGTGGATTTCAGGCAGGTGATAATTGTACTTGTTGTTGAGGAGACTTCAGTTTTGCAAGATGGACCTCTTCACAGGCTGCTTGAATGTCAGTCTGATGTCCCTGCTGGCCCCTTGGCCAAATGAAATGGATGCTAAGGAAGCAAAACTATGCCTTAGTTTAGCTAAAATTTAGACTCTGTGGAAAAAGAAGAATTTTGAGAAGATATTTTGGGGACAAATAGCACCAGTATTCTTTTCTAATTATATATGATTAAAACAGATGACCAATAAAAATAACTGAATAAATGAATGATGGAGATAGTGGAAATTTTGAATTTAGTCCAATGTTAGTTTTCAAGATCACTGTCTGTCTTAAGTATGAATTAACTATGAATTCAGTTATACATGATTTTTAGTAAGATGATATTATTTGTAGAGAAATGAGCTGAAAGAAGAATCAGGATGCAGAAGGCAGAATTGTAAGATAGCTCCTAAGATTTCTGGCCTCTGGGGTATATGCACTTTTGGTTATTTAAACACTAACCAAAGAGATTTTACAGGTGTAATTTACTTCCCAAATCAGTTGCTTTAAGATAAGAAGATTATCAAGATGACCTGACCTAATCTCATGAGCTCTTTAAATATGGATTTAAAGTTCAAAGCCAGGAGCTGGAGATTTGAAGCATGAGACTAAAGCATCACTGACTTACAGATGGAAAGGGTCACATGGAATGGAATGTGGGTAGCTTGTGGGAGCTTAGAACTGTCTTTGCTTCCGTGAAAGTTGCTGAACTTCTGACCAAAAACTGCAAGGAACTCAATTCTGCCAATAACAAAACTAAGTGTGGAAGTAGATTATTTTCCTCAAAGGCTTCAGATGGGGGCTTCCCTAGTGGTTCAGTGGTTAAGAATCCACCTGCCAATGCAGGGGTCATGGGTTCCATCCCTGGTCCAAGAATATTTCATGTGCCACAGAACAACTAAGCCCAAGTGCCACAACTACTGAAGCCTGTGTGCCCTAGAGCCCGTGAATCTCAGCAAGAGAAGCCACCACAATGAAAAGCCTGCACACCACCACTAGAGAGTAACCCCACTGGCCTCAACCAGAGAAAGTTCGAGCATGACTCAGCAATGTGATCCAGCACAGCATAAACAAGTGAATGAATTAAAAAGAGTGTGAAGCAATCTTGTAACCTCCAGCCCAGCCCAGCCATCAGTTAAATACTACTACTCTAGTACTCTTGCTTGGAAAATCCCATGGACAGAGGAGCCTGGTAGGCTGCAGTCCATGGAGTCGCACAGAGTTGGACACGACTGAAGCGACTTAGCAGCAGCAGCAGCAGTGAAAGTGTTAGTTGCTCAATCCTGTCTGACTCTTTGAGACCCCATGTGCTGTAGTCTACCAGGCTCTTCTGTCCATGGAATTCTCCAGGCAAGAATACTGGAATGGGTTGCCATTCCCTTCTCCAAGGGCTCTTCCCAACCCAGGATCAAAACTGGGTCTCCTGCTTTGCAGTCAGATTCTTTACTGTCTGAGCCACCAGGGAAGCCACTAAGTGATCCAATTAATGCCATGTGGAGCAGAAGACTCATGTAGCCAAGACCCATCTAAATTCTTGACCTACAAAATCATGAGAAAAAAATAAAACAGTTGTTGTTCAAAAAAAAAGAAGAAAAGACTTCAGATGAGAACAACATGGCTAACACCTTGCTTTTCATCCTGTGATACCCTGAGCAGAGAATCCAGGCTGACGGTATCAGAACTCTCCACATACAAAACTGAGCCATAAATTGGTGCTGCCTTTAGCTGCTAAATTTGTGGTAACTTCTTACATAGCAATAGAAAAAGTTATACTAAATGAAAAACTTAGTGTCACATTCATACTTGATTTTGGTTAATGGCCACAGCAAGAAAGAACAATGAACAAATTATCGAGATGGGCTGCTTTTGGTATAATAGAACACAATCATTTATATTTAGATGTGTATCAGTCATGCTCCCTGTTCCAAGCTTCACATGCTCCAAGCCAGTAAAAACAATGTATGTGGCATTATGAACAATATACTAATCTGAATTATCTGTTAAATTAGGGAGAAAAGAGCTTAACAAAGAAAGAACAAATTTCTGTATGATATACTTTCACCAAAGTGCTTTTGTGGGAAAAATAAATATCATAGGAAAAAGAGAAATGCATTATGGTAGAAAATAGATACAAAAACCACAAGTGACTCTTCAACTCTCAAAAGGTCTCTGGTTTAAGAAACACAGAACTGTGTTTATTGTGTGCATTCTCTTTAAAGCATTTTTAAAACATATATATTTGATAGATGATTTTGGTCCATTGAACCTATAATTGCAAATGTTACAATTTAAAAAAAAGACTTAGGATTCTCTATGTAATTTTTTACCTTTTCCCTGGAAGATTATTTTGTGTATGGACAGGTTTTGAATCTTGTAATTGCATCGCACTAATGCTGGGAAAGACTGACTGCGGGAGTAGAAGGGGATGACAGAAGATGAGATGGTTAGATAGAGAGCATCACTGATTCAATGGACATTGAGTCTGAGCAATCTCTGGGAGATGGTGAAGGACAGGGAAGCCTGGAGTGCTGCAGTCCATGGGATCTCAAAGAGTCAGACACGACTGAGTGACTGAACAAAATTGCATCACAAAAACATAGAAAATATTTAAGCAAATGTCAGTTCCTTAACACAGCTAAGGTAGAATAATTATTTATTAGGTTAGAAAAGTTTAAAAATGGAGTATTCGTATTGTTATTCTCCAATTGTTGTTATTGGAAAAAAGCTTGTAAAGAATTGTTCTTGGCTCCTCTTGAGATTTTCTTTCTCCCTCAAAATGTAGGTTATAATTCATGCACATACATCCATATATTATCAGTTTGAACTGATTGCATACTATGCAACCCCCTCCCTCACATTGTGCTGGTCTCATCATATCACACATACAGCTTTATCTCACTTATTATGCAACATCTTGGCCCAAGAAACTGGAATCTCTCTCTCTTTCTTACACACACACACACACGCACACACACACACACACACACACACACACACACACACACACACTAAAGCTAACACATGGCTGCACAAGAGCCAAGAGAAATGGGGATGAAGTTCAGAGCAGTCATGTTAACTTCTGCATATATTACCCCAGATGGTCTTAATGCTTTGAGAAAATGGAAGTCCTCCATCTGATTTCTGCTCTAGGGGTTCAGTTAGATAAAAATAAATCACCAAACCTTACAGTTTCACTGAAAGAATAAGGGGAAAAATGAGCTTTTTCCCCCCGCCACTCATGAAACCAAAAATATTAAGGAATGTATTTCTGAGATAAGCCATTTTTGTCCTACGTTCCAGAGCCTGGTCAATGTAAAAGTAATTGTCTAAGTCATGTGACTATTGTCTTAAGCAATTACAACATCTGCAAGGTGTTTTAAAAAACACTTAGAGCTGATTTCTAAATCATTAAGACATAGAGGAGAATTTATTTTGTGTGGTTTCAGGCTGCCAATTCTCTTTTCTTGTTTTACATGGTGTTGGCATGGTGCTACTGAATTGGACCGGAAACGCAAGATCTATTGCTGTAATCAGTGTCTCACCATTAATCACTTCCTTTGTCCCTTTGCTCTACCATCACTCCTTCTTGGCAATAGCTCAGGGGCTATTTCAATCACCTACATCTACTGGAGGATCTCACAACCAAAGGGCTTAGCGCTGGAAGAGTCAGGGGCCTGCCAGAAGTTAGAAGCCAATTTGAGAATTTAAAACAAAGAATTTAATATGGGAATTGGTTACCAAGAACTGAAAACCCACCAGAGACTGCAGGTAAACTCAGAAATAAGCAAAAGCATGAAGCCGTTTTGTCCCTAGGCTAGAGGCACAAAGGCAGAAGGGCTGTTGTCAGAACAAGATAATGTCTAGGAATAGAGCTGAGACTGAACGGAGTTTGGATATACACAGAAACCATTAAATCTTTAGTAATGGCCATTGGAACTTCAACCCTCCCATCTTCTTTGTCAGCCTCCAGCCCTTCTGGAGAAAGGCTCTCGCAAATATTCTCCAGATGTTCAAATAATTGGCTCTTGCCAAATCTCCCTACCCTACCATGTGGCCCCTCACACACTCAACTTGAAACTCTTCATTTTCATTACAAACTCACCCGTCCTTGTGATCATCATGGATGCACCATCTCTGTCCTCCTAACTTAGTTATTCTCCCTGGGCTTTGAACTCAATCTTCCTTCCTCGAATCAGGGAATTTAGATCATCAACTTTAAAGCTCTTCTGTGTCTTCAAAACATTCTGCTAGTCATTGCCAGTGACATTTCAACAGTTTCCCCTATTCCCTACCGCACCCAACCCCCCACACACAAAAGACAGACAGAGGAAAAGCCCACCTCTCTATCCTCTCATTCACAGTCAAGATTCTGAAACCATTGTTTATACTCACTGTCTACTCACCTCCTCATTTTCCATTTACTTGTCACCTCATTGGGATCTGCCTCTTGCTCTCTCTCTTTCTATTGAAATGGCACTCTCCAAAGCCACAAATGACCTTCTGTCTTGCTGTAATGAAGAGAAATCTTAGGAGTAGTACAAAAATTTATTTTTGTCTTTTGTAATCGCTAAATTCCAGCTTCCCTTAGTGCTCATTACAAGAGCCATCATAGAAGGTTTCAGATTTTAATAAACCCACCAGCTTATTCAGATGTGTGCTAAAATTTGATAACCACCAAGGAAGGAAGAAAAATTGGAAAATAGAAAAGAAATAGAGGGGAATAAAGTTTGTAGGTTCTAAAATCTTTGATTTGCTCTATTCCTGTTGATGGGATGGGAATGAGAAATATCAAGAGCCAATGGGTGTAGCAGAAACTGCCAGAAAAAATTGTGTGTATGTCTAGGGGAAGGTGAGTGATGAGCCAGGTGCTTCTCCAGGCAAAACCTGGGGATATTCACACATCATAGCAAACTGTGATCCTGAAGAGGCCATAGCCTCAAATTCATTGCAGCCAATGGATACATCTCAACCAACCTTGGTGACCTGAGAGCATAACTGGAATTCTAGACCAGGTGAATCTTCAGGACAAGAAGAGCAGGCAACTGAAGGCATAGACCTTGGTAACTGGAAGCAATCTTGTATCAAGCCGTGATAGATGTTGGTGCTTGGCCAGAAGTCCCTATGCAATCAGTTGTAACTTGGCAATGATTAGCCCCAGTGTAGAATAAAATAGACCCTAAGTACAGAGATACAAGCACAGAGTATAGGTCCAAAATCCCTTTTTATACTCCACTATAGGGACCCAGTAAACTTTTGTGCACTCTTACCTTCTGAAGGATAAAGATGGGAAAGGAAGTTATTTGAAAGACAAAACTTAATTGAAAGGCACTTTTGTAAAATTGAGAAATTTTGAACTAGAAGGTCTTCCCTGTAGCTCAAATGGTAAAGAATCTGCCTGCAACTCATGAGATCCGGGTTCAATCCCTGGGTCAGGAAGATCCTCTGAGGAAAGGAATGGCAACACACTCCAGTACTCTTGCCTGGAGAATCCCAAGGACAGAGGAGCCTGGCAGGCTACAGTCTGTGGGATTGCAGAGTCGGACACAACTGAGCGACTAACACTACTACTATTACTACTTGAACTAGAAGAGTTGGTGATATTATTAATTGGAAAGTATAAGTTTCCCCTTTTCTCAGCAGGATGAGAGCTCATGGAGAAGTTTAGATCACTGGTGAAAAAATAGAGAAGAGAAACTTCTCCCTTCCCCTCTTTTTTTTGTACACCTGTGTGTCCCTATTCACGACTTTTTGGCGTCTTGTTGCTTTTCATGCTATTCACCACTACCTTTTTGCTGAAGATTCTCTTCCTTTGACCTCAGTAGCACTGAGTTTTCACTGTCTACCTCTTACCTTTGTGACAGCTCCTTCACCATGTGCATAGTAGGCTGAAGTTTCTCCATTCATTCTTAAAATATTGATAGTCTACAAAAAATTATATCCTCAACTTTTATCTTTCTGTAATCTTTAATTGTGGTTTTTACTGGCATAAATTCAAGATGGTTCCAGTATGTTCAGAATCACCTATACCTAAGAAAAGAAGAAGAAGGAAAGGAGAAAGAGGAAAGGCAAAAACCCCCTGCTTTTGAAACTTTGCTATTTTAATTAGCAAGTGAAGCTCTCTCCAAGGGAACTCTGTATACATCTGATTAGTTAACATGTTGGAAAGTGGAAATATTGAATAATATCTTCTGAGTTGAGAAGGAACCATTAAGTCAAATGTTAAGTTTATTGTGGATAACTTACTTATAGGGTGATGAGGCAGGAAGGGGATGACCATCCAGAAGCATTTGAAGCTGCACTTCTTAAGGCTACAAAGGCTACATGGGGATTTAAGGAACTGACAAGAGATTTAAGAGGGCTGCCTACTCCGTTAAGAGGGTGGGTTACAGGAAGATTTAAAGGGGCTGAAACTAGAGATAGAATCTGACTACTAAGGAATAAGCACATCCAAACTGATGGGAACCAGGGTTTTCTCCTTCCCTTGGGGGTGCCGTGCCCATTATTCTTTGCAGATCATTATTAACCGTTTGTGTCAGAAGAAGGTATCCCTCCAGTTTTCATATCCCTTCGCAGGGCTGTGTTAGTTTCTGCTGTGCAAACTAACCAGGCAAGGGTTAAGGTTGATATGGAACGTATCTGGCTTGGGAGAATTCCTTTTGTGTAGAATAGAGCTCAGTTACATAGAAAGGCAAGAGGGTTGGATTTCAGGTCTAAGATAGAGCTGACAAAATGGCATCAGTGTAGTTTAGCCACACACAAAATTGCATCCCATCACTATTTCTAGCTGCAAGAGAGTCTTGGAAGCTGTTTTAGTTTGGTTTGTTTACATTAAAACAAAAGGAGGAGAAAAACTTTTAGGTAGGAAATTACTAGCATCTGCCTCAATCTCTTTGTAACTGGTGTT
The DNA here is from genome assembly GCF_016772045.2 of Ovis aries. Lineage (NCBI taxonomy): Eukaryota > Metazoa > Chordata > Mammalia > Artiodactyla > Bovidae > Ovis > Ovis aries. Next base: position 28,325,813 of record NC_056069.1, on the reverse strand, counting down.
TCATAAACAAGTCATAGTAATTGGACTCAAAATGAGAATCTTCTTAAAATTCCGAGGGGGAAAAAAATCCTTCAATCACTTTGATAATATTACTCATTATTGATAAAAATCAAAATTATTTATTATGGCATGTAAATCCACTCCTGATCCGGCCTTTGTTTTGTACTCCTTCCTTGTCTCATCACATTCTTCTGCCATCATCTGATGCTTTAATGCATTTGAAGTGATCCCAGTATTATTTGCATATTTGCCTATATGACTTCCTTTGTGGAGAACATTGTTTCCTGCATTTTCATCTACATAAATCATATTTATTCGTGGGGTTCTAATTAAATGACAGGAAGCCTTCCTTGACACTTGAACCTGGGTCAAAAACCCTCCTATGTCTCTCTTATCCATAGAGGCACAATTGCACTCTCTTGCAACTTTCTGTTTACTCATCTGCTTCCCATGAGACTACATAAAAAGCATTATGCTCTATTTATGGTTGTATATCCATCCTGGCACATAGCATGCACTCAATACATATTTGTTGATTGAACAAATAAGTAAAGTAGAATCAAAGTTCAGTTTTGAGTCAGTGAATTATATAAATCAAATATATAATAATGCCTGTAAGTGTTTAAACTAACTACAATTTGCATTTGACTTCTATTTTACTGCTAGGGAAGCCTATAAGAACTGCTTGGGACTTTTCTGGAGAAAAAGGATCATCAATGAATAATTTTGATTCTAGTTGAAAGTGTTGTCACTTTTAATCAACTTTTAACTTTCATTCTTATTTAGTAGCACATTCATGTTCCTGATTTCTTACTGTGAAAAATCTTTCAAGTAATCTTAATATAATCAGATTAAATAGGCACAAGCTGGTTATTAAGATTAATAAGTTTTGGAATACTTTAATGCAGCTTAGGTTGTCAAATAATCATTGCTTTTGATGGAATTATAAAGCATTTCAATTGTTAATAGGGACAAAATATGAACCAAACACAAAGATTTGGTTCAGAGAGGGTATAGTATAAAGACTATGATATTAAACCACTGTTTTCCACAGTGAAAGCTGAAGCTCCGGTATTTTGGTCATCTGATGCAAACAGATCACTCGTTGGAGAAGTCCTTGATGCTGGTAAAGGTTGAGGGCAGAAGGAGAAGAGGGAGTCAGAGGATACGATGGCTGGATGATGTCACCGATGCAATGGACATGAATTTGTGCCAACTCCGGGAAATGGTGAGGGACAGGGAGGCCTGGTGTGCTGCAGTCCTTGAGATCACCACTTGAGATCAGACTCTACTGGGCAACTGACGAACAGCAACAACAATGGTTTCCATATTACATATAAACCCACAGATGACACTCATACAGATAAACTCATGTTCAGGTAAAATAAATATACTAACTTTCAAAAGTACAAAACTCACACAAGATCAGTCATTTGCCAAGAAACTGTAGAAATCTTATTATAAGACATTGTTCTCTATATCAGTCAATACTGACAAATTTTCATTTTCCTCCAGGAGATGGTGAAGGATAGGGAAGCCTGGTATGCTGCAGTCCATGGGGTCACAATGAGTAGGACAGAACTGAGCAACTGAACAACAACAATAACAAGTTGAGAAGCTTCCCTCATGCTTTCTGATTTTTCTTCTTCCTCTTCTTTAAAGACAGTGTGCATTATATACTGATTCTCTTTTTTAAAATTATTTTTTAAAATTAATTTATTATTGAAGGATAATCATTTTACAGAATTTTGTTGTTTTCTGTCAAACCTCAACATGAATCAGCCATAGGTATACATAAATCCCCTCCCTTTTCAACCTCCTCCTATCTCCCACCACATCCCACTCCTCTAGATTGATACAGAGCTCCTCTTTGAGTTTCCTGGGCCATACAGCAAATTTCCTTTGGCTATCTATTTTACACATGGTAATATAAGTTTCCATGTTACTCTTTCCATACATTTCACCCTCGCCTCCCTCTCCCCATGTCCATAAGTCTATTCTCTGTGTCTGTTTCTCCATTGCTGCCCTGTAAGTAAATTCTTCAGTACCATTTTTCTAGATTTCATATATATGTGTTAGAATATGATATTTATCTTTCTTTTTCTGACTTACTTCACTCTGTATAATAGGTTCTAGTTTCATCACCTCAGTAGAACTGACTCAAAGGCATTCCTTTTTATGGCTGAGTAATATTCCATTGTGTATATGTACCATGACTTCTTTATCCATTCATCTGTCAATGGTCATCTAGGTTGCTTCCATGTTCTAGCTATTGTGAATAGTGCTGCAATGAACAATGCGACTTGTTCAATTTTGGTTTCCTTAGGGTATATGCCTAGGAGTAGGATTGCTGGGTCATATGGTGGTTTTATTCCTAGTTGTTTTTTTTGTTTTAATCTCCATATTGTCTTCCATAGTGGCTGTATCAATTTACATTCCCACCAACAGTGCAAGAGCATTCCCTTTTCTCTACACCCTCTCCAGCCTTTATTGTTTCTAGACTTTTTGATGATGGCCATTCTGATCAGTGTGAGGTGATATATCTCATTGTGGTTTTGATTTGCATTTCTCTAATAATGAACGATGTTGAACAACTTTTCATGTGTTTTTTAGCCATCTGTGTGTCTTCTTCGGAGAAATATCTGTTTATGTCTTTTCCCCACTTTTTGATTGGGTTGTCTGTTTTTCTGGTATTGAGTTGTATGAGCTGCTTGTATATTTTGGAAATTAATCACTTGTCAGTTTTTTCATTTGCTATTATTGTCTCCCATTCTAAGGGTTGTCTTTTCACCTTGCTTATAGTTTCCTTTGCTGTGCAAAAGTTTTTAAGTTTAATCAGGTCCCACTTGTTTACATTTGTTTTTATTTTGGTTACTCTAGGAGGTGGGTCATAGAGGATCTTGCTTGAATTTATGTCATCCAGTATTCTGCCTATGTTTTCCTCTGAGAGTTTTATAGTTTCTGGTCTTATATTTAGGTCTTAATCCATTTTGAGTTTGTCTTTGTGTATGGGGTTAGGAAATGTTCTAATTTCATTCTTTTACATGTAGATGTCTGGATTTCCCAGCACTATTTATTGAAGAGCCTGTATTTGCCCCATTGTATATTCCTGCCTCCTTTGTCAAAAATAAGATACCCATAGGTGCATGGTTTTATTTCTGGGCTTTCTATCTTGTTCCATTGGTCTATATTTCTGTTTCTGTGCCAGTACCATATTGTCCTGATGACTGTAGCTTTGTAGTCAGGAAAGCTTTGAAGTCAGGAAAGCTTTGAAGTCAGGAAAGTCGATTCCTCCAGTTCCATTCTTCTTTCTCAAGACTGCTTTGACTATTCGGGGTCTTTTGTGTTTTCATATGAGTTGTGAATTTTTTTGTTCTAGTTGGGTGAAAAATGTCATTGGTAATTTGATAAGGATTACATTGAAGCTGTAGATTGCATTTGGTAGTGTAGTCATTTTCACTGTATTGACTTCCTACCCAGGGACATGGAATATCTCTCCATCTGTTTATCTCATTTTGATTTCTTTCATTAGTGTCTTATAATTTTCTGTGTACAATTCTTTTGTCTCCTTAGGTAAGTTTATTCCTAGATATTTAATTCATTTTGTTCCAATGGTGAATGGGATTGATTTCTTGATTTTTCTTTCTGATTTTCACTGTTAGTATATAGAAACGCAAGTGATTTCTGTATATTGATTTTGTATCCTGCAATTTTGCTAAATTCATTGATTAGTTCTAGTAACTTTCTGATACTATCTTTAGAGTTTTCTATGTACAGTATCATGTCATCTGCAGACAGTGAGAGATTTACTTCTTTTCCGCTCTGGATTCCTTTTATTTATTTTTGTTCTCTGATTGCTATAGCTAGGACTTCCAAAACTACGTTGAATAATAGTGGTGAAAGAGGACACCCTTATTTTGTTCCTGATCTTTGGGGGAATGCTTTCACTTTTTCACCATTAAGAGTAATGTTTGCTGTAGGCTTATCATATGCAGTCTTTACTATGTTGAGGTAGGTTCCTTCTATGCCCGTATTTTGAAGAGTTTTAATCATAAATGGGTGCTGAATTTTGTCACAGGCTCTGCATCTACTGAGATTATCATGTGGTTTTTATTTTTCAGGTTGTTAATATGCTGTATCACATTGACTGATTTGCATATGTTGAAGAATCCTTGCATTCCTGGAATAAACCCAACTTGATCATGGTGTAAGAGTCTTTTGATATGTTGTTGAATTCTGTTTGCTAAAATTTTGTTGAGGATTTTTGTGTCTATGTTCATCAGTGATACTGGCCTGTAGTTTTCTTTTCATGTGTTGTCTTTGTCTGGTATTGGTATCAGGGTGATGGTGGCCTTGTAGAATCAGTTTGTAAGTGTTCCTTCCTCTGCAATTTTTTGAAAGAGTTTTAAGAAGGATGGGCATTAGCTCTTCTCTGAATGTTTGATAGAATTCTCCTGTGAAGCCATCTGGTCCTGGGATTTTCTTTTCTTGTGAGATTTTTGATCACAGCTTCAATTTCAGTGCTTGTAATTGGGTTGTTCATAATTTCCATTTATTCCTGGTTCAGTGTTGGAAGGTTGAACTTTTCTAAGGATCTGTCCATTTCTTCCAGGTTACCCATTTTATTGCCATTTTGTTGTTCATAATAGTCTCTTATAATCCTTTGTGTTTCTGCATTGTCTGTTGTAACCTCTTCTTCTTCATTTCTAATTTTGTTGATTTGATTTTTTTCTCTTTTTTTCTTGATGAGTCTGGTCAAAGATTGATCAATTTTGTTTATCTTCTCAAAGAATCAGTTTTTAGTTTTATTAATCTTTACTATTGTTTCTTTCATTTCTTTTTCATTTATTTCTGTTCAGATCTTTAGGATTTCTTTCCTTCTACTAATTTTGGGGTTTTCCTGTTCTTCTTTTTCCAGTTATTTTAGGAGTAAAGTTAGTTTGTATATTTGATGTTTTTCTTGTTTCTTGAGGTAGGATTGTACTGCTATAAACTTTCCTCTTAGAACTGCTTTTGCTGCATCCCATAGGTTTGGGTTGTCATGTTTTCATTGTCATTTGTTTCTAGAATTTTTTTTTATTTCCCCTTCTGATTTCTTCAGTAAACTGTTGGTTATTTAGAAACATATTGTTTAATCTCCATGTGTTTCTTACAGTTTTTTTCCCCTTATAACTGATATCTAATCTCACAGCATTGTGGTCGGAGATAATGCTTGATATGATTTCAATTTTCTTACATTTACTGAGGTTTGATTTGTGACCCAAGATGTGGTCTATCCTGGAGAATGTTCCACATGCCCTTGAGCAGAAGATGCATTCTTCTGCATTTGGATGGAATGTCCTTAAGATATCAATGAGATCCACCTCATCTAATGTATCATTTAAGACTTGTGTTTCCTTATTAATTTTCTGTTTTGATGATCTGTCCATTGGTGTGAATGGGGTGTTAAAGTCTCCTACTATTATTGTGTTACTGTCAATTTCTCCTTTTATGTCTGTTAGTGTTTGTGTTATGTATTGAGATGCTCCTATGTTGGGTGCATAGATATTTACAATTGTCATGTCTTCCTCTTGGATAGATCCCTTGATCATTATATAGTGTCCTTTCTTATCTTTTGTAATCCTCTTTATTTTAAGGTCTATTTTGTCTGATATGAGGATTGTTACTCCAGCTTTCTTTTGCTTCCCATTTGCATGGAATATATTTTTCCATCCTCTCACTGTAATGCAAATGAGAAACCAAAGATGAACCCCAGACAAAGCGCAGTTATAAAATCAGGCAAATAACAATTAAAATTATGAAATATACACATATACTTATACACCAATAAGGAAAGTCAAAACAGTCCAGCTAAAATAAAGTACAGTAGATTGACCTGGTAAACAAAGGAAATAAAAAATTATATTTACCAGTTAAGAACAAAACTAACTAAAGCACAAACCAGAAAACAAAACTAAAGCAAGGTGTTAGGTGGGGAGTAAAGCAATGAAAACAAAACTAACAAATATGTTGAGAGGAAAGGAAAGAAAGAATAGATATGCCAAGTTAAATAGTGGTAGATGAAGAAGATTTATATACATTAAAGACTAACTGCAAAGGGAAAAGAACAGTAGGAAAGGAAAACAAAGGAATGAATGTAGAAAAAATATAATGGGTGTAAAATATTGAAAATTTTAAAAAAGAGAAAAGAGAAAAAGGAAGAAGAAAGAAAAAAAAAGGAAAATTCCACAGAACTGCAAAAGCCCAACAGAGAGGCAGAGGTTTATAACAACAATAAAAAGTGTGACTGAATATACACATATACATATACACACATAAGCAAAATCAAAACAGTCCAACAAAAATAAAGTACAATAGATTGGCCTGGCAAACAAAGGAAACCAACAATTGTATCTACCAGTTAAGATCAAAACTAACTAAAGCACAAAGTGAAGTGAAGTCACTCAGCTGTGTCCGACTCTTTGCGACCCCATGGACTGTAGCCTACTATGATCCTCCATCCATGGGATTTTCCAGGCAAGAGTATTGGAGTGGGTTGCCATTTCCTTCTCCAGAGGATCTTCGAAACCCAGGGATCAAACCTGGGTCTCCCACATTATAGGCAGATGCTTTACCATCTGAGCCACCAGGGAAGTTACAAACTGGAAAACAAAACTAAAGCAAGGAGCCAATTGGGGAATAAAGCAATGAAAATAAAACTAAGAAATATGTTGAGAGGAAAGGAGAGAAAGAATAGATATGCAACGTTAAACAGAGGTAGATAAAGAAGATTTCTATACATTAAAGGTTAGCTGCAAGGGGAAAAGGACAGTAGGAAAAGCAAACAAAGCAATAAGTGTAGAAAAAATAGAATAGGCTTAAAAAATTAAAATTAAAAAAAAAGAGAGAGAGAAAAAAAGGAAAACTCCACAGAACTATGAAAGCCCAACACAGAGGCAGAGGTTTATGACAACAATACAAAATGTGACTGAGAAAAAATATAAAGCTCAAAAGCTTAATTAGATTTCATAGTGCCAATAAAATTGACAATTACAACAGAGGGAGGTGGGAAGAAAAAAAAGAAAAAAAACCCTAAAGAATCTACATAACAAGTCAAAACATAAGAATAATAAATGTTTTTCCTGTGTCACTGCTGTCAGGGTCCTTTCCCTTGCTGGGAGTCATAGTCTACCTCACCTCCGTAGGATGTCTTCCATCACTGTGCTGATCTCTGGACCTGCTGTGGGTCAGCTTAGATTCTAATCTGGTTCTACTCCTGTGTGCCCTTGCCTCCAAAGTCCACTGCCATCAGAACTAGTGTGTTTTCTTTTGTAGGAGCTCTCAATGTCCTTTTATATATTCCATAGACACAGAGTCTGCCTCGTTGATTGTGTGGATTTAATCTGCAGCTTGTACAGCTGCTGGGAAGGTTTTGGGTCTTCTTCTTAGCCACACTGCCCCAGGGTTTCAATTGTGGTTTTATTTCCACCTCTGTCTGTGGGTCGTGGGGTTTGCTCCTGAGGCTTCCCTGGAGGACTTGGGTTTGCCCCTGTGAGGGCCAGGTGTGGAGGTAGTTCAGGTTCATGGGTTACAGGGGTTCGGGGAGCACCAGGTACTTCAGGGAGTTGGCAGCTAGGGCAGCAGGAAACACAGTGCTCTAGAAGGGTATGGCATCAGTATTGGCCAATATGCTCCAGTATTCTTGCCTGGAGGACTCCCTCTCTGACAGAGAAGCCTGGCAGGCCACAGTCTACAGGATCGCAAAGAGTTGGACACAACCGAAGTGACCCTGCATGCATAGACACAAGATTTTTGTGTGTGAGACAGCTCTGCCCCAGTGAGAGTTGAGCGTGAAGATGGTGCAGTTGCTTGGCTTGTGGGTACCCTGGCAACACAAAGTGTTCAGGGACAGGGACTGCCTCTGCCACAGTGTTATGGCCCTATCAGAGTCTTTTTTCAAACCTCTTGTAGCTGGCCATCAGAAGGCCTCTTTGGCCAGTCTCTTCATAGCTCCACCCATTCAGACACTTAGAAGGCTCCCTTGCCTGGTGTTCTTCTCTGTTGTTCGGTGCATCAGGCACATGGATGGTGTCCCCCTGGTTGGGGTTCTACTCTGTAGATCAGTGCGTCAGGCACTTAAAGGGGCACCCTGGGTGGGGTCCTACTCTGCAGTTCAGTGTGGCAGGTGTTTGACAGGCCAGCCTCTCTACTGTTCAGTTACTGTTGCTGGCGTGTGGGGAGAGAGAGGCTATGGTGATGGCTCCACCCCAGTCTTGTGACTCTGCAGTATCACCTTGATTCCATGACTGCCTGGCTTTCCTCTACAGACATTTCCCACCACAATCTCCTCCCGCACATCCCCTCGATCTGTCTCTCTGCAGTCAACAGCAGCCCTTGCTCTGGGATTCCTCCACAATCCCTAAACTCCAGCTCCCAGCCTCTGTGCCTTCCAGGGGACCTGAGTCTTTGTTGAGGGTATGTATGACTGCAGCAAGGACTGTCTTAACCTCATTCCATCTAGGCTGCCACAGATCAGCTGTTTCACTCTCAGCCTTAAATGTTTCTCCTCTGACTCAGACAATTGCCCTGATATGGGGATCGGACCCCTGCTTCAGGCCCCCTACCCACTGAGGGCAGGTCCAGTTCTACTAACACTCCTGTTCTTCCCCCTAATTCCTTCATCCTACCACGTTTTGCGTGGGTCTATATATTCTTTTCCTCTGGTCAGGTACTCCTGTCTGCTCTCAGCTGGTGTTCTGCATGCACTTCTGTGTCTGAAGGTGTATTCCTGATGTATCTGTGGAGAGAGATGTACTCCACACTCACCTTCTCCTCCAGCATCTTGTTCCCTATATACACTGATTCTTTAATGCCAATAGTGATCAGAGCTAACTCTAAAATTCTATTATTGTGTTTACATTGGCTCTTATATTTTGATTTTTTGTCTTCTAAGTTTACATGGTCTTGAATTTTTGCCTCAGCTTGTATAAGCTTTAGTACTGCTTTCATATTTCTATTTTATTCTAATTTTATTACATACAGTCTGTTGTAATTTTTCTTAAATCTTCATGGAATAAGTCATGGTATAGACAAAGAAATATTCTTTCCCATATACACTCATACTTTCATGAGACTGAAAATACTTAAGGGAGATACTTGCCTATGCCTGTGCTGAGAATGTTTCATAGAATCATTCAAAATCAACTTATCAGGATAGTCAATATCTTGGTTGCATGTTTTCTTGGTCAATATTCTCTTGTCTTACTGATATATCAGTATGCTGATTGATCTGACCAAAACTTATATCTTCTGAAATTATTCTGCTTGTTTAAGTATCAACCCAACAAGTGAGAATTGAGGTTCAGTGGAAAGCAATGACATAGTAAAAATGTTGGTCTTTGAGAATTGATTTCAGGATTTTTTATAGCAGGAGAATAAAAAAATGAATTTATCAGGCATCTAAAGATTTGCTATGGTTGAGGAACTATAATAAACTTTACATATCATCACCTTCATGGTGGCTCAGATGATAAAGAATACACCTGCAATGCAGGAGAGCCAAATTTGATCCCTGGATGAGGAAGATCCACTGGAGAAGGGAATGGCAAGCCTCTCCAGTATTCTTACCTGAGAATCCCGTGGACAGAGGAACCTGGTGGGCTACAGTCCACAAGGTTGCAAAGAGTTGAACGTGACTGAGTGACTAAGCACAAAGATTTTCTATGGTTGAGAAACTATAATGATCTTTACATATCACCACCTCTCATCTTATAGATGAAGAAATTAAGACTCAGAGTGGTTAAATAACTTGTCACTGGCACAGAAGTGGTAAGAGACATCCTTCAAAAATGTAATGATTTTAAAGTCTCTTGTTACTCTTCCTCTGGAGGTTAGAACTGCCATTAAAAGAATGCCCTTTGGTTCGAAATACATCTATAAATCTTTTAATCTAATCCAGCTGTGTGATCCTGGACAATTATTTACTTCTCTGTGGCGGTGGAGGTTTAGTCACTAAGTCATGTCCAACTCTTGCGACCCCATGGGCTATAGCCTGCCAGGATCCTCTGTCCATGGGATTTTCCAGGCAAGAGTACTGGAGTGGGTTGCCATTTCCTTCTCCAGGGGATCCTCCCAATCCAGGGATTGAACCCAAGTCTCCTGCACTGCAGGTAGTTTCCTGCATTGCAGGCAGATTCTTTACCAACTGAGCCATGAGGGAAGTCTTAATTCTCTGTGCCAGAGCATATTTACCAGAGTTTGATTACAATTCTATTTATCTCTATTTAATTATTTTGAAGAACAAATGAGACAGTAAATATAGAATTGACAGCACAGACTCTATCATATAGGTATTGTTTAATAAATGTTAACTCATAAATGAAAGATGAAATTTTAAAAATATAAAGCAGTGAACAACGGATACCTTAAAAGACGTATATAGAAAAGAGATATAATAATAAGTTCTAACTGGTAGGTCATTTTAAGTATGAGCTACTTTATTTTCCCTTTTGGTAAATTGAGTATATTCTTAACTTGATTTTAATTTCCCCAAACTTCCTGTGTTATATAAGAAAGTGTAGTATTTCCCAGGTTTTTATGTGAACTTTTTGATTCACTTAAATGGAATCAGATAGTCAGTAGGTTTTCTTGTGTTTTCATCTTAACCATTCATACTGAGAGGAAAAATTCCTCCAGTCAACCTATATTCCTATGTTTCTTTGATTATCATCATCATTATCATCAATAGCAACAAACATTGATTTATCATAACCTTGATATAATAATAATCAAAGATGGATGGACAGATCTATGAATAGCAAGAACAAACTGATGCAGTATGGTTCCTGAAGGCAAGAGAGCAGGCAGAGGTGAGTAAATTGAACTGGAGTTTGAATGAAGTAGAATCGTGGTAAGTAAAGTTGGAATGGGAGAGGCTCTGGGAGAATGACCAAGAATAATGAGGGAATTAAGTCAGTTAAGTGTGAAGCCTCTGTGCACACGTGGGTGGCTGTGTGGGACAGTGGTGGGAATAAGAATGGTAGGACTGAAACTGACATAGGTAGATTTGAACATGATTTCAGAGGGAAGGACTAAAAAATTTGAACAGGATTCTAGTGAATTAGAATCAATAAAATTCTGTCCAAAATAGAGAATTGTCTGATTTTGAAAGATACTTCCTAATTAGCTTAAGTTTGATTTTTAAGTAATCAGCATTCTAAGATGAGTTTTAGTTTGATGGACATTTACCTTCTCAGTTCATTAAGAATAGTTTCCAAGCCCAAATAGCCATGCAATCTTGACAAAAAAATAAAGCTAGAGATATCATACTCCTTGACTTCAGATTATACTACAAAGCTGCAGTAATCAAAACAGTATGATAGTGGCACAAAAACAGACTTTTAGATCAATGAAATAAAATAAAAAGCCCAGAAATAAACCCATGAAGTTATGGTCAATTAATCCATGACAAAGGAAGTAAGAATACACAATGGGGAAAAGACAGTCTCTTCCATAAGTGGTGCAGGGAGAACTGGACAGCTACATGCAAAAGAATGAAATTAGAACATTTTCTCACACCATATACAAAAATGTGCTGTGCTTAGTCTCTCAGTTGTGTCCAACTCTTTGTGACCCCATGGACTGTAGCCTGCCAGCCTCCTCTGTCCTTGGGGATTCTCCAGGCAAAAATACTGCAATGGGTTTCCATGCCCTCCTCCGAAATCTTCCCAACCCAGGGATTGAAGCCAGGTCTCCTGCATTGCAGGCAGATTCTTTGCCATCTGAGCCACCAGGGAAGCTGATACACAAAAATAAAAGACCAAAATGTAAGACTGGAAACCACAGAACTTTTACAAAGAAACATAGGTAGAATACTTTTTGACATAAATCACAGCAATACTTTTTGTATCTGCTTCATAAGGCAAAGAAAGCAAAAGCAAAAATAAACAGAAGGAACCTAATTAAATTTAAAAGCTTTTGCACAGCTGAGGAAACCCTCCAATCAACACAACAAAAAGAAAACCTACAGAATGAGAGAAATCATTTCTAAATAATATGACCAATAAGGGAATAACATTCAAAAGATATAAACAATTTATATAGTTCAGTGTCAAAAAGCCAAACAATCTGATTAAAAGATGGACATATGACTTGCCTGAACATGTTTTCAAAGAAGATATACAGAATGCCAACAGAAACATGAAAAGATGATCAAAATTACTAATTATCAGAGAAATGCAAATCAAAATCACAATGAGATATCACCTCAGACCTGTCAGAATGGTTATAACCACTAAGACCATAAATAACAAGTGTTGGAGAAGATATGGAGATTTGGGAACTCTGGTACATTATTCTGTGTGTTCAGTCACTTAGCCACATCTGACTCTTTGCAACCCCATGGACTGTAGTCCTCCAGCCCCTTCTGTCCATGGAATTTTCTAGGTAAGAATACTGGAGTGGGTTGCCATTTCTTACTCCAGGGGAATTTTCCTGAACCAGGGGCCAAAATCACGCCTCCTGGGTCTCCTGCATTGGCAACTGGATTCTTTATCACTGAGCCACCTGGGAAGCCCTTAGTACACTTTTAATGGAAATGCAAATCGGTAGAGCCGTAATGAAAAAAAAGATGTGGTGGTTATTCAAAAAACTAAAAGTAGAACTACCAGCAATTCTACTCTTGGATATATATCTGGGTATATAAGTATACACTGTTGGGTATATATGTATATACTTCCAGGTACATACTCCTGGGTATATAAGGAAAATAAAACACTAACTCAAAAAAATATATGCATCTCAATGTTCATAGCAACATTATTTGCAATAGCTGATATATAGAAGCAACTTAAGTGTCCATCAACAGGTTAATGTATAAGAAAGTGTTATAAATATACAATGGAAAATTACTCAGCCTCAAAAAAGAATGAAATTCCGCCATTTGTAACAACACGAATGAACCTGAAGGGTGTTATACTTAGTGAAATAAGTCAGACAGAGAAAGACAAATACTGCATGTTACCACTTACATGTAGAGTCTAAAAACTAAAACAAATAAATCCATACAACAAAACAAACAGACTCACAGATAACAGACAACAAACTAGTGGTTACCAGTGAGGAGAAGGAATGGAAAGGGGCATGAAAGAAGTAGGAGATTAACAGGCACTATGAATAAAGTAAATAAGCTACAAAGATATATTGTACAGTACAGGGAATATAGACAATATTTTGTAATAACTTTAAATGGAATATAATCTATAAGCTATTGAATCACTATGTTGTACCCCTGAGACTAATATAGTAAATCAATTTATACTTCAATAAAAAAGACTCCAATTCCACTTCCTTTCAAATTTTATGTAAAAAATTTGGAAAATCAAACTGCGTGATGATTGGGGTGGGAGAGTGGAGAAAATCACTGGGTTATCAAAAAATATCTTTTCAATTTAGAGTTGGTATAAGATCTGAAATATCATCTCTGGAGTAAGAATTCAGACAATAAAGGACTATGTTTCCACAAGCTTAACTCTGAAAAACTGTTCAGTTTTTCTTATAGAAAATTCTATAATCCTGTGTGGCTATCTTGGCTCAGTTGTTTATATGCTTTTTACCAACTGGCTTATGATACTTGGAATGTGAGATAAGAAAACTTGCCAGAGATTAATTTTCTCATCATACAAGAATATCTTTAAATTTTTCTTTAGAATGTTATTCCTGACTCCCTCAATATCCTAGTTACTATGATAGACAAAAACATAGATAAGATGTCTGGTGGTCTTATGTATTAATGGGAACTTGGACCAGCATAGAGTAAATACTGTGCAAACATGCCCTACTTGGGCCCATGTGGGTGGGGAAGAACTAAGTAAACCATGCTGTGTCTGCCAAACACCTCTGATGATAATGGAAATGGGACTATTATATTTCTCTTCTAAATGGCTGGTTATTGCCCATCTTCATAGCAGAGACAAATGGATTCACTTGGAGAACCCTGACTGACTACATGGGTGGCCCCATATAACTGGTGCAAAGAGTCCTATCCATGAATATGCTCACCTTCTAAATTAAGCGCACGTGCATACACACTCACACAACTTTTAAGAGCAAAAAGTCCATGGTGAATTAGTCATCATGGAATAGTTAATGACTATTACCCCTTTTAATTTGTGAATATGAGATCTATATTTTTGGGCCTAGCATAATACAAACATTGTGTATGCCTTTGGTGTTCCTTCTATGGGTTGCAAATATAGTTATCATTTGTATACACATCCATTAACACAAATTCATTTACACTTGTATACACATTCTTATCATGCATAGAGTAAATAACATTACTCTTTCTGACTGAACAAAAAACACAATACATTTAAATGAAAATCTCTGCAAGGTCAGATATACAAAAATAACAGTGATACATCACACTTTGAAAGGGCATTTCATTAATAGATGGATCAAAACACACTTCTTGTTGTATATCATTTAATTGTTATGTATTTAAAATGAGACATATTTCTAATATTCTTTCCAAGCTTTCATATACTTCAGATTTATTATATCAGTTGTTAGTGGCAATGACATCACAAGATGAATTCAAAGCAATGATTGCTTTAACATTTAAAAAGCTTAGAGTGTGCCGATTATTCAGGCTGCTAAGTGAAAGTACAAATGTCAGTTTAGCTATCTATAATCTCATACTGTTTAAAGGTTCATGAATTACACATGCAGTGGATAGAAATGGAGGAACTGAATTTGACTAAAAGAGCTTTTTCACAAAAAATTTGCTGAAACGGTTTCTTCTAATGTATTTTAGTGATTAATCAATTTGATTTAACATGTTAGAATTATTTAAGGTCTGTACTTTGGATTTACTGTGAACGTGAAGCATGTTTATATTTATTGCATCTACTAAGTAAACAGCATATGCTTAATGCTTTTAAAATGCTCTCCAGTAAAATTTAGGTCAGTACTTACTTGTTAGCTATCAGCCACGAAGATCCATTGACAAATTTGATTAATGGTGTGCTTCTACCGCAGTGCTTGGTGTAGTTTCTGCCATTTTATGTCATTGGCAAAAATTCAGTATCAGCTGTTATCATAGACTTAAAGATGTTTTACTTATATTAATTTTCTGTATTTTTCAGTGTTTAACAATTTTCTTTTCTAAATTATGTTTATCTTATTTGAAGAGCAAACAATTCTACTATGGAACATAAAAATTGAAATACTTGGGATGCATTGATTTCTTTAACACAGTGTGCTGCTGGATATAGCTTCAAAAGCAGTGAGAATCAATAGTGACTGAAAATTGGGATTATTTGAAATTTTAGCTATTATCTGACCCTGTTAAACACTACTATTACTATGTAGCTATATTAATGTGGCTACAAAACCAGATTGTCTAGAAAGAAATATCTTATTTCCCTTCTCCAACAAACAATTTCTGGTTTTGAGCTAGGTTATTCCTAGAAACAGTAATAGATAAGTGCTACAGTGGACCCTAAGAAAAATAAAAAAGAGATAACTCAGCTAGAGATTGAGGAGGAGAAACAATTTGATTATATGTTGGGATCTACCAAATACTGCTTCTCTCTACTCAAGATATTTCTTGCTTATTAATCTTCCTATTCACAAGGGAAAGAAAAGAAAAAGGGAAATTGATGAATGTTAGTCCAAAACATTTAAATCTGTCAAGTGAAAGGGAGAATGAATATATTAATAATTATACAAATGTGGGCATTGAAAAACCCTGCTGGCTACATTTATCCAGAGTAAAATGCCATGCTGGATCATGGTCATTTAGTTTAAGATAATGGAGTGTAGACCCATGAGCTGAAAAATGGGAATTACAAGGCTGAATTTACTTAACTGAAAAAATTGAGGCCACCAAACACCCTTTGCATGACTGCAAAGTCTTGAAGAGTGAATGCTGCTAGTCTACACTGACCAGATGTACCAGTACTGGGATCTAAGAGAGACCAAGAAGAAATTAGCATAGGGTCCTTTTAGCTTTAGTTTTGAGAATGGTAGAGGAGTCAATGAACTGAATTCATTTATCAATTTATCTTGGTAAAGGAGAAAGACAAAGGATTCAAGGATTCTGCCTCGTGCTTTGGAATAGTTCCCATTGTCCCTATGTTTCTAAAACACATTGCCCACTTGGAGTTATTTGGGTCAGAGCATCCTTTATCTTCGCCCAGATATCTTTCATCCCATCTCATTTATTCCAAAATCTTCAGATTATTTCCTCTTGGAAGTCATTTCAAAGCTAGCAGATTCAAATCAGAACTCAACTTTGTTTCTACCCCAAGTCAACCTTCCTTTCCCCTTGTGGATTGTCACTAGTTGTTTAGGTCACGGAGAAGTTTCCAATAACTCACATCAACATTTACTTCTCCTCTCCATCTTTTCAATCTGCTTTCACCCCAACATCCTCCTGTTATTTCTATCTTACGTGGATTTAAATATTCAAATTTGCTTTTGTCACTGGCCACATTTTTCAGGTAATTCAGTCACTACTGTGCTTTTAAACCAATACAGTATTGTAAAGCAAAATAAAGTAAAAAAAAAATAAATAAATCTGAAAAAAAAGAAGAAAAAACAGACATACAATTAATGTAAAGAAAATATTTTCATGTTCAATAGTTGAAATGATATTCTTGTGATTAGCTCTGGTTTTGATATAGTCTAGTTTTCAAAGCTCTTTCCAGTTTGGCTCCTTGGGTCTTAAACTAGTCTTCTTTGGTTCCAACCATGTCACTCTCTCTCCCGAGCCCTGACCACATTATTCCAATTGCGGATCAGAATTCAGATTTCACATCCAGAAATAACCCATATGCTTTCTTGCCCTATTCCAAAACCTGTCTACTCTTTTAAGTCCCTTCAAGCCTCTCAGACTTACCTTGGAGATCTTCAAGTACAGTTCTCTTTGATGTGTGTGTATGCACTTTGACAATCATTGTCCCCACCTGAAGCCATCAGAAGTATCCAGAACTGTGATTACATTTTCTAAAATTCCTCTTCATATCCTCTGTCGACTAAAAAGATGCACAACATGAGAGTTGTGAGTTAAGTTTAATTTGGGGCAAAATGAGGACTGCAGCCGGGGAGACATCACCACAGATAGGTCTGAGAGACTGCTCCAAAGTGGTAGTGGGGAAAAGTTGATATATATGATTTTGGTGAATGGGGAGTTCAATGCAATCAGATGCTTATTATACAAAAGGTTTTCGACTAGTCATGAAGAAGAGCTGATGTCACCAAGAAGGGATTTAATGCTTTTCTAGATATGAGGAGATACGAGGATTGGGATCATGAAATCAATTCCTGAAAATATCTAGCTATCTAAGGACCTGTTCCACTAGTTTCCCTGGAGCACAAAGTACCTCAGTCTCTACCCTGAACTGCCTTAAGGGCATGTCAGGGACCAACAGCTGCAGCAGCACGTGATCAGTCTTCACAGAGGCAGATGGCAAACGTCCTGGCAAGCACCAGTTTGTAGTTGACATCTTTTAAGAATCCCTTTTTCTTTCCCCTACTACTAACAGTGTTCCAAGCTCTCCAGGAGCTTCAAGCTACCAGACTTGATCTTAAAAGCCCTGCAATTGTTGAGCTTTCCAAGTCAGTTTGGTTGTGCATGCACTAGCGAGACTTATTTATTTATTTATTTTTTTAGCGAGACTTAAAGATACATTTTGACCTCAAGTACCATCAGATCAAAAAAGCTTTCCTAACAAAGTAGAATCAACAACACTATTCTGGGTAGGATTTGAGTATGGAAAGTTGCAGCACTTTACAATATTTTCTTTTAAAATTCTTGCAATAAGATCCAACTCTCCTAGCATGTAGGGCTTTTGGTTCTCTTATTTCCTCCATGGTGTGTGTTAGGCAACTAATCAATACTTAGGTGGCTGAATTGAATTGAAAATGAGTAGACAGAGAGGAGTGATGTAATAGAGAGTAAGAACCTGGGTGTTGAGTTGACCAGGCACCAAAGAGGGGGAAGAGGGACTTAGTAGCTTGTTATGAAGACTTGGCAGCTGGTGGAATGGGGCAGATAAATGAGGGCAATTTGATTTCCCTAGCATTAGGATATAGATTAGTGGGTCTGTAACATAGATACACATTTTAATCAGTAGGGAGGTTTAACAAACTTGCTTCACTCACTATATCCCTCTCCCTCATTCTGATTTATTTGATCTGGGAAAGAGTACTTGTTTTTAAAGAGTTTTGTAGGTAATGTTAAGGTGCAGAGAGGCTTAAGAATCACTGATACAGGACTTCACTACTCAGAGTTTGGGGTCAGGGTCAATATCACAGGCATCATCTGGGAGGCTGAATTTCCAGCCGAACCCGAAACTTCCAGAATCAGAATCTGCATCTTAACAAGAGTTTCCAGATGACTCCTCTGCACACTGAAGGTTGAGATGTACTACTATAAGGATCCATGATGATTTCAACATAGGGGACCACCTTCACAAGATAAAACTCTAGTTTTTTAAAAAAAGGAAGACTCTGACTTAGACTTTGGGCACATTAACTTACTTTGGACACATTTACTGGGCCTGGCTCCGGCTCAGCTCACCAATCCTCCCAGGGTTGTTCACATGCTGAATGGATCTGAGAGGCAGGGAAGGTAGAAGAAAGAAAATGGGGCCAATACGCAGACAGGGCTGGAAATTACTGCAATCATCCTTGCATCTCTCTATTTTTTCAGGATCAATTTTGTGTGCTGTGACTCAGCACCTCTTCCTCCTTCCTGTCTTCTCTTCTAACAGTTTCACTCTCCCCCAAGAAAATCTATTTCTTTGTTGATTATCCAGAGTTTTAAAGCTATTTATCCAAAGCTTCTTATGAGGCATATTAATGCTAATGGATTTAGTACTAACCACACCAGTCAAGAAGGGAACCACATCCATGAAAGGATATTCCTGCTTCCTGCCTCTTTCATTCTGGGGAAGTAATCAATGTGAAATTTGAAAAGGATGTGAGTGTGGCAGTGAGAAGACATAATCTCTTAATATTGACAAGGGCTCTCTGTCTTGCAATAACTAACCCAAAGTTTGTTTTTAAACTTTGAAAATTTTAAATATTATTTCTATCCAAGGAGATCAACCCTGGTTCACCCCCAAAGTCATCAAGTAGAATGGTCCAGTACTTCACCGTCTAAAAGATAGCTATTCACTACTGATTCAGGACGACTGAGTGTTCTGAATGTGGCTAATCCAATTTGAGCTGTGCACACTGCATTTTGAATGTAAAACAACTGACTAATAATTTTATATTACGTATGTTGAAACCATAATATTTTGGATGTATTGGGTAGAAACAATATTAAATTAATTTCAACCATAATTTTTTGGTTTTAAAAAATGGAACTACTAGAAAATTAAAAATATACATGAGGCTTATGTTATATTCCTATTGGAGAGCACTAATCTAAAAGAACTAAGCAGCCCTTTCAGGTAGTAAAAGTCTAAGGTCAGAATTTACTCTGGCTCTAACTTAATTACAAAGCTAATTTACAATTAAGTAGGAAACTCATAGACCTAAGCTACAATTTAGGAGGCAGCTATCATTTGGGTGGTGCAAGCTGGGACAGAAAATAGCAGAAATATTAAATTATAGGTAATTTGGTTTGAATACATTTTTTCCTCTTTATACAAGACTATCCAGAAAATGTATAAGCTTTCATAGTCTTAGGGCGACTTTCACTAGTTCAAAAAATTTTTTTGGAAATGGTTTTGCTTGTGCTAAAATAACAGCATTTATTGTTTGAGGATGCATTCAAGAGATAAATTATGTTTAAATAATAAGTAATTGAACACTGATTATGTGCAAGGCATGGTGATGCTCCATGCTGAAAAGAGTACCTATCTTAGAGAAAGTGAAAATCACTCATTCAGTCATGTCCAACTCTTTGTGAGCACATGGATGATAGAGCTCATGGAATTCTCCAGGCCAGAATTCTGTGGTGGGTAGCCATTCCATTCTCCAGGGGATCTTCCCAACCCAGGGATTGAACTCAGGTCTCCTGCATTGCAGACAGATTCTTTACCAGTGGAGCCACAAGAGAAGCCTAAGAATACTGGAGTGGGTAGCTGATCCCTTCTCCTGGGGATCTTCCCAACCGAGGAATCAAACCAGGGTCTCCTGCATTGCAGGCAGATTATTTACCAGCTGATCTACCAGGGAAGCCCTATCATATCTTAGAGGGGAGATGGCAAATAGGAGACAGTGAAGATATTGAGTCTATTAGACCCAGTATGTCCAAACAAAACAGGTGGGGCAATGTCAAGAACA